>NC_132885.1:19227122-19532315 GCF_030463535.1 Salminus brasiliensis
ATGGACCAAAAAAAAAGTCTGCTTTTCAAAAGATAGGAGAGATCACCCACAAGAGGCAGGAAACTTTACTACATGCAAGAAAGCAACACAATCTAAGTGGTTAGAACTTTTGCTTTTGGCTGTGAGAGTGAGGGGCTTTAAGCTGTGAGTAGATTAGTATTGGCGGTGGAGTGTTAGAACAGTTGGCTGGACACTAAACTTTAGAAAATTAGATTTATTTACACTAAAATTGGAAAAAAGAGGAACAAAAGTATTGAAGTTCCACTTTAAGATACTCAAATGGAACAGGGCATATTTCCTTTGAAAAATCCCCAGTAATACAACAACCAAACACCATCATTTAAGGCTACATGAATGTTCTACAATGAATGTTCTGCATGTATCAACTTCTAAACTCACTTCCTTAGTTTAGCGTTTGCTTGAATAACCAGATAAGCAAATATCAGATTTATGGAGAATAAACACTCTCATATAGGTGCCAAAAAGAGTTATTTTTGAAGTGATTCCATAGAATAACCACTTTAAGTTGTTGGATTTCTAAAGAACTTCACTACACTCTTAAAAGGGTTCTTATATATTACCATTACAACACAAAGAACTGACTAGATACCTCAGTGGTATTATGTCTGGATACAGGGATTATTTACAATCGTGGGAAACCAATGCAGAAAGGTTTTTTTTTTATTAAATGTAAATAGCCCAAAATTCAAACACACAAATACTGGAGAAAAAAGTGATGGAAAAGGTTTTTTTTTAACAAAGTGACGTTTAAGGCCATAACAAGATTCTCTTATCTGTTGGCACAGGTGGCTGGTGCCTAGAAAAACTACTGGCCCTACAGATGGCCCAGATAGCTCTGGCACGATCGTGACATCTTCAAGAGGTTGCGTTCGACATTCTATAATGCTGAATCCAAAGCGTGTCTGAAAAATGGCTCTGCTCTATGCTCACCCACAATTTTCTGGTGCGTTTGTGCTCCCAGATGTATAGTGCACATGTATAGTGGGGTGGCACAGAGATTTCAGCCCTCATTAGATGGGCTACTGCATGTCTTTGCCGGTGTCTTTGAACTGCAAACAACACAGCCATAAAAAGATTGCCAAATGACTGTAAAGATAATTGTGCTTAAAGCAAAGACCAAATAAAATCTTTCCATGTTGCTTGTTTCAATGCCACTCGTAATCATGGTAGCCTATGCCATTTAATGTTTCTACGCATAACTGTAATGTTTTTTTTTTTTTTATGACGGAATTTTGTAACTGCACATAACACTTGCATAATGTTTGACTGGAAACCCCGCTCTGACTCGGGTTACGCAGCGATACGCAGTTATAATGAGAGGTCCTTTGCACATTTACTGTTCTGGCCTCAGAGTTGCAATGAAAGAGACACTATTCTTCCAATTCCAAGTCAGTACATTGCTACATAAACGTTGCTACATAAAGTTGCGTTAGTCCATAACATTTATTACATTCTAGAGATTATAATTCAGCAAACAGAAAACAACACAACTGAGTTATTCATCTGAGAATTCTACTCTGGAACTACAGGGAGGCTTCTTGTAGAACTGAGCATCTAAGCCAAGAACCTTTACTTTTAAAAGCTTAGCACAGTACTGTGTTTGACATGGATAATCTTCCAGGAGTCCTCCTTAAACTGTGCAGGAAGGCGTGAATAACATGAGCACACACACACACACACACACATCATGGCCCAATAAGACGGCAGAGAGAAGCAGAGAGAGAGGGAGATGGAGGGAGAGAGAGAGAGAATGCAGCACTATTGCAGTCTATCTAGTGTCTATTGCAGACAGTTATATTCTACAGTGGAAATTTAACCAGCACATTCCAGTAGTTGCACATTGCAACCTTTCTTTATCGCCATAATCTAATGCAAGGCAGGTATGTAGGAGATGCTTGCGTCATGCTAAACTGCTGTCTTCCCTCAGGGGAAAACCTCTGTGCTCAGTCACCATAATACTGCAGAAAGAGCAGAGAGAATTAGAGGATTCAACTCAACTGGATCTGCAGCTTTCCTCTCCTACTTCATAGGTGCAAGTTGCAACATATTTGTTTGATATGAAATGCTCTGAATAATGCATGGTCCATTTAATAATGCAGCAAAGCTGAGGGCACTTTGACTTATAAAACACACTGTCCAAAACAGGGGCGCCTTGCCCAGTTTCTCTGTCGTCCCTACGCCCTTCCCAGCACAGGGTCGGGCTTTCAAAAGCCTGTTTTCTGGCTTAAAGAAATATATATATATATAAGAAAAATAAATGGTCAGAAATGTATAGCCCTTTTACACCATGCCCATCCTCAAGGCGGGCCATTATGGCATTTATCCATCGCACTTCTGCTTCTTAAGAAGAAAGAGAGAAAACATAAAAGTTCAAAAGGCAAAAAACAGAGAGGCGTCGCCTGCGTTACTGAGCCTTAAGAAGCTTAATCCGCCGCTTGAGGTCCTGAAAGAAATATATTTCCTAACCAGTCAACAGCGAGCAACAAAGCCAGCGTACTTATAATAAGCTACGGGATCATGTTGATATATTTGTGACACTCTGCAGTATCGTCAGTGCACAGCTTGGATTGTCACATGAAGAGAAAGCCATGGAAAAGCACTCTTGAAGCAGCAGTGTGATAGAACCCAGCCTGGAGAGGGGCTCTGTTTACGTGACTCATCCACACTCTTAAAGCAGCAGTAGGTGGATTTGGCTCATACTATAAAGACAGCGGCTCTAAGTCTCTCAACCGGTTGCCGATTTGGAGCCGTCCTTCCTCATACACGCACATATATCACATTCGTCATGGAGGATATGCCGAGGTCAATGAGAGGGCACAGAACTACGGCTCTCTGCAGTCTTAAAGGCTCTGTGCAGTCTTAAAGTTTAAGTCGGGGGAGTGTATATGGGTGTTTTCGGGTAGTAACATGTCTTAAACCGTACCTTCTCAACATCCAACAGTGATCAAATAGTCCTCAGAGTTCAACATTAGGCAACTTTCTACGCTTAATTTAGGTTTAACGGCCCGTACGACTCAATGCCCCGTAAAGGCAGAGCACTGCTGGATTCTAAAATTACTCAACCTGATTGGAAAACGTCACTCAGGTCCCATTTTTTAGGCCTTTTTCCGCATTTCTCCGGTATGGTTTACAGCTCTAGTCTCCTCCGCCTTGAGCTATTCTTCACTAAATATTCTATACATCAGCACCAGCCCAGCCTGAAGCTATTCCACTCTGTAGGAGAAACAAAATTTCATGCTGGCCTGAATTCAGCAGAGCTATTATTACTACTCAGGAGTCCTATATTGCATACATCTGTGTAGCAATAACGTTCTTACACTGTATGCAGAGGAACTGCCAGAACCAAATTCGGTGCTGAAGGAAAATGTCTGCTTCTTTGGGGATTTATGTAACACTGGTGATTTTACTGTGTATACACAAAACTGATTTGTTTTCTACCTATTTAAAATAATTATGTTTAAAACTTACAATCCCTAATCCCTTTAACACATGGTCTAAAATCACTCAAACAGGACCTGATTCAGTGAAATCCCTCTGCATGTTACCACTGTAGCAAAAGCACCTTCAGCGATTGCATTAAATCAAATCCTTCACCCAGTCGTGGGCTGTACTGCTTTGATTAGCTAGAGGTAGCTAGAGGTATTTCAGTGTAGTGTGTTTCAATGTCTTAAATTCTATATATATCTAGTTTTATAGCTTTTAGCCTTCTCTTTTAGTCATCAGCTAATTATCAAGCTGAAGTGAATCTGAGCAGTAAAAACATGAAACGCAGGAGTCCACTAAAACTGAGAATCAGAAGCGCTGACTGCTGTCAAACCTGCCCTAATTCCATGTTGTACATAGATTTTATCATCCAACTGCATAAGCCACCAAATATCAAATGGCCAACATAAGCATGCTGCCATAAAACAATTAAACATGTTTCTGACTGGTGTGGACTGTACCACATCATGTGCAATAATTTGCCCAAGCTATAAAGAAAAAAAACAAAACAAAAAAAAAAACAGCGTTCAGTGTGTGTTTACTGACACATTCTCTCTGGGGATCAGACTATGACTCAACAGTGGTGAGAACTACACAGGAAAACACAAACATCAGGTAGGCGTCCTACTTAACAATACTACAACATTAAGACTAATGGAACACTACTACATGAATAAAAGACATGGAAAAACACATTTCTCAGTCATTAAAGCACACTACCATTTTTGAGCTTGATTACCTACAGCAAATAATATGCATTATCTTACTCTGTATATTAAACAAATAATACGTCTTGGATCTTAGATGTGGGAAATAGTTCTAAAAAGAGGTCAACGAAAAGACTGCATAAGAGAACATAGCACACGTACTACAGTACACAGTTAGCATACTAGTCATAAGATTGTGTGCTACACCAGCATATTACATCACATGTATTACTGGCTTGTATTTTTAAATCTATAATGCTGTACATTTTCAGTTTATTAATGGTCAATCCTTATATAGTTTATATAGTTTAGGTACAAATATTGGACTATGCCCCAGTGAGCTCCCTTTAAGCTGACTTACACTACGCGTCTATGTAGATATGTCAGGCATGTTTTTAACATTCTTTATAGTCTTGGTTACATTTTATAAACCAGTTTAAATAAGTCTTTAACATTAACTGATAGTTGTATTTAATTAAGCTTTAAAAAGAATGGAAAAAGATGACAAAATCTAAGACACAATACATACATGTATTTAATAATAATAAACATAATTAGTCTACTACATAGTTCCAGATTCCCCTTTGAATATAATGAAATTTAGTGCACAATTGAAAAATGCTCACAACACTCTCTCCGTCTAGAATGCCCAATTATTTAAAAGTGGTGATCAAATCTATAGTCAGACAAACAGAAAATAGTGCTAAACAATTAGAGTACAGTAGATTTTACCATTATGGAATATTACCAATATGTAATTTGCTGTAATTTGCTGTTCCCAAACTACTTGGAATAAAGTAAAACAACAAAATAATTAACAAAATGATTAATAAAGTGTTTTCAAGTGTTTTTGGGCCTACAGCAGTTTAGCACATTATGATTGTTTTTTGAATGATGGCTTGGGATGCCCAAGCGTTCTATTCCTTTTTCCATTCTCACTCCCACTCTCAATTCAAACAAGCCAAAAATACCGCACTAGTCTTGCTTAAAACGTTGATAAGAATGTTTGATCTTGACCTTCATGTCTTCTGTTATTATTTGTCATCTCTGGTGGAAACTACAGTCAGCAATCAAAACGTAGAGCTATGGCTAAGCTTAAATGAAAGTATGTGTAAGGCTGCGTTGAAATTTTTGTTTTGATTTACATTTAGCATTTTTCTGAGCCAAATCAATCAGGATCCAGTTTCCCTGCTACAGGAAGTGTGTAGTGGTGTAGTGGTAACATCAGCATTTTGATAAGATGCTTTTGGGAATCCCAACCATGTTTAGTTTATAATTATTATAGAGCTCTGGAGACTTATGACAAGCATTTCAACACAAGATGATCAATTAATCCATAATTGTATTAATCTGTGTATCAAAGTGTGTATCTGAGCAACTGACATCTAATTTAACAAGAGCTATACTATAGGTGTTTGTTGAGCACACTGAAACACACATCTCCTTTTCAACAGCAAAAATAGAGACAGTGTTTTTATCACTGATGTACATTGAGTCATTGATACTTGTGCAGTGACAGTGAAGCTGCAATAGGCATGTGATGCTCAGCTAGTATGTGCTGCTTCATCATCTCATTCTGCACTATTTCTGCTGAGGCGCTTCCTTCCAGTGCATCAGCACGCTGAAGCATGCAGGCTAGGCAGCATAGCAGGCATAAAGAGGTTAAGGCTGTGCGTCTTGCTCTCCTGCATGTACCGTCCGCTCACCAGGAGAGTCTGGCAGAGGGAGCTTCCATTTCCTTCAGCTAAGTGAGGCCTGGAGGGGGGGGGCATGTAGCACTGCCAAGCATGGCTAATCCGAAAGGACAGTTCCTGCTTATTATAGAACCATTGCGGATAATAAAATCTGAATCAAACTGCCAGCTGAAAGCCACTGGAGAGTTTCCTGCTATTTAATTTTTAAAGTTATGGAAGCACTTGACACTGAAGGGGATCAAATATCACTAGTTTGCGTGCAAATACTTACTTAGCGGGCCGACGTGCCCAAATCTGTTCAAAGGAAGAAGACGGGGGGGGGGGGTTTGGGGCTTCAGGTAAGCAGCAGCGCAAAGTCAACTAATTACTCTGGTCCATTTGTGTCTTCCCTCTACTGTCACAACTGCCCCCTAAGTGATCACGGCTGATTTCTTCCGATTCATTTTCACGGGGGCCAGGCACTATGACAAATTCATGTTTTGGCTGTAGGAAACTGGTACCGATCACGAAACCACCACAACATCAAAACAGACGGGAGTGCGTCTGAGAGGTGCTCCAGTCTGCTGGGATGTCTGAGCTAAGAGTATGGAGGAGCTGAGCAGCACTCACAGGCAGAGATGCTGAAAGAGAGAGAGAGAGAGAGAGAGAGAGAGAGAGAGAGGCTGAGAGAGAGAGAGAATGAGTGGTTGCTTCTTTTTTTTTACCCTCCTGCCTGCTGTCTGCTGTCTTTCCCTTTCAACCCTCTACCTCATACACCTTGTCGTCTGGCCTATTCTGTAAATAGATGCGAGTCACTCCCCTCACCTACCCTCGAATAAAACATCAGGTTTTTCCCCTTCTCGCACGCTGTCCCGTCTGAGCTGCTCAGCAACTAAGGCCACAATTAGCATCGTTCCAGTTTAAAGGGAAATGCTTGACTCCGCCCAGATCCCTCCGCCCTCCAAACACACAACACACTCCTGCTCTCACCCTCCACTCCTTCACTCTCCAGCACCTGCTCAGTCATGAGGAACGCACTTACAGATACCCAGCAATAATTTGACAGTGAGGAGTGAGTCAGTAAGTGATTTAGACCTTGCCGATCAGGGTAATGAAAACAGTGGGTTTCAGACGAGAGACCTGTTGAAGACATAGGAAATGTGTCACCACTCAAAAAGTTAGTATGCCACAGTGGAGCCAAACACATGGAATCACCTATTTCACATATATAGATGATGTCAATCTCAATCACCACCAGGAAGTTGTCAAAAACACAGCCAAATTCAAACTACACTCACAGTATTGTTATTTAGAAATCGGTTTGAGGCCAAAAAGCTCCTCATTTTTTCAATATGTTCTGTGAATAGCAGCGTGTGTTTATTGTAATGTCAAGAAATGGACATATAAAATCGGACAGACGCCCAGAATGGCTAAAATCATACTGTTGAGGGGAGAGGGAGGGCCTTCCTACCCATCCAGAGGGAGAAAGAGCCAAACTATAATCTTTTGGATTCCGAATGCCACCGAATGGCGGCGGCATCATCAGCGATCAAACTCTCCCAATGACAGAGCTTATGTTAGATACACCACTCGTGAGGTGTGGTGCGAACCAGCTATATATAAGCTTCTGAATCCTTAATAGAGATATAAATATCAGTGCAACAAGTGAAAACAGCTCTGTTGTAAGTACAGTATAAGCACAGTATAAATGTAAATACTGTGCATAATGTTTTTCACATTAACAGAGCAAGGCCATTAACCCTCTCTGCTCCCCGGGTCCGGCAGCGATGGCTGCCCACCGTTCCAGGCACATGTGCTCACTGTCCACTGTGTGTGTGTACGTGTTAACTGCACGGAAGCAAAATTCCATCAGTATCCAACACAAATGGTGAATATGGGTGTCTTGTCTGACAACAATAAATTAACAATAAATGCTAGCAAAAAGTAAAAAATGTAATGTATATGTATATGTAAATCCATCATTAACTGGTTTGAAAAGGGTGAATTATCAGTACAGTAAGCATTTTTACATGTAAATAAATATTTTAAACACAGTAATGGTCATGGTCACCACACCAGTATATTAGTATTTGTCCTAGTTCATGTGTTACTGTGTTTTTTTTGTCTGTGTGCGAGTGATTCTACCTCAAATATTGAAGTAATAGGTACAAGGGTTCCAGCATGTTCTCCGGCACTAGCCTTTTGAGGAGGGATGACAGATGTTGCTCTCCGCTGGCAAGAGAATGCATATAATAAGTTGCGATGCAGCAGAGGGTCTCTCACAGCAGAGTGACTGCCTGCGTACTATCACACTCTCTGACTGTGATAATGAGTGTTGCTGCCGGGTGTGAGCAGGCTTTGGAAATATGCACCTTAATGAGTGTCCTTGCCTGTATTCCACCAAGGCTAGTGCCGAGCTTGGGGTCACCCTCTGCAATCCTGCACATCCTTGCACAGCTATCATTTGGGCAGGAGTGGAAGAGCCTCAGCCACTCAGTCTGACAGCGTAATTAATGACTTGACATGCATGAGTGGCAGAGAAGTTCAGCTCTGGAGTGCCAGAGCTGCTTTCTCAGTGGTGGAGGGAGAAAGGTACTGGTTAATTATAATAATATGGCATTTTGGCACATTCGATAAATCACAGCACAGGTGAGAAAGACAATAGCAGATGATGCAGCTGCAGGCTGTGATGGATAAATGATGACAGAGGAAGAGGGAGGCGAAGACAAGCGCCTCATTACGCAAAAAATGTCCAACTGCTAGATAATTGCACATCAAAGATAAAAATAAGCCTCTGACTGAGAATATGAAACGCAAAAGCTTGCTACCTGCAGTAACCACAGTCAACATAATTCTAACTTCTAGTTTCACAGCACTCATTTTGCCTAGCAGAAATGAAGTGCTGTATCATTTATGAAGCTTATATTTAGCTCTGTCAGGACTTTTGAGCTTGAGGTGGGTCGTAACTACTCACATGCAATCAATTAAAAGTACAATTTGCCTGACTAGTCTATTGGTGAGGAATGGAAAAAGAGGAATCTCTTTTGTACTGGGTTGCATTTTAATCATTTATTTATTATATTTGAATATATTACATTTGTGACATTATCTATTCAATTTTATTTAAATGTATTTATATAGAGCTTTTCACTACTGGGGCACACACAGGATTAAGGGTTTTTTGCTGGTCACCTAAAGGAGCAGAGCAGTCACATAATAAGATAGAAAGCACATCTTTTAGATGTGAAAAAGTTCTCACAAGCTCTTGTTTGTGCCAGATTACTGATGTGGTGCTTCTTTCTTTAGAGACCCGTTCCTGCTCCACTTACGCTGTCATTTTCATATTTCACACACATGCATGTGATATAATTCATCTGAGACAAAAACAAAAAGTTTATGCTAGCTAGTTTTCATTTTACAGTGGCCCTTTTCCAAAAAAAGTGCATTCAATTTATTTAGATCACATAACTGTTGGAAACTTGACTAATACCTTTTATTTTAAGAAATATTCTAAAGCTCAGCCCGATGGTGTCACTCAATCACTTAACTCTTGTCTAACCACTTCCACACAGCCTGTGACTGTTTTATTGGATTTTAGTTAACAGTCTGTTTTAGTTCATTTAACTTTCTTTTACTATTTTTAGTTTATTTTTCCCATTTATTATGTTTAGTTGGACAAATGTTTACTATTTAAATTGTTTTTGCTTAGTATAACTCTCCTCCTAGATTTAACTGTCATATATGTTCTTTATATTATATAAATTGATATTATATAAATTACATACATTTCTTGTTTTCATTTTTAATCTATATTTTATGTATCTCCACAGCATACACCCATAATGTATTACAAGTTTACATAAAGGCGGAATTGAATTGCATTGAATTAATCTAATCAAAATACTTTAAAAGCAGAGGCCAGGGATGGCTAGCAAGTTGGTCTGTACCAAAAAAACAGGAATGGGATGCGACAATGTGCCGTACCTATGTATCTACGAATACTGACTCCACAATTCAAGTTCTCCACTTTTCACACCAGACCGTGACTTTCAGAGGCGCTTTAACACATTCAATATGATTGGGAAAGACCTTTCCAGCTGTGCCTGATTAAAATGGACAGTATATACAGCTCATTTTGTGAAATTTAAAATGTTTGAAAGATCTTAACATGCAGAATAACATACGTCATATCCCACACATATGACATATTTGAGTCATCCCTGGCTGACTTTTGATTCACCCATATCATAGAAATGGAATTTTCCTAATTCTGATGAGGTACAAGATTCTGATGTAATATAGAAACACAGTAACAAAACAACCCACTGAATCATAAGCAGTTATGCACCACAATTCCTGGCCAAAATCAAAATTAAAGACACACCTGGGCAAGATCTTATGGCAAAATGTTAATGAACAAAAATGAGACCCCAATTAGACCCGGTTATTTCATGTAACTGGTATCTGTATTGTATCCTGGTAAGAATTTAGCCACATGCCTTTACACTTGAAAGCCAAAAGTGCCTCTGCTAAGTCAGACTTAAATCAGATTTCTGTGTGGCACAAAATTTATAGCAGTTTTTACTGGTGTGACAGTTGTACTGGGTGGGGTTTTCATTGTTGAATGTGTCTTGGAGAGACGGATTTGTTTACACTGCTATAACATGTGGCTTAAATGCATCTCAGACCACCTCATCAAGTGGTTTAAAGAATTTGTATCTGTTTTAAATGAGTCTTGGGTGTGTTTACACTCCATTTTATATTGCATTTTTATATATTTATATATTATATAATCCTGATCCTGATACCAGGTGTAAACAGGAGCTGGGCTGACAATAAATATAAATACTGTAAGTTCCATTAAACAAACACACTAAAATTCAGCATGTATGCTACAGAACATGCTCATGAGAGTCATTGTCCTAACACAAGAATGTGCAGGGCATTCACTGCAATTAAATTTTTTGCATAAGCAGAATATTGTGTTTCAAACTGGTGGATCAAACCTGTGGTGTTCTTGGCATGAACAGAAAGTGCTTATCTAATATTCCTTAACAACAAAAAATGTAATCACTGTTCTATTTCTATTTGTAAACATTTTTCTAATGATTTATTAAGTTTGTGATTTTTACATTTATTCTATTCTTTCTCTTATTTAATCTTTTGGGTTTTTTTATATGAAGATGAATTAGAACTAAGAACCACAGAAATGTCATAACCAGGCTTCAGGGAGAAACAAATGTATAAGCCCATTCACTGAGTGTAAAAATATACTTGATTATGAGTTTAGGCTCCTCTGCCCACCTCTGGTCTTGAGTCACTCACAGTTATGAATTTCCCTTCCCCATTCATACAGTAGGAGAAGGTTACCAGGTCCGTAGATTTGAGAGCTTATAATGAATTAAAACGATGAATAAATCAATAAACGCTGATGGAGCTCACTAGCTCACCGACAAGCCAGCAGAACTCACACCTGTCATAGGCCGCGAGTTGAACTGTGGCCAGAGATCCTTTCAGCCAAGTCTGTTTACTCCAATATACATCCACAGCTTCAAGATCACAGTGCCGCTTTGATGTCTGTCATGAGCCGTGTACAGTCCCCCATCAGAGGCAATCTGATAAGTGAATTATCCTTCCTCAGATCCAGACCCGGATAACTGCGCAGTTCCTGCACTCCAGGATACCATTTAAGAGAGCTGAACCACAAGACATGGGGCATTAACTATCTGATGCTTCATCTATCTCCACTGCAGACCTCTAATAACAAGCAGCGGGACAAAATGCAAGAAATTGCACGACATGCAGAAGAATGCAGAGGTTGTTTCGATGCATTATAAGGGGTGAATCAGTTGTTCTAATAGAGCGCTTGATACAGAGCCAGAGAGAAAGCACAGTTTTCAGCAGCGCTGCACAGAGATGGTCACGCAGAGATGAAAGTGGACAGAATTTCTGTGGTGACTCATAGGGTTTCAAAGAGAACACTAAAAAGCGAGTTCGCTTCCCTGAAGACATCAGTCTGTGACCACTGCAGAAAGCAAAGCTCGATTTCATCTCAGAAAACTGAAAACACGGGGTCACCTCCGCGGTCACGTTTAATTGAATGCAACTCCACCTAAACCAGCGACAAGCTGTACCTTAATTGATTACTCTCATGCTCTTGAACAATCAAAAAGGATATCAGGTAAATATGACATGAATAATTAAACCCACAGTCGGCTCAGGCTGAAACACTGCGGAAGGTAACCTTTTTATTTATTCCACTCAGCGTTCGTTTTCAGTAGAGCTGGATGAGAGAAAGAGAGAGAGGGAAGTGTACCCCCAGAGGGTGAACTTGAAAAAGATTAGTCTAATTTCAAGCAAACAGCACAGAGTGGGAACGCTAGTGTTATCTCCTACTTGGGGGGAAAAAAGGAGCTTTACAGCCAGAGATACGGGGCAGAATTAAGGTATTATTAATTGCATAGGCAAATTAAAAGGACCCCGGAAAGTGACCTCCTCTAATACAGACGAGGCATGAGAACAAAATATGTCCTAATCTTCCCAGCAGTGCTTTGATAAATGTCAAGAATATCTATCACCTCAATTAACCACGCAGAAAAATCTGTGAGGGTCTAATTCTTCTCATGACAAGAGACGGGCACTAAGAGGCTCTAACCTCCTCTTCTCTCTCTCTCTCTCTCTCTCTTTCTCTTTCTCTTTCTCTCTCTCTCTCTCTCTCTCTCTCTCTGTGTCTATGGCAGAACACAAAAGGTGGACAGTCTTTATGTGGACACACAGATACGTATCTTCATACTCTATCTTTATATGGACACACACACACACACATTGTGTGTGTGTATATATATATATATATATATATATATATATATATATATATACATATCACTATTACTGAAACAGCAGGGAAATTTTCATTTCATCAGTCATTTTTCCCTCTCTAGCCACGTTTAAAGTTCACAGGACAGCCACTGGACCTCTCTCTATGTATACGGACTGTGTGTCTGAAACTAACACAGGAGAAAGGTTGCAAACACAGCTTGTTCTGAGTATCAACAAAGCAGAACATCTGGAACATTTCAAGCCAGGTAATGCATGTATGTCACATGTGATATACATGTCAATCAAATATACAAAGAGTGAACTCAGCAAACGTTTTGCCACACTTTTTGGTCAATGTGCTAGGTGGCCCTTCTAAAAGTCAAGTACTGATACTTTCTGCTGGTTTGGTGAGTTGTCACAAGCCTTCTAATAAACATGTTAAACCTGTACTGATTATTTGAATATTGTAAAGGTGCTGCCACGATGCCACTAAGGATCGCTAGTTTAAAGATCACGGGCTATGCTGCTTGCCATCAGCACAATTGGCTATGCTCTCTCAGGGGTGGGTATAGACTTCAGAACACAGTAAAGTCCAGGTGGACAGTGCTTAAAAGTAAAATTAGCAAAAATACTTTAGAAATGTACAGGTTTTTCGGCTAATATTGATATCCAAAATTCTAAATTGCACTGAATTACAAAAATATATATAAAATGTAGAAACTAAGATTAAGACATCTGAATTAACATTGCAGAAAAATATAGCATTTTTAAAACAGATATTTTTAGGATGCTCGTTTAGTGTTGCCTATTGATCTATAATTGGTCAGTTGGACAGTATATCAAACCTACTTTGTACAATACAAACGGTAGATCTGTTCTGTTTCTCTTCTTTATACCCTTTTATGTATAAAAAATGTAAAGCATTGTGATTTGTTATAATAACACCCACAGCAACGGATGCCAGGCCACTGAAAACAAATGCAGACTGACAACTATTTACATTGTTACATTTAATCAGTTCCTGTCACTGACATAGAGTAATCTAGCAATACGCTTTACCTATTTTCACTGGACTGTCTGAGAGTCGGAGAATACAGCTAGCGTTTTTTTCCTTTCCACAGTGGGCTACAGTTTATATGAGTGTTTATCGAAGGTACAGCCTGGAAATCACGTGCAGGCCTGTTGGAATATATCATTATCATTACTGCCATCCGCTTCTCGTTATTAGGTCTGCAGCAGCTCACTTTGGTGTCTTTACTGAAACAGTTACATTGTTGTTTGTCATGTTTGCGGAATTGTGAAGGACTTTTACCCGCAACAGCTTTCTCTGCAAGCTGTGTGGTGAACACGTGTGCCACATACGCGACTTTTCCCCCAATTTAAGTATACACAGGCAGATGGTAAGTGCCCCTGATTGGAACCAATGTCTCCTTGTGTGGTCGCCCGTCTAGACGAAGTGTATGACGGGCCACTTGCACATTTACCTCCCTCAATTTACTGCCAGCCCAGTAGCTTCAAGCTGCCAAGCCTGTGCCAGCCTCTTGTGCATTATTAGAGGCTTTAGTGGGTTCTGGACAGTGTCACAGGTCTGTCATATTCCAGAATAGCACAGGAAAGTCAAACACAGAGTGAAGTTCAGTTTGAAAAGCACAAGATCTACTGACTGGAACTACTGGTCTCAAGGGAAAATAAGGAAAGAATAAATTCCACCTCCTTTCAGGTGCCCATTAAAACTCAATTTGGTCATTTTTAAATGAGCACGAAGGAAAAAAGAAGAGAAAGTTAATAGAGGCATATAAAAAGGGCGTACGCTGGTGCCCTACTTATGGGGAGACTGAGACTAGGGGAGAAAAAAAACAGATTTTAAGTTATTTTGATTCTGCAGGCATTCTTGTGACATTGCTGCTTGGATCAGAGAAGCTGACCACAGGATAGTGTTGGCCCTCGATGGCCAGGGCTATTGACCTGCAGGTGTGTGATTTCCACTGAGGCGGACCACCGAAAATTGAGGCAGCTGCACTCCACTTAAAACATGACACCACTCAGAGTGACTGACAGGAGGCCAGGCAGATTCATCCGAGTCCTTCAACAATGCTGACACAAACCTTGCCTTTCTACATAACGACATGCAAAGAGCGACATCCGCCAGACAGTGGGAGAAGAAGGTGGAAAAGAAAAATCGAATACTGCTCTCTGAACTGCCTGTAATGAGTCTTTGTCCCGACACCATTCAGCTATTTTCTTCCACCCTGTGTCACCTATCCATCTTATTTGTATTCACACTTTGAGCTCCTAAACAGCTTCCATTGACTGCGACTCTGACAGAGCGCTGCAACAAATCCTCACCTGGAATTCTCTAACCCACTTGACTTTATCAGCACTAAGCAAGCATCAGGCTCGACAGCACTTTAATTTAATGAACCTGTTGCGAAACTAAATGCCATCAATACTTCCAAATTACAGTGGCAATTCAGTGCACTCGGAGC
This sequence comes from Salminus brasiliensis, assembly GCF_030463535.1. NCBI lineage: Eukaryota > Metazoa > Chordata > Actinopteri > Characiformes > Bryconidae > Salminus > Salminus brasiliensis. The sequence continues at coordinate 19,242,312 of NC_132885.1, forward strand.
CTTCACTCAGCTTCAAGCATAAAACTGATATTTTGATAGCACTCACTTCATTAATGTCTCTGGATTTACGGCCCTGCTTAGAACACATGACTTTATTTCACAGGGAGATTTAAAGCTACTACAAATTACGTGCCTTCTGAGCCAGGACCACTGCATTTATACGATATCTGCTTCAGGACATCATCTGAAAACACACACAAGGCTTGACTCATAAAAGGCACCCACCTTGAAACTCCTTGGGAAGCCTTTACTCCTTCTGACAGATTTCGTCTCACACCCTCCAGTACCTGTAAAATAAAATCAATGTGATTCACTGTATTTGTCTTTGGTCTGACACTTGTTCATTAACCGTTTTGAAGGTACAAGAATGTCAGAAGAGCATCCAGAAACCTGGCAGCCCCATGAGACCGGTGATTGATGGACATCATTTTAGACAGTTTGCTGTAATTGCACAAGTTCATAAAGTTAACTAAACACCCTGAACTGCTCAAATTGGGAAAGAGGAAAAAATGAAGACAAACGACCCTCTTCTGAAATAAGAAAAAAAAAGAAGCAATACAAGCAGAGGCTAATTAAAGAGATGGTTGAGGTTGCAGTGTAATCCACACTGATACATAACCCTCACTGATGAATGGATTGTTTGTACATATTCTGTCTTACTCTCTGGTGTACCCCACAGAAGCTCACGATTTCCAAATAGGCCAGTGTGATGTTAACACTGCTGCAGTTTGTGTGTACTGACATTCATTCACATCTCAGTGTAAAATATGTGCTCTAAAACAAGGTTTTCAATTATGTTGTCTAAGTAATTTGCCTATAAAGCTAATCTAATGTTTATAAATAGATTTTAAGAAAGAAAAGTTAAATCTATTCTTAAGCATTTCCATCTTAATTGGCAGGCTGCGATCTATCAAATGTTTTTTTTTATTATTATTATTATGATTAAAGTATATCTCATTCTGTTTATTGCTCCTTTGTGTGGTAACCGTTGTTTAAAACGTAAACTGTCTAAGGACCCCCAATTAAAAGAACATTAAGCCCGGCATCATGTGTTTGTTCCTCTGGTTTCCTTCTTTCAGTGCCCCGTCCAATTCAGCAGAACAGCAGAAAAGCTGCAATTTCCTGTAATTGAAGTGGAGGTCTCTTGCTGCTGGCCATCCAGTAAAGACACAGTCCCCTCCAGACTTTCCTCCACTTTGTTCCAAACTGGATCTGCGACACAGCAGCTTATCTGCTGATAGGGCAGTCTGGGGAGTAAAGGCCCAGCATGTCTTCCCAGAAATGACAGACAGATATGAGCCCAAAAACCAGAGATGTTAGGAGCTCTGACAGAACTGTGTGACAGCTTTCCATACCCAGAACGAAGGAACCCTGCAGAAATGCACATTATGGCAACACAAACACAATCTGACCCAAAGCGATTCTTGTTAGTCAATGATTCCAGGCATCACTCATGGTGTTCGGTTTGTCACGTTGGATCTTTGCGTTGAAAAACGTCAAAACTTAGAAGACAAAAACAATTGCACATTAATTATTTATTCTTCAGAGTTGTGCAACACCGTGTTGGCCCTAGATGAGAAGCTTCATGAGAAATGAGAAAACTTCAGACAAAGCATACAATGTTTTGTTTTATATGCTGTATTTTGTGTTTAGTCTTCACTCTGCCTTAATCCTCTCCATTTGAATGCAGGCACAGCAACAAATTATGTTTGACTTTTTTTTCCCCATCTAGAGTGTAAGATCTGAAATTCTTCACAGAGTTAAAAGAGCAAAGTCTTCTCCATGCTGCCTCCCCCATACTTCTGAACAAAGGAGCCGCTAAATTATTTACACTTGGACTGTCATCCCTTGGAGTGAGTTTGCATTCCAAAGGTAGTCCAAAACTGCTGTGTCAACAAAACCAAGCTTGGGAAAGAGCTGCTTACTACGTAGACTACCAGGAAGAGCACAAGAACAAAACAATTAGCATAGGAGTCTTAAAAACAATCTCTTTCAGTCACGAGTCAGACAACTTCCAAGTAAAAATGTAGGTGTTTGCCTAGGGGTCTTTCTGGACCGAATTCTTATCTGTACTGGGGGAAACGAAAAATGCTGACACATCTCTGTTGGGTCTGTACCGTGTTCTGCCAACTGGCCCACATGATGACGTATTGACAGATGCACTTCTTTCTATTGCCTTCCCCGAGGCTGGGAATTCGGTTTGCAGAAGCGCCATGGGAAATAAAAAGGGGGGATGCCCAGGGGCCCAGCGAGATGAGGATGAATGAAGACATTCCTGGATGTCAGCAGCAGCAGCTCTATCTGGTCCAGCGGAGGCACGCAGCTAGCAGCTGGAGCTGCACAAGCTGAGCCCAGTGGCTATCGATTTCCTCTCTGCTCGGTCAAATTATCAAAGGCTGCCGGCAGCAGGCTGCTCTTTACCAACACACAAACAACCAGTAGGAGTCCTCGGGGGGGGACAACTCGCAGTGCAGCATAGGGACACTTGATCGATCAATATGACCTTCTCTTAGGGGCTCGTCTGCGTCCTCTTCTGCACCGTGTCCAGTCCTCAGGCAGGACAAGGGGCCACTCTCCACCTGAGGGAACGCCACATAACTGTAGTTAGCGAATTGAAACCATTTGGGCTAGCTGCTGGAGTGACTTTGGAAAAGCAGCAGAGTGTCACCGTTTCAATAAGGAGCCCTCGGCTAAGTCAAGGGCTAAAGGGAAATCATCTCCAAAATCCCTCTCCGGCAAGGAGAGACAACTAAACACAGGTGTGTGTAACACATAGGTCTCAGTTGGCAAATTGACTTTTGCCATTTCCATTCCTCTATAAACGGCACGTTCTCTAATTGGATTAGGTCTTTGATAGGAAGTCAAACTTTAGGGGGTAGGAGTGTTTTCCTCTTGCGAGAGCCAAAAATGCACTGACCCTTGAAGTGTCACCCTCATGAGGCCAGTAACGGTACTGCTGTAAAATGAATCATTCCTTCATACTCACTTTCCCAGAATGGCTCTGTATTCGAGGTGACAAATAGGGACTGAGAGAGAGCTGCACAGCTGTGCTGTGTAAAGGCTGGAGGAGAAAAAAGGTGGGGAGAAAAATGAAAAGTGAAGAAAAATGATCATGCCTTATGAACACTTCTACAGACTGAGCCAGGGGGAAAAAAGCCCAGCAACCTGTCTCCATCAATAAAGTTCATGTTGTTCTATGCAGCCTTAATGACATACAGGGTTAATCTTTATCAGGCCTGTGCCCATTTCCTATCAGGCACTGCGTTTGTCAAAATTCTCCATCAAAGGGTCTAGTGTTTGTTGAACCTTATCTTTGAAACGGAGACATAATAGTGACAAAGCCATCCTGTCCAAAAACGGAATTACATCATCTTTATTCACCAGGTGCACTTCATGTGCAGGAAATTTGCTCTGTTGTGTTTGGTGCTTAAGTGTAAAGTTGTGTATGCTTCACTGACTATGAAGAGTGCAAAGTTAACCCTGATAGATGGTCGCTATACAGCACTTAGGGCTAGCGGAATGGCTGAGGTGACTGATCGTGTGCTCGACCACAGCAGGCCAACATGGTACAGCCGCCTACGACAATGGCAAGAAGGAACAGGCGATGGCAAAGGATAGTGGCCGAGCAAGGAAACGAATGAAAGCAGTCTTGAGCAGCCACAGACACAGGAACAATACTGTGGTCACCATTGCCATTAGCAGCCACTAATGGCCTCCAAATGTCCGTGCGCTGATGTCATGGAGAGAGTGGGGGGAGAAAAGAGGCTCATGGGAAATTGAAATTAATGAGTGTAATCAGTGGCAAACAGCGAAGGAGGCAAGGGCAATTAATATAAACAGGCTACCAGTGGGCTGCAGATCAGTATTAAGATGCAGAGTGGCCACAGAGCACAGCAGATGTCCTGGAGGAGCAAGAGGATGGCAGCACCGACAGCAGGCCAAAACCAACCTGACAGGCTGCTGGCACTCGCCGATAACGTGATCATTTCCCCATCAGCAGCCATGTCGGAGCCTCATTAGCATCCTTCGCGAGCTTCATGTTCACACACTAATCGACCCAAGAGGAAACACACCTGTTCATGTTATGGAATAGTGTACAGAAATAAAGTCAACTGATCCAACATTTTCTCTCCAGATGTCGATTCGGATTTCCTAACCCGGGTATGGGCCGATACTGAGCGCGGAGCTGTGATGCTCCATAGTACCTTAAACAAATATACAGCAAAGGCTAGCTAATGTCTCCTAGCCTAGCCAACGATCCCTTTAGATTTACGCAGTAATCCACAGAAATAATACACAACCCACTGCGCAAATCAGTTGGATACATTTCTAGTGTATTATAATTATAATATGACCGATGTTATATATAATAACCCATATTATAATTATAATACACTAGAAATTAGACAATGTTAGACAATGATGTCTGTTGTTTGGTTTTTCTTGTTTGGTAGTATCTCAAGCACATGTGCTAAAAATGCTTAGCATCACAAAGTAAAATTTAGAAGTATTAGGATAACCATATTTGTTAATAGTCTAAATGTGAACGTGGGTCAATAAATAAATAAATAAATAAACAAACAAAAAAGACTTTAGCAATCATGCTAGCTAACTTGTTCAGCCACTGGACATTAACACAGTAGCCTAACTGTTTGTGGAGAATTACTGTTGACAAAACACACCTAGCTACCCATTCAGGTGAGCTAGCTATCTAGCTAGCTACATTAATGCTATCTAATAGCCCTGTAGGTGGAGTGCCTGAGGGGGTGAGGAGGATCACACAGACGTCCATCAAAAAATAGAAACGCTAACCCCGTCCGAGTAAACTGACCTTTACACTGAATGGTTTAACTGCAAATGGAAGTGCTGTACAGTCCAGTTTACACCTCACTACTAGCTAATTTATCAAGCTAGCGCTAGCTAACTCTCAGCAGCCAAATGAAGCTAAGCAGTGGACAGAGCTCCAGTAATCCAGATGAAGGGTATCTTACTCTAGAGACAGAGCATTACAGGCGCCTTCGGCGTAGAGAAGCCCAGGCTTTATCATAAGGAAATAAAAACATCCTTCACTGACCAGGACGAGCAGCGTGCTCAGTCTGAAAGGCATGTACCTCGTTGTCTTCACGCAAAACCTCCTATCTCCGTAATGTCAGCTGTACAGGAGGACGGGTTGGGGGAGATTCATTAACTTTCGGTGAAAGTCAGTGTAAAAAGATGTTATGCATTTAAGTCATTTTGGAGCATTTCTATTGATCCATGGCATTTTATCACAATGTAAATAAATAAATAAATAAATAAACAATAATTACTTTAAATGGTCAATTTGATGGTCTATGACTAAGCCTAACAATTAAAATAAAAAACCAAAATTAAAATAATTAAAAACAATTAAAGAGTGCAGATCAGTCCCCTCTGACTGATAATGGCTTGGTTAGCTTTGGGAATGATAGCAATAACAGATCAGTGGGTCAATGTCTTTTTTTAATAAGCTTTATTATTATTGTTATTATTATTGTTATTATTATTTTTATTATTATTATTATTATTATTATTATTGGAACTGGAAAACAGTCTCTACTAGTCTACGTCTATGTGTACAAAAAGTGTCAGTATAAATTAGCCATACTAACTACAGATATGGCAGATTGCCTTGGAAAAAGTTTGAAAAGGGCTGGAGTATTATTTTAACTACAGGAACAGTCTCGCCCACTGAGTCTTGTGAGTTCCTCTGAGCGCTCAGCATTCCTCTGTCTATGTGAAATAATGATGCCTACCTAAGAATAGACCAGAGAAAAGTGACATTTGCCAGCCAGCCTCACAAGTCGAGATCAGTCTGAAGCTAAGTGAAACAATGATTTCAGTTGGTGCACCCCTTTCTAAATATAGGTGCTCATCCAACAGATCCCACAGATGAAGGCAGTGGCATTGCTGTGTTTCAGGAAGGGTCGCCTTCTGAGTGTTAACTTGCAGGATCTGATTTATGCAGCCAGGTTTGAAAGAGAAACTTTCATCAGCTTCTCTCATTAATGAAGAAGAAAGAAAGGCCTTTCAGTGTGACAGCTAATCCAGAAACAACGGCTCCACACACCCCACAGCCTGACCTTTATTAATCCATTTCAAGTCCTCAAGCTTTCTTTTTTTTTTTTTTACATCTCGGTTGCACCAACAGGCAACATCTCAACTCAAACCAATAAATCCAACCTACAGACCATCACACAAATTAGTAGAGAATGAAGGTACAGTATGTTGCCAGTGTTTCAGTTGTTGCCTGCCTTTCTTCTACAGATACACACAGCAAGCAGCTAATAGGGCTGGCTTTTCTTTTACTACACCTCGTCATATTGATAAACAACATTTCATTCAATTAAGAAATCACTGATCAATATGGTGGCTGTCAGAGTTAAGCAGAGCAATTACCTGCCTCTGACGGGTTCATGGACTCGCAAATCAATCTTGAACACAAGTTTCAAGACACGACCAATGCAACAATAAATATTACAAACTTTTATTTTTATTTATCATCATAATAATACTTTCAAAATGAAGTAATGTAATAGTCTGCTGCTTGAGAGCTCAGAATCTGACCAGTTTCCAAACAATTGCTTTAAAAGCTTTTGCCTTGGCCTGGGATCAACAGAGAAATCCATTTAATTAGTAAAGCTACTGCGGCCCCATGTGGACGTTTGGTGAATTGTACATCCTTGCTTATGAAGGCAGTAGAACACAACTTCAACAGTAGCAAATGTAGGTTTTAAAAAACAAGCTACCTAATAAAAGTGTGTGGTTGCTGTGAAAGATAACTACAATACTAAATACATCATATTTTAAAGCAGCTCAGTCCCAGACTGGTCTTGTTTTGGACAGTGGTCCACATTCCCAGACCATGTGTAGGCACTGAGTACTTTGCTGGCTATGACAATCACCAGCAAACACCCTTGTTTGTCTTGTAACTCTTATATGCCTGATAAAAAAAAACAATCTGGGCAGAAATGGGATATTAATAGCAGCAAAGTGTATTCCAGACTCTGCAGGACATTAGGGGACAGTACTGGATGACTGCTTTACACATAGACAGTGTGTTTAAGTAATCCCCACTCTACAAAAAGACAGTGAAAGACAAGCTGTTTGTTTTAAAAAATTATCTTTGGTACTCTCAAATGAAAACCTACAGAACATTTCCCAAATTAGCAGAGCATAGGTGATACTGTGTCACTGATTCTGACCCTGTCTGCAATTTCAAGTGTTTTGATATCATCAGGCTACAATCTTGACATTCCTGACTATGAGCAAACTGTATCGGGAATATAGAGTCATCTGATATGCAGCCTGGGTTTCATAATACTTTAGGCAGAATGTCTGTGGTTTGAACACTGAGGCTGTTTAGTCTACCTATATATTTGATCTGTTATACATCTATATATATATATATATATATATATATATATATATATATATATATATATAATCTGATCACTAGTTCTAGTTGTTAACAAGCTAGTTCTTTAAATTCATCTGTGTGGCCTATACCAGCAGCATAACAGCCCATTAACAGCACAACTGTAGTGATTTGGCACATCAATATGTGTGGCTCTCATGTGTGAATTCAGTTGTTGGGAGGAGGCCATGAATGTGCATATATGCAATTAAGCATTTAAGAATCCATTGATTTCATCAGACAGAGTTTTTTTTATTGCACCCACGTAAGCATCACTGTTCTTTTACAAAGACACTTCATCATTTGGGATTTACTTAGTGTTAAATCATAACTACCAAGCAACTTCTTAAACTCTGTAGTCAAAGCAACACAACCGAATGTGCACGCCAATTAAAACTTTCACTGCAGTCCACCACCCAAAACATCATTCAGAGTTTCTGCTCTCAGGGGGTTAGCATAATCTTTATGAGAAACACACATCCCCATTAAAGAAAACCCAAAGTCACAATGATCCACAGACGCCAGCAAACTGTATTTTTGAACGTGTGCGTCACAACTGGCCAAAACCACTTATTAAAAAGGGGTAGGCCAAGTGCCATAAAGACAGAAGGCAAGCGGCTTGTTATTTTTCTTTCTGTGAGGAGAACAGGAAAAAGATCAATGGCTGCGGTGGCCTCTCTGGCCACAACTATGGCACTCGCAGGCATTAAAGGCCAGCTCAAGAAAAGATATTACAAAATGTCAGCCTTTGAGGCCGGTGCCAAGAATAATTTCCCACATGTCACATTCCCACTAAAACCACTCCCTGCACTCCTCCTACCATCTCCACCAGTACACACTCATCGCAGATTGCAGAGTGGGGAAGGGGGGGGCTGCGTTACATATTTTTTGGCAGGAGGGGAGGAGAACGAGTCTGTGCAATCTCTACTCTACAAAAGGCTGTCAAAGACAATGTGTTTGTTTTTGTCAGGAAAAAAGCTTTGGCACTCTCTTCTGCATATTAAAATAAGGGCTGGGCAGAATGGGATAGTACTGAAGGTGAAACAGCGTGTTCCCAGACAGTCTCTAACGAACTATAAAGCACTGATGAGTAAGACACTGAATAACTGAGTGTCAGGGGACTGTATTGATTCATGCCTGTGCTACAAGACATGAAGAATGTGTAAAAACCACTTCAGTCTGGCCACAAAGACAAAGTTCATCATGAACTACTCATCCATGTTTCAAACGACTGGCAACAATTTCAGTGGTCTAGGATTTAGATCGATAAAACAAGGATAAAGCAAATAACAAGATCATTGTCATGACAAAGAACTTGCATGAGTGAGCAATTCCATGCCTCGTGGTCATTTCTAAATGTTAATAATTCCAATTGGAAGCATATGTCCCTTTTCCTTCATGTGAATGTAATGCCCTAAAGAAACTCAAACTTTACTGGCATTTCAGCAGCAAGTCAGCAGCATATTTTACTTCCAGCTAATCAGGACTGTCGGGAAACACAAGTTACTACTTTTCTGCTTGATGAAACATTTTTTCTTTTTTGGACCAGAAGAGAACAGTTTTTTTAACTATCAAATAGTCATTTCGCACAAAAATCCATTCAAAAAAATTTCCTGTTTTCAGGCCATATTTCTTGCTGGCTAAATGTAGCTAAATACCTCAGTCAGCTGGCTAAACATCAGAGGTGGAAAAGGTATAAATAAATAATACTTATTAAAATATGAGGTCTGTGTCAAAACCTTACTCGTTTAATTAAAAGTAGAATCATGGAGCCAAATATGTACTACAAACCTACAGTACAGTATGGAGACAAATCTACAGTACATTTAAACAGAATGGCAGGAATAAGCACAATTTCCAGTCAACCTTTTTATATTCAATTAAACGTTCAATTACTTTTAATGTTTGATCTTCTCGCATCAACATCATCTTGCACAAAGTATTAAACAAACCAATGCCTGAGACAAGAATCTGGGCTTAAAAGTAATTCAAATCCACCCATGACAAAGAAATACATGCAGAGTACATTACTGTTTATTTACAGTACTGTGTTTATATTACATGCTTGGCCAAATCTATTTATGACAGCTCTTACAGCTCTATTGAGTGAAGTAACAATTTAGCTCAGCTGGCTGTGAGACCTCTGAAAGACCACCGTTTTACAGGCATACACACAAAGGGTTCAAAACGTACTTTAGTTTTGTTGAAATTGAGCTATAAGCATATCACTGCTGTCCAATGCAAAACATGTATCTCCATTTTTGGCTGTTTTTAGTTTTCTCCATGGTCTGAATCCAGTAGCTGCTGAGGCTGAGAATGAGGCTGAGAATGTGTAATTTGCAAATTCAGTGCAGTTCATAAGTTACAATTTTGTAAAAAACAAAACAAAAAAACTTGCACGTACTTGGCAACTAAATTAACAACCCTGTGTTCAGTAGAGGAACCAGACCAGGAAACTAATCCAAAGCTTTAATCCACATGGGAAAAGAAGTTAAGTCAACTATGAGTTCATGAAAATGTCAGACTAGATTTAAATATTAAATGTTGATATTGGTGATTGATTGAGAATTGACTCAATAACCAAATGAAATTACATTTCATATCACTGAAACACCTTAAACACCAAAAACAATCTGTGCTTGGTCTCGTATTTCAATGGTCAGACACAGGGAGTGCGCCAGCTCCTGAAGAACTACTGACTTGCAATGTTTATGTTCTAACCATCCAGCATGTATGCAGATTATCAAGATCATCCGAATGACCTCCTTAAGTCAGCTGTGTGAGGGTAGCCCTGGGTATCTTTTTTTTTCGAAAAAAAAAAAATAAATAAATACATATTTAAGTATTTTCTCTGTATAACCACACTTCAGGAAGGGTTTGTGTCCGGTTTCCCAAAGGCCTCTTGGTGTTAGAATCACTGCAGTTTGTAAAGTGTGTTCTCTAGGGGAGGGTGTTGTAGGACCACATTTTCAGCTCCAGAGGGAGCTGTAGGACCACATTCTGGTAACCACTGCCTGGGCGGATCAACCTGTTCAGACCTCTGGAAGTAGGTGGGAGAAAAAGTTCTTGGGGGAAAATGCTACTTGATACATTTATCACAGATTTAAAAGGGAAACAGCAGAAGCATATCATGCAATGCATTGTGATATCACTGAATTAGGGCAGGATATAATGTACTTAACACATCAACAGTTAAACAGAAGCCAAAATAATGTAGGGGACTGATCCTCAGTAAGCTGAGTAATCGTCATATCTTCTAAATGCCAAAAGCAAACTTCAGATCAAATATATTCAATACTTTTCATAAAAAAGAAAATTAAAAGAATGTACTGTTAAATCTTACGTATTTTCCAAAATTGTTCACAGAATGAACAAAATAGAGTAGAGTGAATGATGCTCCTGAATATGGGTGAATATTCCAGAGTCCAGAATCAAGGCTGACATCCTAATGATGACTGTTAAGAAAAATCTGCCATAAACTCTGAAAAATAGAGTTTTAAGGATGCTACACTGTACACCAACAGTAAAAGAAAAATAACAGCCAGTCCTGTATTTTAAAATAATATGCATAGATCATGCATCCTTTAAAGTGCATGTGAAATGTCCTGTGAAGTGTCTGTGGTCCCAGCATTATGTAGTAAAAAGCTGAAGCATATCATTTGATTCATAAGTCAGCACTGGCAACTGTTCAGCACCAAGCTGTCCCTTTATTTTCAAGTGCACAAACTTCATCTTCCAGCGGTTTCCGTCCAGCGGATCCCGAATTAAACCAAACACTTGCTCAAAAATTCCAAGGCACACATTTTCCCGATGGATGGTTCCAGCAACTGCCACCAAGACCAATCCATGAGGTGTAGATAAGCACTTCAAACCTGAATGCTCTAGGTTAGGGCAGAAAACTAACTTCTCTTCCCACACAAGAGCAGAAAGCCTTCTGCTGACCAGTTCTGCTCCATGGTACTCATCCCGTTGTTGTTCTCCAGTGTAGGAAAGGATGAATAGCCTCACATCCCCCCAGAAGTGCTGGGGTCCCCAGTCTTGAACTGGCTGACCTGCCGTGTGATTCAGGGAGTTTAAAAGTTGGAAAAACCACCTGCAAAACTCCTTGCCCAAAGCAGTAAGGTCTGCCAAGCCATCTGGACCCTCTGAGCAACATGCACTGCTGTCATTCAGTGTGTCCTGAAAGGGGATGACCTACGGGACAAAACACATTTAAGCAACACACATTAAGACTCCTCTAGTAAACAGCACTTAGTCAGGTTCTTTGAGCATTTGTGCACCTACATTATCAGATGACCATAACGCAAGAGCTCTCCAGATCAAGTGAAGCTTCTCAGTGTTCGGTGGAGCTGCAACACCTTCTTTAGCGAGGTACTTAAAAATAATATCACGGTGGACTTTCCTTCTCTTGAGCAGTTCCTCTGCGCTCTGAGAGTAGGCGACAATGGCTTCGATAGCCTCTGTTGACACAAGACAGATACAGTGATTAGCAAAGAAATGTGTTAGACATCCCAAGTCTCATGAAATTTGTGGAAGTCTCCTGTATGTTGACTCAATGCTCCCTGAAGCCTGCAAATTATATACAACATCCCGGAGGTATTTTTTCAGCGTGAGCAACATGAGAAAATAAAACTCACTACCCCAAATAATGACACTGTTTCAGCAGGTACTTTGCTATTGACCATGGTGGTTAAATGACTTTTTGCTGGTTCAGACAACACTTTCAGCTTATGTTGATGTAGTAGAAGACTGAAAGGGTTTGGGCTTGAATTTGGGTGGCTTCTGCTTTGTGATAGGAAGCCAGTCTCCCATCTGACATGTGGAGCCAGGAATGACAGAAGCCAGGGTTAAAAGAGAGGTGATGGGGTGATGGAGGGTTGTGCAGACTTATCGTAAACATGTGAACAAGATAGAGATGATATTTATAAAATGGTAGATTAGGCATGTTGCTCCTCCCAAAATTGTGTCATTTCATAACTCATCTAAAAGACATGTTGAGGTAAATTGAACAGGTGTCATTGTTTTATTAGTATAACTAATGTAATTTAAACTACCTGGTTAGCTGCTCTATGATGAAGACGTACTCCCTGTAGACTTGCTCAAAACTGAATAATAATATAAAATTGAAAAAAAAAAAATATAATATGCATATACCCAACTTGCTTTACACACACACACACGTACATATACATACATATATGTAAAGCAAGTTGGGTATATGGACAAGTGGTACATATGCATTATTGCATTGGGGTGCTTCTTGTTTAAATATTGCTTCACCTTAAATTAAGATTGGACATTTGAGAAATCATGTGATTGTAATCATCTGCCATCTCAGCTTGTAATCCATAGGTTTATTGACTATTGTTTTGAGGGAAACACTAAATGAAGTTTAGACGACCCACATTAGGGTAATTCACCCTACATGGGAAAAGTGGTAGGCGGGGGGGCTAGGGGCTGGTGGTGCTAACAACCTCCCTGAAATAAGTTTGTTGCAGGGTTGATGTCTGGAATATTTATAAGAAACATGTTCCTCATTTCGCACACTTATTTGATAGACTAAGTATCTATCTACTCAATTGTTCAGTTAGAAACTTGACCCGCCTCACCGCTCGGACTCTCCACACTGATCAGCCGGTTGGTCACGGTGTCCTTTAGTGCCAATAAGTCCTCAACTGGCAGCAGTTCCAGCAGTCTTCTGCAGCCGTTTTTCTCTTTCTCCGACATCACTGACATCTTTTACAATAAGTTTACAACCAGCATCGAAACTAATGTCCAAACTGTGTCTTCAGCAGAAGAAATGAAACGGTGTTTCATCGGCGTTGTCCAGGCTGGCGCCCCCTGCGTTAAGGCGGATACAGCACCGACTCTTCACAATAAAAGCCCTGCTGTCGTAACCTGAAATAAACGAAAAAAATATTATATTATATTAACTAACTATATATAATCTGAATGGTTCCAGGGAATAGCTCTACCTATACCCTGTTTGCCTTGTACTTGTTTAAAAGTAGATTCTCAATAAAAGTTTACTGTGGGAAAGCGGGTCTTTAAAATAATACTTCTGCCCCTCCTTTACCAAGAAACCAAAGATTTCCAAGATTTTACTTTCGATTTCCAGGAAACATTCCCTGGATTAATAAGACCTGTGGAAAGGTCATGTGGTGATGCTTGCCACTATCACACATGCGCACACAGCATTGGCTAGGTTTTACGCCGCTGATCTGTACCTGTGTCACGCAGTACGGATTTGGACACGCGCTTTTTTGCCGAGGCAGATTTAAATGAAATAAATGAAATATTGGATCACTACTGACTTCTACCGGCACTTCACTCTTCACAAGCAAAAAATAAAGTAATTAAAAATGGGCTGTAAAGCAGTAACTTTACATGAGACGTACCGTTCAATGGAAGTCAATGTAAACAGATTTGATCATTTTTGTTACTTTATGTTATCACATTTCTATTCCCCTTCTACTCTGAACTGTCCAGAATGGCAGGGTCCAGATATATTAATCACATTACATCATAGCAGCTAGCCTACACCTGAGATGCATTCACGTGCTTGTTTTTCTGTACTGTGACTTCAGTCTGAGCGCTCTCTGGGGCGTTTACGCATCTGCTGCGTTTTCACTTACGGTGATACCAGAGAAAAACCTGAAGTACACTCAGCAATAAAAGCTCTTAACATCTCTTTGTACTGTAACGTGTTGATACATGTTCCGTTGTCAACACGCAGCACTAATAATGTGGAAAGTCCTGTGTTACATTCATCCTCTCTAAAACGCATTACATGCATCAGTTTTACAGTTCAGCTTCGTCGATTTTTGGAACTTTACAATCGTTTACATTTATGGCATTTAGCAGACTCTCTTATCCAGAGCGACTAACAAAGTTACTTACAGAGGTGGGCCAATGTAGTGGGAGTTGCCAAAGGACTCTTTTTGGCATAGCACAGCATACTCACCCAGAATCCTACCTCCGTCTCCCAAATGATGTGGTAGCTCAGTTGCAGGTGTTGTGCCACACCAATCACCTGATCGATTAACATTTCAATATTAACATTTAATCCTAGTATAGACATCTCACTCTCTGACCAAAATGAAAAGTGCAAGGTGTGAATTTAAGTGTGTGTAGCTCTCTTGTCTCCTTGTGCTAAACACGTTTTCACTCATTCATGGACAGAAAGAACTAACGATTAAACCAAGCGTGGAAATTAATTGTACAAAATAAATATGATACGTAGTTTTACAGACGCACGCATGTAGCGTACAGTGACACTGGCGCGCATGCGTGGTGCAAATCTACCCCCCCCCCTTTTATTCAACGAATCACTGGACGACACTTAAAAACATGGCGGGCATTCAAACCATAAACTGGACCAGATGCCACTGTATTTCATTCTGTAGAAAAGTGATTCCAGTGAATATATATATATATATATATATATATATATGTTATATATGTGTTTATACATATGTTTTTTTTATTTTAGCAGGCAGATTACATTCTGCCAAATGGACGGTGAAGAAATGCGTAGCATTATTATATCCTTAACTGACTTCAAAATTCGCGAGAGATCTAAAATAAGTCATCTTACTAATGAAAGAGTGTAAAACCTTATTTATAAAAAAAATATCGCATTACATGTTCAGTATTTCTGTATTTCATTTGCAACAAACAAGACGAGCTGCTGCAATTTCAGGAGACAGACGCCTGAGGGCGCCGTTGTAGGAAGAATCGTCCACGCTGAGCGTAGCGACAGCTGACAGTTTTGTGGGCTGTGAGTTTGGTGAAGATGGGCGTTTTTAGCTCGGGGAAGGTGATTAGCACTGTGGGATGGCTGCGTCTCGGATCTAGAGCCACTCCCAGAGCCTGTGGATCCGGAGTCCTGACTGACCGCAGAGCCGCACTGAGAGTTGGTCGAGAGACGAGTCCTCACTCTGAGGGGACAAACACGAGAGAACAGCAGGAAAGGGACAAAAGAAGCGAACTGCAGGTTTATAAACTTAACTGGATACTGAATGTCCTTCTAGGAGTGGACTGAAGGAGATTTCATTCTGAATACGAGGCAAGTTGTGCTTTCATTCAAACTTCCTTTTTTTCCCCAATCCAGCGTTTGAGAGACGTTACTTTAACTTGTTTAAAGTTTGTTTAAGAAGTGTGAGTGTGAGTGTGTGTGTGGGGGGGAGAGGGAGAGAGAGAGAGAGAGATAGGGTGGTCTGAAAAAGTAGAACAGTTCATTCATTCATTGGGAAAAAGAGGCTGCACGGTGTGGGCTTCATTTTAATCCCCTCAGATAGGTTTTAGAGCACGAAACCTTTACCTCAACACTTTTCGTGGTAGAAACCAACAAGGTTGCCTCACATTTTGCCCTCTTTGTTAACATTTCGGTAGTTGGTGGGACATTGGTTAGGCTGCAGTGTGAGGCATGCCAGATGTGGCAGAGACAAAGAACCCCTACAGCTCCTTTTCTTCTGAAGTGGTAGGAGGAGACTTGGTCAAAAGTTAAGGCTAAGTGCTGTTCTGGTCACTGTCCTTTATTTACGACCACAGACTGATCTGTTAACAAAAAGAGCACCTTATTTTGATAGGCTAGCCCTAAAGTTGGATAAGGAAAGTTTATTTTTGGGCAGCTTTCTTAGAGCACCTCAAACATTGTAGTCTGGTCCACACATTGTATCTATTGTATGTGTTATGTGGATTATTTTATCTTTTAAAAACTTTGTTTTTCACATTTCTTGCTAAAAGCTTGTCACGCTCACACTGAATGTATGGTGTATTCAAGGAATGGTCTATTTAAAAAAAATAAAATAAATAAATCATCTTTTTTACTTGCCTCGAACTCTACCATGAGTCCAACCATGTTTGGTGTCTTTACTTTTTGCACTGGAGTTATGAGGCTAATGTAGCTGAAATGGTCTTTTATTAAGCTAAAAGAGTAATCGGTTCGTTCAAATGGGTTACTTAAGTGGAATAACCCTAGTTTAATTTATAGTTTTCATATTTGGGAATTTACTAATTTACTCGCAGCTAACCTGCAGAAACAAAGACATAAACTTGAGACACCAAACATGTCTTGTCTGATGGTGTGCATTTGTGTAATTGGACACAAGTTTAAATTATTATTATTATGTTTTTTTTTTAAAACAAGGTGCCCAAAATGTACAGTCTTTGATTTCTCTAAGCCCTGTCTTTGTGAATCCTAATCTTCTTGAGTAAATTATGTGTAATCACAATTCTCTGTTTTTGCTATTAACAGCTAATACACTCACAAGACTCTAGGTTATGGATATTGGTATGTTCATGTCAGCAGTCATCAGTATGACTATTTCCTTCAAGTGCTGCAGCGTCGTGTTCTGGTCTGTTTAAAGTTGGCCTCTCTCTTTGGTCTGCTGTTGCTATTCTACAGTCACTGGTTGACACTGGGAGAGAGATTTTGGATTAAAAGTGCATAGAAGCAACATATATGCTGCTGATATAACTTGGTGTGCTGGATGTAACCTGCCTACAGAAGACAGTGTGTGTTTGTCTTGGTCACGCTGCACAGAACTATCCTCACTCTGGAAATGAGCATTGGTCCACCCACTCAGCACCTACGGCACCTTTCTCAGGAAAGTTGCATCGGAGATCAAGGCTGATAAAGCCCTAACAGAACATCGTGCTGTTTTTGGTGATGTAATGTTTATTTAAAGACTGCATGTTCTGAAGGTTGATAACGTGGTTATACAGAGATTTGGCAAAATCTGTCAGATGAAATGTGGGTTTTTATTATTATATTTACAGTGGAGTTTATTTATGATGCAATGCAGTCTTTATTATAATTTGTCGTCCATCACTGTAGCTCCATTACATTTAGCAAAACGCGCACAAACATGCAGCATACAGTCCCACTCCACCCCTCAGTTGTCAATCACACTTCACATTTCTCAGCGCTCTATAGGACTACTCTCATACAATGACTATGCTTACACAAAGAGTACAAATGTACCAACATATTGTCACCATCATGCAAAAGCCTTGCAAAATTTGCTGTTTGTCGCTTTTTTACCATAATTTGGCAGTTCTTTACATTTGTGTTAACATTTACATTTACATGTATGGCATTTAGCAGATGCTCTTATCCAGAGCGACTTACAGGGTTACTCGTATTACACAGGTGGGCCAATGCAGTGTTAGGAGTCTGGCCCAAGGACTCTTATTGGTGTAGTGCAGCATAGTCACCCAGGCCAGGAATCGAACCCCAGTCTCCCACACGGTGTGGTAGCTCAGTGCGAGGAAGTGGTGTTATCTGTTGCGCCACACCAACCACACAGTTAAAATTGACTCCCATTGAAAGTTAAGGTTTTTTTCTCTTCTTATGTGAATGTATTCTCCATGCAGCCCATGTGATGGCTTAGAAAAAAATAATGCACTGTGGTCTTTCCATACTTTCCCTTTATGATAATGAAAAACTCACAAATGTCTTTCAGAGATTGACCAACCATCTTTGATCAAGTATGAATGAATCTAAACAGTTTAGTTCATATTATCACAAACATCACTACTCCATGCAAATGTACTGCTTCACACTGTGGCTAATACTGTGTCAATACAATTTGATCATTGACCCCAAAAGATTTTAGTCTGCAAAGAAAGTAAATCCATTGTCACGCACTCTGTTTTTTTTTGTTTTTTTTATGCTGATGGTTTTTGGACACACCGCTCTACTAATCAATTATGCTAAAACATATTTATATACTAACATTTGTATAATATAATTTTCATCAGTCAACAACGCAGAGGTCAAGTTTACTCTGGACTGCGTGCTTGTGTAAGTCCATGCATCAGCACAAGTCACTCGCTTTAATGAAGATTGATTTGTAGCCAAGCTGCTGGCCCTGTTCCAAGGGGTTGTAAGTGGCAGGCTACGCTTTAGTTCTGTTTTCCAGTGACCCTTGGGAGGTGGCCATTGAGGGATAGGGTGTATTGGCTCTACAGGGGGTGAAATTCATCAGTAATTGGCAAACACATGGCTGGCTAAACATGGGCCCAATGCCAAGTAGAAGGAGTGGTTCAAATGAGGACCCAGCTGTCCACCCCGCCACACCTTTAAATGTTGCTTACCTAATGAGCTGGTTAACAATAGGGAAATTGAATTTTAATCTCATGATCACTTGCATAGCCTACATCATGTTTCTCATGTTAGTCTTTCAGTAGGTTTCAGAAGAGTCAGTATTGATGTTGGTGTAGATTGTTTGATATTGATGTGTAGATTTGGGCTGAGAATCTTCTAGGGTTGTTGCAGTACTCTTATGAATTTGCAGTAATCAGTATCATATATTGACTAGTCTCTTTCAAACTTCAAGCTGTTGCAAATGTCTTGGTGCAGTCAGGTTTCTTTGAATGACTAAGAATGTGGGCTGCAGTATGTGTGTAAATGTAGTTATTAGGCCTAATAATTAAAGTTAAGATAAAGGCCTTACTAAAAAGAGCATTTTCTGACATCCATATTGGAATCTTATGTAGTTCTTCTTGCTTCTAAAACTACTAGGATTCTAGTATTATAATATGCCTTTTGGCTCTGAGGGGTCCAGCGGGCTAAGGAACTGCCACTATACCAGGGATCGTTCAAATCCTGGGTCAATATGCCTTACATCAGCAGCAGGAGCCTGAGAGAGCACAATTGGCCTTGCTTTTTTCCGGGTGGGTCGATGGAGCTCTCTCTCTCTCCACACATTACTTTAGTGTGATGCTGGCCAGCATTGGCATCTGCTAGCTGATTCATCAGAGCTGGGTTCCTGGCACTTTCCTCAGAGCAAGTTGTTTGCCCGGTGACGTTGCATTGGCAGCAAAGAGTCGGTGGCTGGTTAGGCATGTGTCAGTCTTCACGCTCCCAGTGTCCGGAGCATTACACTTGAAATGTTTTATGGAGGCTGGGCCCCTAGAGGTATTTAAAGTGGGGCAGTATTGCTCCTTGTTGTTATAGCCACAGATTTTCCATATTAGTGTCTCAAAAATGCATTTTCCATGCATGAAAATAAAGTGGTCTCCTGTATGAAAATCATGCGTGATGGTGGCAGCTTTGGACTCCATGGTAAAGCACTTTGCTTGAGACCGATTTGGTGGTAAGCATTTGAAGGGGGGGCAGAAGTGTGATTGAGAGATGCATTTGAATCTGCCGAGTCAGGCACCCGTGGCACAGTGGAAAAGTCCATCTCTAGAGAGTTTACCCTGGCAGTGGGACGTGCTCGCATAGCAGTGTTTCAGGTCACTGAGCAAGCTTGCCAGCCCTCACAAATAGCCACAATGGCTGCTGTGCTGTTCTAAATCTCCGGCTCTGCTGCTCCATTTGGAGCCACTTGTAATCACCACAATTGCCAGCGAGCTGGGATGCAGTCTGGCTGGCACTTCATTCTGGGGTTTGCACTCAATTAAACCCCATTATGGCCAACAGTATCATTTATTTGCTTCATCTGCATCACCCGCTGCAAGGCAGGCAGTTTTTTGTTTTCCATGCTTGAGTTCGGGGCACAAGCCAGCTTAAAAAAAAAAAAAAGAAACAAACAAAAAATATGCCGTCATGCTAATGTAGAGGACATGACTTGGTTTAAAACTGCAGTTGTCGAACACACTTCTCACACTTGTCCCTTTTTCTGTAGCCTTTCCTTCTTACTTAAATATAGGTCGTACTATAAGATGCCATGCACATTAAAGTGTGAGTGAAAGAGCATAAGTAAGAGTGAGAAATGTTGCTTAAGGGTGAAAACGGGGGACTTTTCCCTTTACCTAGGCCATAAGTGTAAAATTGCACATGGACCAGCTCCAGGAATTCTAAATTATATACTATTCTTGTTGCTCTTAGGAAATTAAGGGCAGCTGCAGAGTTTTGGATATGAGCCAATGAAGACGTGAAAGGTGCTGTGTGTGTGTGTGTGTGTGTGTGTGTGTGTGTGTGTGTGTGTGTGTGTGTGATGTGGAGCCCACAACTAGACCTCCAATGCACTATTCACAAGGTGGCTTCAATTTAGGGCAAATATATATCCAAAAATAGCTGGTCTGATCTGACAGATTTACGTCAGTAACTGTCCAGCATGAGTATGAGGATTAAGTTCAGCAATGAGACTGGGTTGTTTAATGCCCTTCAACTATATCCAATTATGACTGGTCATGTTTGACCTGTAGCAGTGTGCATGACGAGCCATGTACAGTAAATCCTTTTAAATGTGGCCGGGGCATGAGGCAGTTATGTACAGTTAGTTCTATGGGCCAAGATTGTGAATTCATGATGGGGAAGGGTTTGCAGTAGGGTGGTAGGGTGAATGTGATGCGATTCTGAACAGTGTGGAAAAAATGAAAGCTTGACTAAATGAGACTAGACTGTAACTGTGGCTATCTACATGGGTATCCCCGAATCAAGGAAGGGTTAATAAGACAATGAATCAGTTGAATCAGGTGTTCTATAGTCTCAAAAATAAAGATGCTCCAAAGGGTTCTTTAAGCAATGCCAAAGAAGAACCATTTTCTGTAAAAGAGGTGAGTGAGAACCTTTTAAATTGGGAAAACCCTTTACATCCACTTTTTTAAACTTTAAGGTTTAATGGTTCTTCACAGACATCTATTTAAAAATGTTTCTTTATGAGTAAGGACTCTTTTGTAGCACCTTTTATTTTTAACTGTAGATGATGGACAGCACAACGCTGTGTGTAATTGCTGTTTTATGTGTGTTCTCTTTTATGCTCAGTGTGCCAGACAACAAACATATTGTGCAGTCTTTTTTCCAAAAAGGAGAAAAGACACTATTTTTATCAGCATTAATAGCAGTCATAGAGTTGCCTATTCCACGCTACACCACTTTCCTGGCCAAGCAGAATAATCTCTCTCTTCTTTATCCGTAGATTTCGGCTGCTCTTCCCCTAATGGATTTGTTAGCCAAGACACGTGCCTCAACACTTTCTCTAGCGTAGTTACTTCACTGTGTGTCTTTCAGTGCCAACAGAATCTGGGCTACTGGACTACAGGAGCAACTACTTGCGACAGAAATGACAGAGTGATGAAACCCAGAACTAATGCACTGTTAACTACTCATCTCTGTTTTTTATAATATTATTTTTTCAATCTGAAACGGTCCATCTGGATTACTATCAGCCTATTCATCATAAATATCTAAAAAAAAAAATACATGAGGTTTTCTTACAGGTCATCACTGTCCGCTCCACAATAATGCTTCACAATCTGGCTGTAGTCATAGTCAAATGCGTATTATTTTGATGAAATGAGGTGACATAACAAAGACTGACCAATCATTGAAACATCATCAATCAGTAAAAAAAAAAAAAAAAAGCACCTGTGTAGGAACACAATGTCCAAACACTGGAAAGCTATTCAAGTGAGGCAGTCTTTGCACATTGTGTATTGATCTTTGTGATATGAATGCTGTGAGGTATAAATTAGAACTTATTTGAAGGTGTCCTTCCCATTCATAGCCCACTGTTAATAGACTCAGCAGTACAAACAAGTCTTGCAGAGCACCAGGAGACCTAGGGAGAAAAATGTGCAGATGGGGTTCAGCAATACCGCACTTCTGGACAACAGTTGCTATGAACTAGAGAAAGTAATCCATGCAAATGTTTTCTTTACTAGACTGATGTTCCCTACTGCCTAGATGTTCCTTCATGAGGGATTTACTTTTCCTGTATGTGGAGGTGATTTTAAAAGTAGAAAGAAAATGGTATAGTGTGTTAGCTTTCTCATCTCTATAATCTCAAGAGTTCTTGGCACTAAGCCGCCCCTTTCCTCTATTAAAAATGCCCTTTAATTCTGAGCAATTAAATCTTATGCGGTTATCCTTGAAGTGGGTTGAACTGTGGATTGTATCTCTTCACCTGGTTGCTAAGCCACAGATATTGCCATGGTGTGAAGCAGGAGATGGATTTTAGTCAGGCATTAGGTTATTTATTTATTTATTTATTTACAGTTTGTTAAAACATAATGCAGTAGAGTGACTGTCAGAAGAACATGGCTTTTAATTCATCAATCATTAACAACAGATAAGAAACTATGGTTAAAAGTGTACGGGGGAGGAAAAAAGCAGGGTATTGATTGTCCACTTTTGCATAATATACAGGATGTCCTGACTGGGTGAGTCCCAGGGACAGTGTGGTTTTCAGGAACGTGTTAATGATGCGTCGGTGTTGATAGTTTGCTAGTAAAATGTAGAGCCCTTTGACTGACCCTGTGCTTAACTGTTGTCATTGTGCATGGCAGAGCAGGATAAGGCACATTCGTGCAAGAGTAATCTGGGATGCTGATAAGTTGTTCATGGTGGTTCGGCACCTTGGCAGCTGCAGCTGTTTGCAGTGTGGGGCAGTTGTGTCCGTGCCAGTGCCCAGCCCCCCAAACCCTAAGCTCTACACCCGTTCTTAGCAGGCTCCCTGCTGATGCTATCTGCTAATCCCCCTACGTTCACAGACGTGCTCCAAGTCCATGTGAGTTTTGTTTCCAAATGCCCCTTTTTAGACAGATTTGACATGATGCATGCACAGAAGGGCTTGCCTTATGTTATTGGCAGAGACTCATCAAAGCTGTCTTTTTTTGTGGTTTATTGTGATTTATATCGGAGTTAACATCTAGACTTGGAAAGCTCTTTTTGGAGAGTAACTTTTGACCAAGTGTATTTTTACTGTCGTATAAGAAGTACTGTTTTACACTGTTTGCAAATGTGCCCCCACTGGTTTGGTTTTGTCCATTATCAGGTGCCAATCAAAATTGTGATATCTTTTTATATTGAGAATTTCTTGATGTCACTAAATGTTTATTTTACTCTCAACTGGAGAGCAGCTCTCCTGTACAAAGATTGCTTTGTTTTGTTTGTGCTCTAAAGAAACCTACATTAATATTCTTAAAGTGACATTTGGATAATGAAGATGTACCTAATTAGTTGATGTTCTGTGTCAGTACCACTGAAATTGTGAGCAGCATTGGACATAAACAGTCAATGCACCGTTTTAAACCTGCCAAACTCCTCTTACAGTTAAGCATTCGTTAACAAAAAGCACAATTTACCACTACAACAGACTCAGACTCTGTATAGTACGTCTTCATCCAAACCAAACCTGGAACACTGATCAAGTTTCTATCAATTACAAGATTAAATGCATGTACCTGATCTCCATGACCATATCCAAAGAAACCACTCCTGCTAGTAAAACAATCTCTGAGCTTCTGGGCACCCCTATTAACTATCTGTTGAAGTCACAATATTTATTTAGAATATCTTAATCATTTATCTTCTCCATTTAATTTTTTTTTCATAGATGGAAGGTTTTGTTACTCTTTATACAAGATGGCATCTTTCTGAGGTGCACCAATGGCAATTTGGAGGCTACAGACTAGTGTAGTAAAACAGCGTAAAGAGCATGTCACTTCACTATGGCCTCTCTGTTTTATTAGCACACAAGCAGTTAGCAGTTCGGTAAAGCTGAGTATCAAGGCAGTGAATGGAGCCGGGCCTCCTTTTATCTCTTGTACATAGTAACAGGATTTGTGGTCAGAGGAGATTGGTAAAGTGGTTGAAAGAATTGGCATCTCCAGCAGTGTCTTTGTCTCCACACCTCTGTTCACTATACTCCATCTTCATGGGTTACAGTGGACGGTTTACAGTGAGATTGCTGCTCGGAAACAGACAAACCTTTTGTTAGCATCTTCAGTCAAGACCGAGTTATTCCCCCTTAGCTAAATTAAAATAGGGTCTTTGTTCAATTCAAGACCCTAACCCATAAACATCCAGGGAATAAGCAGGAATCAAGACCGGGGACCATGTTTTTATTATATATATTTTTTTCGTTACATCATTCCCAATGGGATTTCTGACGTCCATAGAGTTCTGAGCTGAACTAAACAGCCTGGTTGAATAAAATGATCCCTGTGGCCCAAAACTGCTGCTGTGCAAACATGTTTTTTTTTGTACTGCCCGTTTAGAACTCGCAGAGCTATGGGGGCACACAACTCCGGGGGAGTGTACAGCTCTTTGCCTCTAGGATTAATGCATTGCTGTATAAGAAACAAGCATTTAAATGTAATTAACACAATATGTGTGAGTGTCTGGATATGAAGGGTCTTCCTGGATTAAACATCTGATGATTTTGTTTTCTTTCTTCTCCACAGGGGGCGATTATGTCCAAAATGGAGGTGAAGACGTCACTTCTCGATAACATGATAGGGGTGGGCGACATGGTTCTTCTTGAACCGCTGTCAGAAGAAACCTTCATTGGGAATCTACGAAAGCGATTTGAGCACAATGAAATCTATGTGAGTTCTACCAACATTTGCTAACAGTTTGAATGCAACGTGCTTCAGTGTATTACTGAGTCTGTGCCAGGATTTTTCATGTTCTGAAGAGTTGTGTCTTGCAATCAGCTGTCTTATTTGTTCCCATGCTCCCACTCCTCCTGTCTGCCACATCACACTAGTGCCTCCAAGTTTAGCACTAGGCAGATTCACTGCGAGTGAGTATGTTTACATTGCACAGCATGGAGTGAAATTGGAGAGCGGAGAGGAAGTGAACATAAATTAGCATTTCTTCATTGTTCTGTCATTTTTTTTTTTTTCTTCCCCCTCTCAGAATGTCCCATTTATTTAGACTTTGCGTTAGTAGCAGGGGCACATGAGCGGCCACAGAGCATGACAATTGATGAATTAGGTTGTCCTGGAATGTAGATGCTTCTTTAAATAAAGCAGAACATCCAGAGTGCGTTGGGTTAAGGGTAGAACACGTTGGGTTAAGGGTAGAACACGTTGGGTTAAGGGTAGAACACGTTGGGTTAAGGGTCGTCCTCTATTGTATTTCTTTAGGGATGGTGTTCTGACTGTAGCTTCTAACTGAGGCTTGTAGTCTCTCTGGTTTTCAGTGATTGGGCAGATTCTGCATTATGCTTCTCAATCTAAAGTTCTCCAGTTACATTGCTGCATTTTCATCTCTAGTGTCATCTATCAATTTATATGGTAGAACCAGCTGTTATGCTTTGACTGCTTTAAGGGCAGGTCTGGAAAAGCACAACATTCTATAGATCAGCATGATTTAAATACTACATTTAGTCCATTCATGCACATTTAGCTCAAATAAACTGAGATACTGCTCAGTTCATAATACTCTCATATCATATTTGGTGAATATTAAGAATCGCTAACTAATACAGGCTGTGATTTGTTTGTCATGTAATAGTGTAGTTTTAGGCTTCATGAACCCTGGGTTTTAGTCCACTTACGGAAAACATGAAGTAGCTACAGATAATGAGAATTTTACTCTGTAATTATGAAAGCAGGGAGTGGCTCACTACCACCAATGCCGTCCAGCTGTAGAAAGCTTTTAACACTGTGTCTGCAGCCTTGTATTTGCTGCTAAGCCCCAAAGCTTGTGTACATGGACTACAGTGTATAACATGGAAAAAAACAGCATTTAATCTGTCAACTAGTAGCCTTAGTAGTAAAATAAAACTTTTGTTTCATGTTTTATTTGTTAGCCTGATTGGTTTGACCTGCATGTAAGGATGTCAGTGAACCAACCTGGCCTCATCATTTTTATCTCGGCCTTTTTATCAGATCTTTTTTATCGGATGGTTTTTTATTATTCAAGGCAGCTAAAACTGCAGTGCATTTCAGAGCTTATCTAATCACTTGACTGTTATATACTGTTACAGTAGACACAGTATTATTGTCAGTAAGTAATATGTTTCAGTAAGTGATAGAAGTGGAATTATGAATCACAGTCCTTGAATTTATCTTGAACTTCTAGACTTTGGCCATGTATTTTGGCTGTAGATAAGGACAGTGTTTTGAAATGGCCATTAAGTGTTGTCATGAATAATATCCAGTTCCTATTGAATGCTTGACCGTGAAGATCAGGATGTGACAAACCCATTGTGCATAATCCATTTACAGATGTCTCTTGTGGTTTTAAAAAGTAACTATAGTAACCAGCTCCATAACGTCACAGTATACACCACCAGCTAAGTTTAGAACTGATTTAAATGTTTTTGTACTAGTCTGCTGTCCATATCTGTAGTGCAGATAAATATCTCTCCTTGGTTCCCTCATACTAGTGTGACCATTTCACTTTCAGAGGGTTGAGATAAAGCTGCTCCCCATCATTATGGGAAGTAGAAAGAGGTTTGTCTGGGTGTGTTTCTTTCACTTGTGTGTAAGAATAGGATTGTACGGAGATGCAGTTATGTGATGTATTCCCTCACACATACCACATCACCTACACAATGGGTGCCATCTATGTTTCTAAATCCAACACCTTCGATTTACTCTTGTTTTCTACATCTAAAGGCCTCATTATGCCACCCATGTCCTCTCAACAATAGATTGTGGGCTGTGTTGCTATGGGAGAGGCCTAACTCTTAGCTGAGAGGCTTATGCAACATGCAATATAATGGAAGGTAGGTGAGGCCTGTAAGAATCACTTATTGTTCTCAGGCCTCCAACATAGTAAAGCTATCCACCTGCTTTATTTTTAGAACCACTAGTTTGACATGGGTGGGAATGCTATCACGGATATGACTCCTATGATAAAATGAGGTGAAAAAGCGTGAGATGTATAATAAATTCAGTGTAGTTCCTTGCTGGCCCTTGTAAAGTCTTTTTGAATGTCATATTGGTCCTATATGACTTTGACGCAGACTGATAATTGCTAGTTGGAGAGTTTTATGTGCAAATAGTTGTCTGCTACCTGACCCATCCCTCTGACACTATGGCCATGACTCCTTATTTTAGTTTCACTTGTCCTGCTGGTGTCTCCTGACATTCCACACATTTTTCTATTGTATTCTCATGTGCTTTTGGACCCCTGCATGCCTGAACAATAACCCAAGAATTTCCAGCTAAACAATGTTATGTTATATTTTGTTATTTTCCCTTTTTTTGTTTGGTTATGTCAGATTTTGAAGCTTATGTTTTTTTCTGGTGAATATGAATTGACACTCAAGCTTTCAGTGCTGGTAAAAGAAACTACAGAAAAGGAAAAAGTGGTCCTTCATTTACTCTGCACTTTGGATTGTATATAATATGACCTAGGTTTTCCATAGGTTATTGACCAGATTTCTTTCCTTTTGTTTTTCTCACTCTTCAATCACTCGAATTGCAGACATACATTGGCAGTGTGGTGATCTCTATGAACCCCTACAAGTCCCTGCCCATCTACACAGCCGACAAGGTGGAGGAGTACCGCAACAGGAACTTCTATGAGCTCAGCCCACACATGTAAGTCCGGCCACCAGCCGCTCTGTTCAGCCTTTTCAAACAAGATGTGTAGGACACACTCTATGTTAGGTCGCAAACAACAATGCTTCACTGTTTGCCAACAAGATGCAACTTTATCTTCTGGCCTGATTGAAATGTCAATTCCATACCAACACTGCAGAATTCTGCATTTTTCTGTTGACTGACGAGCATTCGGAAATGTTTAACCCTCCTTGTCTGACCAAACACAAGTGATTCTTTTAGTTTACAGCTTGTTAACAAAAAATATGATAGACACGATATTGTGCAGAATTTGAGCACATGCATGTGTGCTAATAAAACGCTTTTATAAAATTCAATAAACCAACTTCTTACAAATCAGTTTGGATATACTTCAGTTTAGTTCTATTCTCCCCATTTCAGTCCATTTTAGTAGACAAACTGATGTCTATTCTGAAGTCATCATTGCCTTTCTAATTCTCAGGCTGTGAAACTTACTGCAGTCATGACACCTAAGTCACTTCTCTGTCTGATAAATGTCTGATCCAAATGTTTGAGCCAGCAAGCTCCTCCCTGCTTCGTGTGACCCCTGAGACATGAGGGTCCAGTTCTAGGTGGGGGATGGGATGGCCTCTGTTGCCACGCTTCGGCTAATGACCATCTGTCTCTTAAGAGTGGTGCCAGTAGACTGACAAGATGGCCAAAGTCAAAACAAAGCAGACTGCTCTGCTCAATTAGCCTCTGCTTTCCATAAAAATCAGCAGACGCAAGCTGGCCAGCTGAAAGATCAGTGGACCAGTGCCATAAATGATCCATGCTAGAAGGTCCATCAAAGACCTCTATCTTGGCATAGATCATTGTTCTTCTGTCTGTTCGTTTTCTCTCCATCTTGTTCAGTGGGGAAAAGGATCATTGCTTTAACCAAACAGATTTATTCTAATATTTCTGTTATCCTCATCCTTGAATGTGTATTTACATTTTTATAGATTTTAAAATGTTCCCCTCAAGGTTCTAGATCTCCCTTCATGCTAGACTACCAAACAAGCAAAGCCCTCCAGCAGCTTCTGTCCATCTCACGTTCACGTTTTCCCCACTTCCAGCTAGCACTTCCTCTGGCATGCAGCATTTCTTACTCATGCTCTGTCCCCATCCTATTCATTGTGTTCCAGTCTTACCCCCTGTTAGACTAAAGTCAGGGTCAACGCCTCCTCCATGTGTGAACTGGGGCCAGACTCAGAGCTGATCCAAGGCAGCTGCTTTGGCTATTATGCCTGAGAAGCGCAACTTTTTAGAGGCCACTGGAACTGTAAGCAAAGGCCTAAATTTATAGGCCTCTTGGGCCAGAGTACTGTAGCTGGCAGGCACAACAAGGCCAGAACCAAGTCTGTTGCCAGTCAAGCAGGAACTTGTGTAAGTGTAAGTTCTCAATTCATGCATACTTCTAATCCTGCTCATGTAGGTGCTTTCTGGGCTGAAAGTGCTTCTGAGATGCTCCTCCATTTTTTTTCCCAGGACTTGACACATAACTGAACTATGTTTACAGTCAACACCTAACGACCTGGTAACAGAGTGAGTAAGCAAAGCTGGTGAACGCAGTGTTCTGATGATCAGGCTGTATTCGCCACTGATCATCCTATTGTCATTTGTAGAAATTCAATGAAGTTTAGAAGCTCTATATTTTAGTGCACAGTTTGCTTGACAGAATGTAAGCAAGTCTTAAGTCTGTAATCCCCTGCTGGGAGGCATCAATCTGGATCAATGGAAATGATGTTCGGTAGCATGATTATACAGGCCTGACCTATTA
Source organism: Salminus brasiliensis (assembly GCF_030463535.1). Classification (NCBI taxonomy): domain Eukaryota; kingdom Metazoa; phylum Chordata; class Actinopteri; order Characiformes; family Bryconidae; genus Salminus; species Salminus brasiliensis. The sequence goes on from NC_132885.1 coordinate 19,271,768, forward strand.
GCAAAGATAATTTTGACCTACTCTAACCAAATGTGTTGCTTCTCAGGTATTCACAATCAAAATGTTGTGAAATAGAATGTTAAACTAATCTTTTCATCACCTAAGTATAAATAATTATTATTAATAATAATTATTTGTATTAATTATTTTTTAATAATTATTTTTAATTTGACTAGCAATTATTAGCAATTTTCACCTACTAATGCATCAAACCACTGTGATTAACTTCATTGATATTAACACTACTATGCCAGTTTGCCATTTTCTAATTTAGAGCAACTATACATTCACACACCAGTAGAGAAGATTCAGTTACAGCATTTGCATGAATTTGTTTGAGTGTTTATACCATATACCATAGTCACTACAAAGCCAAAAAAAGATTTATTGGAGAAAGAACCCCAGTCTGATGGATAGACTAGAAGTTTTTTGTGGTCATGTGTCAGAGACAGATGCATACTTGAATTTAAGCTTCTCTCGTTTTTCTGACCATAATCACTGTACATTAGGTGATGTAAGTCAGATTTCATGTAGTGGACTTGGAAAATGCCAGCCTCAGTTGCTTTCTGACAGTAGGGAAAAGCCAGGCAATGTAGAAGATGGGTGAGAACATGTAAACAGGAAAGGGGAGATTAATTAATGTGACTTTTAGGCTACATAAAGGATAGGAAATACCCCATCTTTAGGATTTCATTGCTTCACTGCAGAGAGCAGTTTATTTTACCACACCAAGTTACTGCTTTCAAAGGTCACCCTTGCAGTAAAACGGTCAGATTAAATGAAAGATAAACATTTACTTAGCTTAGCATGATCTCTGCACATGCAGGCACCAGGAGCCAAGTGTTCCAAGGATCTCCGTGTGATGACTGGCATTTTGAGTGCACATGAGTTTCCATAGTTCATGCTTGCACAGGTTATATTTATATAATGCGTGTTTATTCTTTCTGAGTAAGTCCCCCTTTTTAACTACATCCATCAGTCTGGTCAATGGCTAGCTTTGCGTCTGATTATTTTTACCACATTGGTTTTCATATGAATGAGACCACCTTTAGAAACATATTTAATGAGCGAAAACACAATTGATTGCCCAAAGTAGTCTTGCACTATTCATGTCTCATACTGTTACTGTCAGAATAAAACCCTCATATCTTCTAAATGTCAACTTTACAGGAGAATTAACTTTTTTTTCCCTGTCATTTTGGACCATTGCTGTTTGTCTAGCTATCATGAAATTCCCACACATGATAAAGGGAAGCTAATATCAGCAAATGATATTTGTCCCGAAACAAGGCAGAGAGATGAACATCTATGTATGTTCATTCACACTTTTTGAGGTGGTAGGAATGTGCTTTTCTGATGTTTCATATCATATGGAAACAAGAAGCCTCTGATAGCATTGGACTGAGAGGCTTCTGTAGTAATTAAAGAAGCACCAAGGATTAGCCCATCCTTGTTACAGACTTAACATCCTAAAGCCATCAGCAAAATACACTCCACACTGACCCTTTTCATTAAGACTTGCGGAAGCCAGTCAGCCTCTCTTTAATTTGCTTAGATCCAAAGAGTTGATGATTGTAAGTCCGATCTATGTAGGATTTGCATAGAAAATGTGTGTCAGCAGGTAGAAATTACTTTTGAATACCTGGTTGCAGGCTTGTGTTCACCCACTCTGGTAACAGCTCCAGAACTGTGCAGCTGGAACCCTGAGGCAGTTGAAAGTCTGTATAATCACCAGGTGCAGCAAACCTGAGGATCTGATACGGTCCTTCATGTAGGTGCAGAGACACTGAGAGGCATGCAAGACTGCTTTTTTTTATATAAGCACCTACATAATGATGGGGGTGGAGGAGTACAGTATGTTTGACAAACTTTTAAACACACTCACCATTTTGAAGCAGGATATGACACATGGCTAGTGCCAGAAACTGTAAACAGAGCAAAAGCTCAGAGATGGGACAGATCACAGATGTATGCTGAAGTTTTGGCGCCCATGGGAAAATGCTTGTTTATTTATTTATTTATTTTTCCTTTGAGAAATGGTAAAAATCGTCTGTATAGCTATCAAACACATAATGAATAACGCCATGATTGACCAGCAGGAACACTACTATACCAGTAAGACAACAATGAGAAAAACAATGTACGCTCACCTATCATTGAAAGTGCACTAGGCAGCGTTATGCTGTTCTCACAAGCATTGTCCTGCCCGTTTCACCGGAGTTACATACTGTAGTTAGCAGTGTGCAGAGCCCGGAATATCAGCAATAGTGATTCTACTCTCCCGATTACAGGTCAGTGGAGCATCAACATGATTTTGCTAAAAAATACTATATAATGCTACTTTAATTCTGAATTAAAATCATTCTACATTAGAAACATCATCTTCATTTTATTTACTGAACATATTTGTTCATATTTTCATGATTTTCTATCTATTTTTTTCTTTCTTTCATTCTTTCTATGTTCTTTCTTCTATGTTCATTCTTTCTTTCTCTTGACTCTCTCACTGCGGTCTATAGAATTAAGTGGCCAAACTGGTAATGTGAAACAGTAGAACAGTCAAGAGGAGCATTTTCTTTACTGAAAATGTTCTATGAGTAATTGTCAGTAAAAGTACATATGACTGGTTGCTTTGCTGTGTTCTACAGCCATGGCATTTCCTCATCCTTGTGTAATTCTATGTGACATGGTGCCTTTCCCACTTTAATAATCTTGTCCAACCACAGGAATTTGGTCTCAAGTTTGGGTGTTGTGTTTTTGTTGTTGGGGTTTATATATATATATATATATATATATATATATATATATATATATATATATATATATATATATATATATATATATATATATATATATACACACACACACACACACACATATACACAAACACACAAAAATGACCCAGAACAAACGTGTAGCACTTCATTTTGGCAACCGTACATGGCATGCTTGCCACTGTGTTTGCATTTCTAAAGCCCTTGCGCTCTCTGTTGCTCATCCTGAATGGTCTGGAGAGAGGCGATGCTGTGCTGACTCTGGGCTTCTGTGGCCGTCTGAGTGTGGTGAGGTCACTGCAGCAGCAGGGTGTGAATGGGTTTGCTTACTTCTCTCTCATTGGTGAAGCGGGGTAGCTCACAGACCAGAGCCCTGCCAATGATGACTTTTCCAGCCAGGATGGTTTACCCTAGTGTAAGCAGTACTGTGCTGCAACTGGTTGCATTGCCAAGTAATCCCATGTGAAGCAAAACAGGAAGACTATGATGAAGGAATTGATAGCAATGTATTACTTAAAAAACTAACAAAAAAAAAAAACTTAGCATAGTGAAGCAGTGTAATGGCGAATGATGGAAACCTTTTTCACTGACCAGGAAGCCTTTTACCTGTGCACAATAGCACAATCTTTCCAAACAAGATGACCAAAGACAGGCCTACATAAATTCCAAGACACACAGGCATACGCTGTGGCAATGTGGTAGATCATCTTAGCTTGTGCTCTCAGATAATCCATTTTCATTTTCAAACAAAGCTTACCACAGATTACCTTTGAAAGCAGAATAGTACTTCAACGCAGGATGTTATGGGACAATGATGTTCCAGTTATAGATGAAATGTTTAAAGAAGGTCTTTCTTTAAGCTAGATCTTCCTTGTGCAGTTTTAGCATGTATGACTGGTTTAGTTTCAGTATTTGTGCATCCCCAATGTAAATGTATTGGCTGTGGAGTATCCCATGTGTCCAGCACATTGAATTTCTCTCAGTTTACTGGATGAAGATCCTCGTCGGCCAGGCTTTAAACTGTTTTCGGGAACAGCAACCATATGGTTTATAGTAGGACCTGGTAAGCATGACATTTTTTTCCTGCTGTGCCAAAGTATCTTGGTTTCTTGGACCTCTAACAATGCATTAGTATGAGGAGGAAATTGTAAAGGTTGCAGTTTGAGGTTGTGGAATTAGGAAAGTGTGAGCCAAAGAAAGTCATTAAAGAACCGCTTTGCGGGAGCCGATAATAAAATCTTCAGCTATGGCCACAATCCCTTGGCCACAACTGCAATATTAGATTTGTGAAGCAGAAAATGTTGGCCCTATGTACATGTTATGTAGACGGCAGTATGTAAATTTTAAATATACACAATGCTCTCTGTATAGAATGCACCCCCAAGATGCTGACCGTTTGCCAGATGTCTTGCATGCAAGAGTGATGCATGCAGTCTTTAAGTGCCGGGATTACAAATGCGTTAGACTGGTTGTCTGAACCACTCATATGGCTCATGTGTAATCATGAAGCTCCATCCACCTTCCCCACTGGGGCTTAGCAGTGTCTTCGGGGCCTGTGCACACCTGCTACCCCATCAAGCCAGGCCTAGAGAGAGTATAGTGAAACTGTGCAGCTGCAGTCTGGGCTATTAGACCCAATTGTCCTCTGTGGTCATTAACACCATGATGTCATTTTACCCCTGAACAGGCCTTTGCACCCATCACATTAAACATTTGCATCAGGCTGTTATAAGTGGGCATCGTCAGGGCTTGGACAAAGTCAGCAGTCTAAATAGGAAAAGAAACTGACTGGTGCACACCCTCACCTCCGTTTGGGAATCAGTGTTTTTGCTGTGCTGTGCAATGGTTGGAAGACATGTTGCAGATGGTGGGAGCTGCTTGCATGGCATCTCCAGATTGTGCTGCTTACCGCAAAGCTATAGGGTCTCTTGGGGTGGGATCCTGTTACAGTGTTTGTAATGAGGTAATGGGACCTGGGTGCACTCTCAGCCCCTCTCTCTCAGCACGCTGCTATTGAGCGTCGCTAGGGCATTGTTTACAGGCTGAACACACCCTGCAGAATGGCCATGCCCACAAAATGGCAGCCTGGGGGGTTGGTTTTAGCATTTTTTTTTCCCCCTGCTTTTCAGCGTTCTCTCCTTGCACCATTTTTGTTCTTATTTGTATTTCGTAGTAGTGGTGATGAAGAATATTGTTGTTTTATAGAAGTTATATCTGGAGAATCTGTTTTGTGGTAGAATAGAAGTTAAGCAGGGTCAATATGCCAAAATATAACAGCACTTGGAGTCATTCATAAAGGGCTGTTCTTGAGCACAATTGAGTTTATCTGATGCAAAAAATGAAATCAGAAATGAAATCAGAAATGAAATCAGAAATGACAAGGCATCAGCAAAACTGTAGTGCAACATTTAAAAAGACTGTAGGGTGTTGTTTTCAATGTTTGGCAAGAAAAAGGTATATTTATGAATTAAGAGGAGGGGAAAAAGTTTGGTAATTAAATATGTTTATTAGAATGAATACATTCTATAAGTTAAACAAAATTAAATAATTTCCTGGTTATTGGCATTATTATAGTTATTTACCGGTTCTGTACAATTGATACTGTATTGAGCCATACTATGTACCCGTAATATGCTCAAAAAAGTATAATAATTTCCATAAATTTTCACACTAATATATACATTATCATATTGGCCGCTTCTTATGGAATCCTCAAATGTAACTTGTGTTGCTGTTTTCTCATAACATGTACATTTCTTTCTGACTCTTTAGAGGGTGACCTTTTATTAAAATGCTGTTGTTTTCCTTGATCATTCCAGTCTATTTTCAGCCAGCAAATTAGTGTAAGACATGTTTTGGCCTATAGGTTTGATGCAGTTTACCGTGCAGCAGCAGATCAAAAGCAGTGGCAGGAGGTCAGTCGGGAGAGCTATAGTCATCTCAGCCGGCTGCACACTGTGCACATGTCCTTCTGTCTGTGGAAACTAAGCCCCAAACACCTGGCGAATTTGAGATCATGGGCAGCTTTACTGTGCCTCCTCCTCTCTGCATGTGTCCCACATTCAGCATTGGTTAGGCAGGAAGACTAAACAGCCGAAGGTACATTTAGAAAAGCTTTTATTTTATTTAGTCCATCACAGGTGTAGTGTGGTCATGTTAGGGACGGTACAGCTGTATGTGACTGGTAAATGACTGCTTAGATTAGAAGTGGTAAATTCAGATCATCTTGTTACTTTATTTTCTACTTGAAGATTTGTCTTTTTCCAACAGACATTCAGGAAGTGCACAACTTGTATTCAATAACAAAGCTGCATATTTATGAGTGTGCAAAATATCAGTGGCTGATTGTTTACAGATAAAAGGGAAAATGTCATTATCAGCACAATCATTTTTCAGTTGTTGTAATAATTGAAAACACTCTAATTTTGTCGAAGTATGTGCCACTTGGGAGCATGAACTTATTGGAAAACTGAGGTATTTATATTGTTGACAATAAGGTGTTAAGTATCAGTGATCTTACTGCTGCTGAATGAGGTTTCATTTAAATTTACTTTATAACTTTACTGAAACTATTATTGTACATTCAAGCATCACAAAGCCAGAAACAAAACTTAACAATGGTTGCTGTTGGAATTAGTAAGATACATGGTCTCCCCTTGTCCTTCTTCTGAGTGTTGTGTTTTTTTATTTATTATTTTTTTTTTTTTGGATTAATTTAAAGGGTAGGTGCAGCTGCAGATACAGTCTAGTGAAGACAAATGGGCTTTGGTTTACACTAACGAGCGAATGAACCATGGTTTATACTGACAAGCAAGGATCTATTTCCTTTCCTTCTAGACTCCTACACCCAAAAGGAGTGTCCCCCATTACTCATTCGGTGTTGCAGGGTGTGAGGTATGATCCTTTGGCAGCCAAAACCCCTAATGATCTCCACTGATTTTAATGACGTAATTTACTCTACATGTGCATGGTGTTCAGTCTGGATTCTGAGCTTTGTCTTTCATCAACAGCTTGGTGACCGATCCTTGTTCCACCCTTGAAGACTCTGAAAGAGGGGGAGTGAGTGTCTGTGTGTTTTGGTGGGCGTGAACATTTTATATTTGACTTAGTTCCCCACTGCCACATCTTACATACTCGTGTCAAACGAGCAGGTTTCATACAGGGCGTGTGGACCAGATGTTTGAATCTTTGCTTGTTGGGCCACTTGTCCAGCCCAGTGCTATTAAAAAAAAGAACAAGGTCTAGAATTAAGCCTGTTCGGCAAGCCTGACTCAACGTCACTGTTCATTTACACAGGTTTGTCCGAGGCCAAAGCATTGTATTGCATTTTTTTATTGGAAGAAGCTATATTTGTTTTTGTTTGTTTGTTTGCTGGATTTTGTTTGCTCTTTCTTTGCCCATGGTGGTGGTAGAAGTGGTACGTTTGCATGCTAGAATTTTTCTTTAGATCTTTAAACATTTATTAACTTGTTCTGTTTGAGGCTTTAGGTCATGAAAGCACAGTGAGGAAGCAGTATTGATAGGCATTGTGAAAGAACTTGGGCCAAGACTGATAAGATATCTGCACCAGTAATGGAGCTTGACGTGATCAGTTTCATTCAGCTAGAATATTGCTTGTAAAATTCAGCCATGGTCAAATGAGGCAATAAGGAACTACAGCTTTTTCCATTCCCTGTCTGTTTACATAATTGCTATAGTTGTTTGCTTTCCCAGCATCTCTTGAGCCATCAGTGTTTTATAGACCAGTTTCTCACAGTGGATCGCTAGGTCCTCAGGTTTCTTTGACGTTTCAGCAGAGCTTAAATACTCTATTTTAAATGCTTGCTTTTCAGTTCATCTGATTCGTTAAATATTCAATTTAATAAACCATTGGACTATGAGGCAGTCCCACGTGTTGGTTATCTCAAGGTAATGTTTGAAAACAACTGTTGATGACAAATAGCTTTTCAGATTTTCAGGGAGATTTAGCGAGTGTATAATCTCAGCAACTGGTTATCTTAGTAGTTTGAGCAGGCTGAGGAGAGTGGTGATCTCTGGACCCTGCGCGTAGGCAGAAGTACTCTTGGCTGGCTAGATGAAGGGGGAGGCACCTCTTAACATGAAAGTATGGCCACCCACCCTCAATCGCTCCTGCAAATAAAATGCAAATCAAACCACCACCATCTCCATAGCAACCACTGACCACAGTCTACAGCTTAACATGAAGAGGTTGGATGGCCAGCATTATGCATTATGCATTATGAGTCCTGGGAGAAGCAGTTGATGGAAAGCGAGCACAAATTTACTGGAAAGTTGCTTCTGAGAGTTATTGTGGCGTCCTAGGGCAGTTCGTTCATAGTATTGTTTTTTTTGGAACAGGGTGTGTTTTGTTTATTATTATTTTTTTATTTATTTTTTTTTTTTTTAAGTAGCGCAGGGTTTCACTGGCATGTGGATATTGTATGCTGGTTCAGGTCATACTGATTGGATAAATAATCTTTTAGGAGTTTGAATTCTTCTGTATTTGGAGTAATCATTAAATATCTATTCAAAGTCAGAACAAAGGATATTGAATATGTTCTGTGCACAATGTTGAAAAATTATAACTTAATAACTAGACTATGATCTACAGTCATTTTACCATGTCCTCTCATAAATGTGTGGTACGTGTCATGTTGCACTGTAACACCTTGTGAGTTATAAAACTGTTATCACCTGCACTGTCCCCTATTGATATTGCTATTGATATATCCCCTACACCTTGCAGTATTGCAGAACAGCAAGATGTATTTACTTTACTTGGTTATAACAAATAAATAGTCATTGAAGACCTATTTTCATGGTCATTGTTTATCACAGAAATATCTTGGTGTAATATTGTCCACTCCCAAGCAGCGGTGACTTTTGAAGAGTCTTTAAGCTCTTATGGATAGCATACACATTGAGACTGTTTGACTTGAAACATCTGGATGAATGAAGGAGGATGTCCTCACTGTGGGGTATGCTGGTTATTACAATGATAAAAACAATATTAAAACAATATCAAAATTTAAATATACAAATACTTTACATGCAAAGATTGGTGGCAGACATTGGTTCATTTTGTATTGTTTAAACCCGACCACTAGATGGCAGTGTAGTACTCTCCTCAGATCCCAATGTTCTAACTGCATAAAATGTAAACTAGTCTCTTTCTCAGATTTTATGCATATGATTTTTTTATACTATGATAGTTTTCCTAATATTCAATTAAAGAAATCTCAATATATCATCTTGCTTACAGTATCGCAGTATTCTGCAGTGCATTGAATCGTAACCCCTGTATTGTGTTCGGTATCGCCATGTTATTGCCAGCACACAGTCCTATCGCAGATAAAATAAAAAAGATCATAATAATAACTGAAAACAATCTCACCTTTTACACACTGTTTCCGCTCCGTTGGGTCATGGTACGTGGATAGGATGTTTAAAAAGGGGAAATATGTTGTTTAAAACAATTGTAAATAATATTCTGATGTATGGAAGACATATGAATAGTTAATCTCTGCTCATACATCGCCAAAAGGTTGTCCAAGTGAAACGCCTAAACAAACCCAGTAAACCAGTTAATCTTGCTGGTCCAGTACATGTTCAGATTCCACTTAATGTGCCATTACTATCCAGCCACACTTAGACTCGTTTCAGTGAAGAGATGTTATTTGCAGTTTTAGGGCACCCACTCGCACCCCTTTTTAGTAGGGTTTATTTTTTGTTGTGCGAAGGCAATGTTGACCTTTCTCCCAGCATGATGACCCATTGCCTCACTTCCTGCTGAGAGGTTGAATAAACAAGCTCTGGCTCGTGTAGACTGGCCTCCCTGTAGTCTCTCAGTTAGCCTGAGCCACAATGGCACCAACTGTAGTCTAGAGGAGATAGCTTACATGCATGTCAGCATTGAATCTAATAAGGGTTACACATAGGTCACGCCTCCCTCAGAGACATGTCAAGTGATGTACTATTCTGAAGCATGTCTCTCTGTGCTTCCTTTGTACATGTAGTGTGTGTGTGTCTTGTTTATTGTGTGTGTGTGTGTGTTTTGTATCCGCTTTAACAGTTGAGTTTGAGGGTGTTTTTGTGCTGTTCATTCTCTGAGCCAATGTGGTCTGCTTTAAAACCTAATTGAATTTTGCAAAGCTCAGCTGTGTCCCTCAGGAGACATCTGGATGAATGAAGGAGGATGTCCTCACTGTGGGGCATCAGGGCACTAGAACAGACAAAAGTTCGTGCTTGGCCCCAGAGACACTCTGGGGGTATATTTAAGTGATGCACTGGGGTTAGAAAAGAGGCTCTAATGTTAGATTTGAAAGGCACAGTGTTCATTTAGCTCGCTTTGCCTTCTCCATCTTTACCTACACCGCCTAGAGTAATGACCCTCTTTTTGCTTTTTCTGCTCTTTGTGAATGAAGCTATGCCCCCCCCCCCCACACACACACACACAAACACACAGAGTTTACCATTAAATCTAATTTCCTAATGACATCTTGTAATGCCGATCAGGGGATTTTGCTAAAGAGGCCCTTTGGCATCAGGGTAAATCAACAATGTGCTGCCAAATACAACCACATGACCTACTTCCATCTATTCCATGCTATCCTCTACATTTAGAGACTGATCTACCTTTCAGACTAGACAGAGTAGGCTTCCCTACCCACTCCATTTAGGGAACGGCTTCATAGTGTTGCCTAACTAAAAACTATTACGCCAAAAATTGACGCTAATTACATGCCATGCCTTTGCGCCTCATGTCCACACCTTTAATTTGGATCGGGTGTGTGGTCAGCTGTCTCTAAAGAGCACTGTGTGTGGTTCTGTACGGGACTCCTGGAGCAGTCTGTGTGAGACTCTGACTCAGGGTCAGCTGGCCAGCACTGCACATGCATGCTTGGACACACATCACACAGCTCTGCACACACACACATGGCACACAGCACACTCGCAGATCCCCTGCCTCAGTCAGGAAGGCTGACTAAACCAGATGAAACTGTAACGCCATCCTGTGAGGAGAATCTAAAAACAGCCGCCTTCTCTCCTCTTCCTGGTCCCTTCCTTGTGTGTGGGTGGTTGTGGGAGTGAATGTGGAAGTCTGTATGTGTTTTGCAGGAGCTGGGGTAGGAAGGGGCTTTCCCGAAGAATGTCTCACTGCCATTTGGACGGCCATAAAACAAAACAAATACCAAACTTTGACAAATGCTTCACAATCTGCAGATCATTGGGTTTTAGTACTCTGTAAACCTGAAAATGTGTTTCGGGAATTCTGTGCATTCTTTGTGTGTATGTGTCAGTGGAGCTTGAGAATAAGGGCACATCTATAGTTGTAGTTTGGTTTCTTTTGGTTGAGACCTAAGCAAAAATGACCAACATGTAAACTAAAAGACTGACTGAGCAAATTGTATGACGTACCTTTGCAGACCACAACTATTATCTATAACAACATTAGCTACGTTTGTGGGTTTAAGTATGTCTTCATGTATATCTTGAGGTATTCAAAGACAGACAGACAGACAGACAGATCTAACCAATTCCTTTTTATATGTGACCTCTAAATCTAACTGCTGAACTGCTTTGAATCTGTGCAAGTGTGGGAAAACTTCCTTGTTTTGATTTGCATGGTTTTTGAGAAAGTATTGCATCATGTAGCTGTTTGCTACATGTGTCCAGACCACAACTTTGCTGTGCATACAGTCATACACTTATCGCACACCCTGCAGTCAAGGCTGCTGAACAAATGCTTAGGGCAAGCTTTAGATTTCAGTCAGAAGCAGCCAAGATGTTTTTTGGCCACCTAGCTGGATGCACCTGCATGCTTAGACCTTTTGCTCCTATAAAGCACCCACAGTCCATTGTCTATTACACCTGGGACTGTGATCCCACTGCCACCTTTTCTCAGCAGGAAAGCCTCCATTTCCTCTGCAGCTCATTCAGCACAAGATACGGATATCCCGTAGCATACGGTAGACTGGGCATAGCTGGCTCATACTCACTGTCCCACTGTGTGCTACTATTTTCTCACCAAACAATAAAACACTGTAATGGCCTCTATCTGCTCCTGGTGCTGCTTGTTTGTCTTTAATTTTTTTTTATGCATGTAACTATTTCCTAGCCTTTATGTTTGCTTTGTAATTTATAAAGGTTCCCAATCCTGTCGGTATCAGACAGATGTTTAGATATCACAGAAGAGCAGATTAGGTTGCTGAAATAAAATGCCACTAAATTGTCATTATTCATTTTCTGCACTAGTAACTCTGTAAATATTGATGCTTTTTCTGTAATGCTAATTTCCACTATTTCAGTGTTTATGTATCCTGATGTTAGGCCTGTCTCAATAATTAGGTTATTCCCTTATCATGCAATTTGCATGACCATATTTTTAATTAGCGAGAGGAGCCCATTATTGTGAATGAGCTGTTTTGTCAACTTTTTGTCAGTAGTTTTATTTATTTGGGATATTTAAACTTTTATATTTTATATATGATATTTTATTTAATATATATTTATATATTTTATTTAAAATGGTGTAGTGTTATGTTGTTACATTGTCATCTCTACAGTGGCATGAAATGCTCTTAAAAGGACAGTAAGATTGTTGATTGCTGTTCTTTCTGGGGTAATATATTGTCTAAAATAGTTATCATGACTTTATGTACTGCTATCAGTATCCGCAGGATTAAAAGAATCAGAATATTAGAATATTATTTTGTCATCAACCAATATTCATCAATCATATACAGAACAGTTACATCGTAAGAGGTTCTTTGAGCTTTAAAAAGCATGCTGCGTGTCTTATTTGAAAAAAATAATAATCCATCCATTGAAAGTTTCTTTACGTAACCAACCTTGGCTCTTCTATCTTTAAACTATGACATGATTCTTACATAGTTCTTTTATGGCAACTTTATTTCTAAGAGCTGTGGCAAAATTACAGGCTGATTTTTATTGCTCTGATTAAACCTGATCATAGACTAAACTTACAGTGGAGAATCACTATTTAACAGAGCAAATTAGTCAGCTGTGTCTAAAAAAAAAAAACCTCTCTGAATCCCAAGAGCTATGCACATTATGGTTCATTTTCCCTCCGTTTCAAAGTTTATCTTGGAGGCTCTTTCGATCTGCCTGCTCTTCCCATTTGTCGTACTACCAATGGCAGGAGCAGGCTATTTTTTGACGTTGCCTCTTGCTGTGGCTTTGGGCCACACGGCTGCCACAGGGATGCTGAAATTACAGCTCAGTCTTCTGCAGGCTGTGTGCTGTGGAGAAGGCAAACCCCTGTTCTCCACGTGCCAACCCTTCTTCAACTTCTGGTCAGATGTGGAGGCCTCAGGCCACGGCCTCACCCGTTTCTTACTTTGATGTTCTCTGGGTTTGCTTGTGATTTCCACGTGCTGAGCTTGGTATCAATTACAGTGATGCACAGTTTATGTCCCTAAATGCATCTACACATTTCCACTGATTTTCCTGTCTCTCTGTCCCTCTATCCTTATAGGCAGGTTGTTGTAGTGGTCTCTGATTGTGTTTGGTTACCAAGCCCCTCACTGAAATCCCCTAGTCTTTTCATATTAAGATCTAATGCATTCATATTCATGGAGAGCTTCCCCTAGATAAAGAGTACTGAAAGGGCATGCTGGGAGAACCTGAAGAGTTGTGTTGAGCCAATACTGCTAATGCAGCAAATTTCCATGCATGGGTTCTGCCCACCCCTCCCTCCTCCCCTCCCCTGTTGCCCTGTTCAGGGTTGGAGTAATTGTGTTATGGTTCTCCATTGTTTGGCTCATGTCGGGCGGCTGCACTGCCTCACAAAGCACAGACATCTGTTCTCTAGACCCCTGCACTTTTCTCTAGTGATGTAATGTCCCATGCCCGTTCTTTCTCTCTCCTACTCTACCTCTCTTTCCACAAACCCCAGGCCTCCACCCAGACCAGATCTGGCCTTGCCAATTTTTCTGAGTTCACGTCTCTGTACAGTGTGCAGAGCATGAGTGGATGTTCATTTGCAGACAGTCTGTCTGTTTAGCTAGGGGGAACTATAGTTCAGCATCCAATTATGTCTTAGACTTTGTTTGGAGCAGCAGAGTGAGTAATTATTGATTAAGTTCGATGGTGAGGCATGACTGATTCTGTTGTCTTGAGGAATTCATTTTGTTTGCTAGGCTGTTTACCATATAGACATTTGTTACTATTTGTTACTAATTGTTTACTATTTAGTCTGTTGTAACTGGGCTTTACAACAGCCTACCAACCTGTTACAGGTACCTTGAAAGGAAGTCGGGGGTCTGGTCATTTAAAACTGCAGCTCCAGAAAAGAAAATGTGTGCAGCCAATAAAAATGCACTCTTGATGTGGCCAAATTGCCTATTTTAATCTATCAGGATACATTTCGGAGTGGTGCACACTATGCTTTTTCTGAGTGTATCATGGATCTCGTCAGTGTTTTAAGAACACTGAGCTACGTTTCATTATACAATGCATTATTAGTCCTGTTGAACAGTGTAGTGCAGTGTAGCAAATGTTGAATATATATCACCACACTAGGTAAGGTCAAATTTTGCCACCACTGGTGCATTTTGTCTGTGTGTCAAAATATTATGATAAATATTGTATCTTATAAAACATTTGATACACACTTCGAAGGCTGTAATACGTCATGATGTTGCCAGGATACCAACAACCTCTGTCAACTGAAGGTGTAACTAATTACAATCGTTAGACATAATTAGACGTTAAACAAAAGCCAAAATTCTGATATTACACTGGCAATTTCTTGCCGATATTTCTTGTTAACCCTCAGTACTGATATGTAAGGCAGTGAAGGATACATCTACACTGCCTTAACAAATCAGCAAGATGAAGGTACCTTAGCAGGCAGCATTTCGATTTGGACTGCGTACCTTCCTGCCTTCTAATATCACCCAAGTAGGCAGCATTTAAGTAATTTTAATAGTAATGTAATAATAAATTGCAGCTGTTTTTGGTAGGTAAACCATCACCAAAAGTAAGCGAACCTCAAATACAGTGCAAGAGCGTAGACCCTTTAAGACGCTGTACCATTATATAAAGTGACTTCAGAGAAGCTCCCCCACCCACCCCAAAATGTATATTCATCAACACATTACTGATGTTAAAAAAAGACATTCAGTGTGTATGTACATACAAAAGAAAATAATAATAGACTTTTAGATTGACACAGGCCTAGTACAGGATCACAAAACTTCAGAATTTTTCAAAACCCTTTATTATTGTAGACGATGAGATAAGTCCTCCTACTTACCACTGATTTTGTCCTGTGGCCTTTTTTCATAGACTTCACTTTAAGATCACAAACTGGTATGCATGCTCAAACCTGCAGAAGAGATTGTTTCGTTCTTGTGATGAGGTCATTTAAAGAGAACCAAGTCAGCATATATTACCCCAGCAATCAGTCAGAAACGGAGTCGCTACAGACTTCATCATTAGCATTTCTTTGTAGTTTGTCCTTAACTTTAACTTGCCAAGTTCTTCATACATGCAAACAGGCACCATGAAATTTCCTGCAGATATCTAGACTTCAGCGTTCATGAAAATTGGAGGGGGGGGGGCATTCTAAATGTCTTACAGGAGGGAAAACTACATGCAACATTTCCCTTACAATCAGAGCTATTATTAGTGGTGGTTCTGGAACATTCCTGGGGAATGATTGTAGAAAAGTACAGACAGAGGGAAAACTGAGAGACAGGGACAGAGAGAGCTGGCTTAATGGCTAAAGTCTTAAAGTCTTGTGGCCTGATGGAAGTGAAATGAAATCAGAGAGTAAGAATATTAGAGTTGTTTTAGTCTGAATGTGATCCTGAATGAGGTCCTACACCATCACAACTCTCATTCTGTCTTCTCCATTTCTAGACCCTCCCACAGTGCTGATGTTTTGAGAGTACAGTCACACGCTAGCAAATCAATTACAATGATGTCATTGTTGTAGCGTGTAGGACCCCGCGAGTGTCTGACCATATGACCCACTTTCCTATTGTGAACGTCTACTTCTATACACAAATTCCAGTACACACTTATTTATTATGCACTGTATTAAAAAAGGACTATACTGAATCCTCTGGAAACTATATCTGCCTGTTTGACACTAGTCATACAGTCAGGCCCAAAAGTATTTGGACTGTGACTATTTTGCGTACTTTTGCCTTGTGCATCACCTTTACATTTAAAATTAAGCTATCAAGATGTGATTAAAATGTAGACTTTTAGCTTTAGTCCATGCGTTTAACAAAGATATTGCTTTTCCTTAGTAAGTACATAGTCTATCCATTTTCACAGGCTCAAAAGTAATTGTACAAACTAACAATGATAAATATAAGGAGTATTTTCTTAATACTTATATAAAAAAAAATCCTTTGAAATCAAAGTCTGGAACTCCTGGGCCGTACCAAATGCTGATTTATCTCCCTTTAGATGCTTTGCCAGGCCTTTACTACATCCGATTTCAACTGCTGCTTATTTGTGGGTCTTTCTGTATTCAGTTTTCTCTTCAGAAAGTGAAGCATTTAAATTGGTCTTTTACTCTTGGGTTTCTTTCATGGTTTTGGGTCGTTAACATCTGTACTGTGAAGTGTCGTCTGATCAGTTTTGCAGCATTTGAGCTAAATCAGTCCAGCTCTATACACCATAGAATTCAGCAGCAGTCGTAGTGGCCAAGTTCAACTGGCAGCGACAGATTACATGCCCATGTAATAATAGTGCCTTCACCATGATTGGTGGATGATGTTGTATGCGTCGGATCATAAACCCTTTTTTTTTTCATTTTCTATGCTCTATTTAATCTTGGTTTCATCTGTCTGAATAATCTTGTTCCAGATCTTGTTTAAATGCTTCCTATCAGTCTAATATTGCCATTCTGCTCTTGAGTGTTACCACTGGTTACCCTCTTTATTTACTTTCATGAAGGCATCTCTTGATTGTAGACTTTGGCAATGATGCGCATCAATTTCAGACCGTTTGTCTCTTTAACTGGTTATGAAATAAAGACCTTATCTGGCAAGGAAACTGATTCAGTTAATTGTCCTGTTCCTTTTGAGCCTGAGAGAATGGACACAAACATAGTCACTGTCTAAATACTTACTGACCTGACTGTATATGTATATGATATGATGGTTCAAGTTTACCATCATTCTGAATTATCAAAGCTTGACACATTGTATATCTTGTGCTCTTTGATTGCAGATAATGCGATGTAAAACAAAACTGCAACATGATGAAAACAGAGCAGCCTGAAATCAAACAGTTTGTCAGGGTTGGGTGCTGAATGGTTGTGTGAGAGCTTGTTATGCCCATCAGCCACACAAAAATCCACAGCAAAGCAAAATGCAACCTCATGATTCAACACATTGTCCAAGCATTTGTCGACTGTTGTGCATATGCGACCTAGATTTGTTCAGGATTGCGGCATGCTGTTCATTAGCTGACATGTGGCCTGCACACGCTGCATCTCCCCCCTCATAACCGTGCTTTTACTCTCCCTTCACCATTGAATTAGGAAGATACAGAAAGTGCGATCACACTGAGGTTGAGAAACATGGTGTTTGTAAAAAGGATGAAGGGGTTAAACCAGAGGTCAAAGATGAGTACATATTTTGTGGAGTGGACAGTATCTGTAATTTAATACAAACAATGATAATCATGTCAAAACACAGTTTTTAAATTAATAACTGCATGTCAAGTCTCAGTGCCCTCTTTTGTTTTCTGCAGTTATGCTCTGGCAGATGAGGCCTACAGGTCACTTCGGGATCAAGATAAAGACCAGTGTATCCTCATTACAGGAGAAAGTGGGGCAGGAAAGACTGGTAAGTGTACAGTGAGTTCTGCTTGGTTGACCATGCTTTATTTTTGATCCACAAGTGACTGTATTTCCAAACTTGTTTTTGATCAAACAAATAACCATAGGCACTATGGTTGTCTACAGGGTACACAATACTCAGGGCAGTCAGAACTGCTTTGAACAAGCTTTGGTTTGGTTTCTACCTGAAACAGACAAACTGCTCACATGTTTATGTTCCAGGAACAAAAGATGGCCTGCTGGAGGCATTCTGGTTGTTTTGCTTTACGCAAAAAGGCCCAAAAGTATTAAATCATGTCTTGACTCTAAAGATGTCCTGGTCTCAGTCTTAACCTCTATAAGTCTATCTTAACCTCTTAAGTCTTGTCTCTAATGGTTGTGACCACAACACTACATATTAGTGGCATATTGTTTTACCTATTTTAGATTCTAAAACCTGTCCGTACCAAAAGCTCTTCATGCTTAAAGTACGGCTCGACCTGACCCACCATCTCTCAGGGTGCATGGAAGACAAGCATCCAGATTATTTTCTGTCCTAGGACCAACAAACTCCCTGAGTGTCTGAACAACAGAATCACTTGCTTCATCTTCAATGTCTAATCTCAATTACTAATCTCTATGTTTCAGGTTCAAGGAATTGTGTATTGTTTGCAAATTGTAGCATAGGGGTTATTGGGTGCTCACTTCTGGCAGGGTCAGAGCTCGTATCTTGAATTCAGGGTCTATCAACACTATCTTTGGATATTCTGAGTGAATGATTAAGCACTGTGTAAGTTGTTCTGGATAAGAGCATCTGCTACATGCCATAAATGTCAGTGTATACTTCTCTGTACTCTTCTGTAGATTGACTTATTTGAACATTTCATATGCTGTGCAACTGTTTTTAAGAATCTTGATTGCAGCAATTTATTTTTGAAGAGGATGCTGAGTTTTTGTTGAGGTCTTCTTAGATGGAGAAGAATTGGAAAAGTATATTGTTCTTTTTGCTTGTCTCATCTGGAGTCTTGGAAGGAGATACAGATCTACAAATGTATGCCAGGTGTAGGCTAACATCAAACAGGAAGATTTATGAGTCGCGCATCAACGCAAGCAATGCTCACATTTGGCCTCCATCTAACATTTCCACATTGAGGCCTTCTCATTCCATAATAGAAGCCATGGGTCATAGATTTGTTTGTGTTTATAGTTCCCTTACTAGTCAGAAACTTTCCACATTTAAATAGTATTTATACAAACTAATGATAATGTCCCCCTGAGATGTGAGTAGTTCTTGCCTTTTTTTTTTTTTTTTTTTTTTTTTTTTTAGCGTGAGGTAGCGTGCTTGTTCGACCACACTGAAATCATCTCAGCCAGCATGTGATACAGCAGTCTGCCAGGTCTGGAGCACAGCTTTAAAAAGCATGAATGAGGTGGTGCTGATGTGAACAAGGAAGCAGTTCTGCATGTTGGCTCTGGCTCAGCTATTTGCTTAGGCCTTCTGGCTACCATTTGTACTGCTCTGTTTCTCTAAAAAGCAAAAATGTATGGTTAATAATGGGTGCCTCCTGAAGGCGTTGGATTCCAGGTTTATTGTAGAGCCAGTTTGCATAACCTGGAAATTAAAATCAGAGAGGCTGTGATAGATGTATTTAAATTTAATGCTAAATGATTTTGCTAACTGCATTTGTTGATTTAACACTTACGCCTGCCTAGGACTGGGCTGTATGACTATGTTTACCATAATAATGAGAAGTAATTTCAAAATATGTCATACTAGGCTTTTCTGAGCATGTCCAAATGTTCATGGACACTGCTTCTAATGAATGCATTTAGTTACTTTATGTTGCACCCATTACAGACACAGATGTGCAAATGCACACACAGCTTATCTAGTCCTGTTAGAGATTGATCTGTGGAGCAGTGGAATGGTGTTCTGTGGATGAGTTGGGGAGTTTGGGATGAAGAGGACTCGTTCAACATCCTGACCTGCTCCAAATCCTTACAGCAATGATCCATAATCTAGTAGAAAGCCTTCCCTGGACAGTAGAGAAAGTTACTCCAACAAAAGCAGGATAGATTCTATTTTATCCTTGATTTCAGAAGAAACAATGAATGAGCAGGTGTCTCAGTACTTTTGTCCATATAATGTATATTGGAAACAGTGATTACTTCATGAACACAGATAATTTTTCAGTAAAATATTTCATGACTTGGAGAGCATAAGTAGTCCTGGCTAAACTACTTTTCCCCCACTCAGGCCTTAAGAGCAGCGAAATATTAAATTTCGGTGCATCAAACTTTAATACAAAGCATATACTAAAGTCTATTTTTATAGTGGTGTATTTATATTCTTTTACATCTAACACAGCTTAACCACAGTAGTTTATAAGCCTTTTCCTCTCATCATTATTTTTTTGTTGCTTTGAACACTGGCATCTCTCTGTGCCAACTACTCACTGGTTTCAAGTCAAATCCAGGCAGTCCAGCAGTCAAGGCAATGAGATAAATTAGGATTGTGGTAATCCCCTCATCATTTTTGTGGTTTACAGAGAAATGGGCTGATGAAAATGTTTGGTTGTTTGTCTAGGTCACAGAGTCAATTTCAAAGTGCTTCTTTCTGATGATCAACATCTATCCCAAAGTCACAATTAATTTAATAGTGGAATTCTTATGTTGTTAGTTTTGTCAGTCTTCAGGACTCCAGCATATAAACAGCACCTGACATAAAAATTATTTACCTTCAGTTTACCTTCTGCTTGCCAGATAAAGTAGTTCAGCCAGATTGAACTGTGGGTCAAACGATCACATTTGAATGTAAAGTGAACGCTGTGTTTAATCTGCTTAGTCCTTGAAATCAAACGGAGCGTACTGACAAAAGGCATATGACAAAAGGACAAACTGTTACTGGAAACTGCACAGGTGTCCTTTTCTGCTTCCTTAGTCTTGGGAATGATTTAGCACTTCTTTTGTTGTGTACACTGATTTTTCCCCAGATTAGACCCACTGTTGAATTACATGGTCATTCTCTGTTTACACTTTTTGTTTTATTCAGGGCTGATGTCGAATCCGTGCAACATTTGCATCTATAGACCTTTTTTATATTTCTCAGACACAAACCTTTTGCTAGCTTTTTTTTATGTGAGTAGTGACTAAGGAGTCACTGGTTAAGTTTGCAGTAGGCTATACTGAACGTTGTTTACGTTAAATGATGCATCTTTGTGCACCATGTCTTCTGTGATGTTCTGCTGCCCCTGTTTTTCTCTTAGGCCTAAGAAAGTTTTCTATTTCTATTTTCCATGTAAATGGATGATTAAAATGCTACAGTCCAAATCAGGTTGGCACAGTCATCATTAACAGTCAATCACTAAACCTTATAAGGGTTTTTTTTCCCGTTTCATGTCCAGGAAGCTTTTCAAATTGGGTCTTGTAAAGGCAGTGATTTACCAAAGTCCCTCATAAGCTTGAGAACTGCCCAATCCAGACATGGAAAAGTCATTTAGAGTCTTTCTGGATTAATCACATGAGTGTGTTGATTTGAAAGCTGGTTCTGGTCATGGACCCTCTGCTATTTGCATGTTTCTTAGTTGTCATTTGATTGTCATTACAAATACAAACAGTTCAGGATGATGAACAGGTTCGAAGAACGCTGTGGAAGATGGGAGTTGTGGGTGTGTGTGGTTAAACATGAAGAACAGGGCAGGGTGCGGAAGCTAGACTGACAGGGCTGATGTAAAGGGGATTTTTCTGGGATGCAGCCCTGCCTCGTCTGGTCTGGAGTGCCCTCTGACCTCCCTCCTTTACTGTGTTCCAGAGGCCAGCAAGCTGGTGATGTCATATGTGGCTGCAGTATGTGGGAAGGGCCAGGAGGTGAACAAAGTGAAGGAGCAGCTGTTGCAGTCCAATCCTGTGCTAGAGGGTAAGTGTTAAGTGTGGCCCCTCCACACTCTGTACTGCATGTCTTCTCGTCGTCTATCAGAGTTAAACATTCCAAAGCATAATAGCACAAAATTTGCAGTGATGTCATACTTAACTTTAACCCAGTAATGTCCATATCTGAAATTTTGGGCTTTTTTAATTATTTAAAAACATGTTCATAGAGTATAACCCGAGTATAAATCTTGTAAGCTAGATCATTTAACAAAAACAGCAAATCAGGAGTTTAACTGATTTTCTTATTATATTAACTTTAGCCATTTGTTGCAGTGCCATTTAGAAATGTGACATTCTCACATTTTTTAAGCATTTTGCAAACTTATTGGTTACAAACTATAGTCATGTGAACACTGCAATGAGGATATATAAAGGATATTGCATAGAACTCTTGCTCTTAGCCAACCCAAATTCCTTCAGCATTATCTTGACCTTTGTTATTGCTTAAACAGAGCATGCTTCTGGCCAAGTCATGCTAGAAGTAACATTTACCACAGCCATCCCAACCACAGGATCTCATGTCTGGTTGAACTCGTTTTGATATGCAGACACTGATAACAACTGGTTAAATAAAAAAAGGTTCCCTAAGGGCACAGCGATATGGAAAAAATATAGTTATGGTTAAGTGTTTTTTTATTCAGAATTTGCTGCACAATATAGTTTAATAGAACTAAATAGACTGCAATTTGCTGTGAGATAGGTGTTTGTTGCTAGGGCGTTGCTAGGTCAATGTAGAGTAGAGTCGACAAACTTTTAGCTAAAATGTGGGGTGCCAAAACATTAGCTCAAAAGATGTTTAGGTTTGCAAAAGCTTATGCAATATGTTTGGCTTATAGAGCTGTGTCCACAAACTTTTGACTAAAATGTGGGGGTAACGTAATGCTCCATCTGTAATGAATCCTGCAGCTGGTCAGGGTTTAAGTGTTGACGATATGTTATAACAGTAACAAATTTATTACTATAATGATTGCCCATTTGTAGGCCAACCCATCCTCTGGGCTGTAGGTGGACCCATGCTCAGATCACTAGGCTTTTAACAGTTTAACAAAAGTTTTTATCGAAGTAATTTCTTATTGCAAATTCTTGAGGTTGTGATTTTGGGCCCTGTCTTTTTGGAGAGCTGTAAAAAAAATTATCTTATCCAAACCAAAGTGTATAGTATGTCATTTGAGCCCTTGGGTAAATACATTTCTAAAACATGCCGTATTAAAGTATGAAAATAGTAAAATAAAAATTGTTTCACTTCTCCTGCTTTTCCTTGACAGTTGTGAAAACAGGGGGCACTGAAACATACTTTATACCTCATTTTCTTATAGTTTCGCCCCACCCTCAGCTGTCCGCCTTGCACTCTTAATGGGGCACAAAACTCTCTACTCCCTGTTGCCATGCAGGCAGCTGAAGGGTTTTTTTTTTGTTTTTTGTTTTTTTTTACATGGGGTCACACACAGGAAATGCCCATGAGTGATGAGGTGGATAGAAGTGCCCAGTCGAGCTCCACATCTGTGAGAGTTTAGCTGCTGGCTGTAATGATCCCAAATGCCCCAAGCTCAACACACTTCCTGTCCTGTGCTCTCCCTGTAGACACTGTGTGCAGCCAGGACTGAAGAGGTGGACTCAAGACAGTACAAAAAGTTTCTACTACATAATGGCTTCTGATTTCTGCAGTGCTGTTAATTGTAGCACTGATATCATATTTCTAATAATGATTTACACAGGACTGTATGGGTCACAGAGTTGAGGATTAAAAGGTTGGCAAGGTAATCACAATATGCCGCCTCTATTAAGATGGTGGCAATGACGCATGATTGTATCTGTGTTCCTGGACCCATTTGCACTAAAGTAGCATAACTTCACAAAGCCCCCGTCTAATCATCCTAAAAGCGTCAAATCGTTTTATGCCTGAATAAAAGCGCTTTTAGATAACTCTCGCTCCCAGGTTGTGGGCTTCCTCTAAGCTGTGCATATGTTTAATAAAGGAAGATGACCGTAGGATGTGACTCATCTCATTATAATTGTTTTCCAGCATGTAGCTGCCTGTTATTGTGCAAATCTATCTCTCTTTATCACTAACCCCATGTCTGTTATCCCTTTTTTGCAGCTTTTGGGAATGCCAAAACTGTGAGGAACGACAACTCCTCGCGATTTGTAAGTGTGTGTGTGTGTGTGTGTGTGTGTGTGTGTGTGTGTGTGTGTGTGTGTGTGTGTGTGTGTGTGTGTGTGTGTGTGTGTGTGTGTTTCCTGGCAGAGTCCTCTATAGTTGCTTAGATCAGTCTGCTGAGTGTGTTTGCATAAGGTTTAGTCCACACAGACCTTTGATCCTAGCGTGATGGCAAAACAGTGAAGGTCCTCCCCCTTACCTCGTTTAGTCCTAAATGTTTCTTTTTATGTGCTCCTCAATATGTTTATAAGGGAAAATCCTCACTAGGAGTCCCTAATCTTAGAGACAGGAACCATCACTCTTTTTTGTGTGTGTTCTGCTACCTGTTGACCAACATCTGGACGTGTTTGGTCCTGCTGTTCTTGACATGGCAACGACAGAGCAATTACGGTTGCAGCACAAAGCAGCGCTCAAATGAAACCCTAGTTGTAACCTCCCTGGCAACTACATCCAGATGTGCGTGTGTGTACCTCTGCCAGAAGGCCTGCATTCAGGAAGCGAGTCTGCAGGCGCTCTTCTCCCGTTTCCATCGTTGTGTTCCTCATGAACACAGCCTTTCACAGAACTGCAGATTGCAGAATTGTGTATACAGATGTATAAAGAATACCATGAAGGCATGTGTATGAATTAGTTGTTGTCATACTAGACTTGTTTTGCAGAACATCAGTCCTTAAGCATTTTTGCCGTATTGACCTTTGAAATACTGAGAACACAAATGACTGGAATATGCAAATGAGCACTGCAGCCAAGGACAACATTATCTATTGAGTATTGCAAGGGTGGTTAGGATCCTTACATGTTCTAAGAGGGTTTTTTATTTATGAATCAGTGTGGTGTGCTCTTGCAGACATAAAAAATTGTCAAAATGTCCTGTCAGGTGTTCTCCACTCCATTGTTAATATAGCCTTTGCTTTATGTATCAGTGTATACACCACATGATGTTTTGCAATACCATGCAGTCAACGTGGCGTAGGTGGAAGTGTGTGATAGGCGTCATCAGGACTTAAAAGGTACATGCCTCTTAATTCTAGTGCCATTTGATGTTCAGGCTGTTAGCCAGCTACCATTAGATAAACAAGCACTGAACCATAGTGTGCGCACTGACAGGGGTCAGAGTAGAGAACACTATGCAGCTTGTGCATCCCAGAAGAGCCATTTCAGTGGATGCATGTTACATAACCGGTCGCCACATCACTAGGAGAAATTTGCGGCAATAATACTTCACCCTTAAATGGTTTCTTTAAACTGCCAAGGCAGTTCTAGATATATAAAGGAATAGAAAGGGCAAACACAGTGTATTAGTAAAAGAAATGCCCATAGCAAAAAAAAAATTTACCAGTAGATAATATATATATATTATCTATATATAAGCGCAGTATATTTTAAATGTATATAAAATATGTATATGCATAAATAATATACTGCGCTTATATGCAGAAATGTATTTAGTAGGAAAAAAAAACAAAAAAAACATTCAATTCCAGAGTGCAGATATGAGGAGACTAGTGGGTGGGGAACGTACAGGAGTGTTCTCACGCTCACTGTGTGTTTTTAAAGGAGTGGGGGCTGATGGCTGTTTTAGATTCTTTCTTGATGTCATCGTATGACTCCCTGCTTCTCCCATTAGGCCTGAAACCTAAAGACTCCATGCAAGAACTTCACAAGCCCATTAGCTTCTAGCAGACGATTATGTCTCAGCTTGTTGACACCTAAAGGGTTGAAATTTTTAGTTTGCTTCGCTTTGGGTGGGGGTGTTGAAGAGCCGTTCAGGAACTGCTGTCAGACCTTTTTTAAAACTCTTTCCAACTCACGCTGTAATGTGTCATCTCATCTCTAGAGCGGGGGAAAAAATGTTGATCTGTTACTTCCCTTGGTTGGGGAGAGGTATTGTTGAGTTTGGCGGTCACTGTTGGGGCAGTAGCTTTAAAGAGTTGTTGGATGAAGAAAAAAAGAGAGAGAGAGAGAGAAATGACTCCCGAGACAGGGGTTTTACTCTTTCTTAGCGAATTTCAGTTGGGATAGCGGTTTCTTTTCCATTTATGACGAGTTTTTTTTTTTCCCTCTATGGTAGCCTATTACTCCATTACAAATCTATGTATGATTGGAAGTGAACTTTATGAATAAGCCTGTGCTTGGAAAGAATCCCTTTTTTTCCCCCTGCTCTTTCGTAGAAGGCTCATATTGCCGCCAGTTTTGAAGCAATTGCTCCCTGAGCCATGTATTCTGTCCTACTGTTAAGAGCCCCTAGTAGAAGTGTGTGGTTCTCCCTATCCAGCTAAGCCAGTATTAAAGGCCTTGGTGCAATCTCATCACTATGTTGGAACAGCCTGATCTCTCATATCTTATTTTGACTGTGATGGGGGGGGCTTTAAAAAAATAACAAAAACGCCATGAAATAATTTCCCAGTTTATTTCACATTTTAAAAAATACTATTAATGCCTGTTATATGTTGCTTGAGGCTGTGCTAATTGTTTCTGCTCTGTCTACAGGGAAAGTACATGGACATCGAGTTTGACTTCAAAGGCGATCCGTTGGGTGGGGTCATCAGTAACTGTGAGTATAATTACAGGATCGATATTGGGTCAACCCATTTAGGAGTGTCTCAGCTAGGCTCAGTGTCTTTTATAGACCAGGTCCTTTCTCTACAAGCTCCTCAGATCCTGCTGTGTGGTCACAGAGATGGCTTTGGGAAACTGCGGTGGAGCTCTGTCCCAGTGCAAACCACCCTGTATGTGTGTGCGTCTTTCCCCTGCAGCTAAGGAGAGTTGGAGCAGTCACGCAAATGCAAAAGAAGTGTCTGGAATAAAATCTAGCTCAGTTTAGTCTGTCTATGAGCCTTGTACCATTTGAACACATGCAAATGAGCCCTCTAGCCAATCACAAAATTGTTATTTAGGTATTGTGATGATCTTGATCACTCTTCTCAATAATTCAAGGTAGTGATGTTCAACAAACATAAGTTTGGTCAAAATTGAACAATGTCTCATCAAGATTTACACAAAGGAAGTTCTCTAGAACAGAAAACTGTATTTATCTTGGCATTGTACCCAATGCACAGAAATTACATACAGTAAAAACATTTGTGTCCTCAATAATGAAGAAAATCTTTCATGACTAAAAACTGGTCAAAGCTGGTAAAGCAGTTCAACAAGAACATGGTGTGTGTGAATAACACTGGAGAGAGGCTCCTAATATTCTGCTAGTTATGAGAATAAGAGATGCTATGTGAACCAGGCCTTGGGACCATGGCTTTTGCTCTCACAACATCCTTAGGAGTTTAAACTGGGTGCGATGATGCAAAATCTGTAGAAGCAAACCGGGATCAGTGCTAGGCTAAAATCTAACACTAGCTGGCCATCTTTTAAATCTCCAATGTCTGGTACCTCAGCTGACTACAAAACTGGAGCTAAATCAAAAATGACCGCCTTATTTTGTTCTGGAAAGACTTAAGAAAGCCAAATTTGGGAAAGTGTGTGGGTGCTAGGCCAAAGACTAACCCAGTTACAATCTCTTTAGCTAGGTAACAACACATCACGCTATTAGGACACAACAGGACAGCACTTTTGAAGTAGAGATTGCATCCGTCTGATTTTTAGTCATTAGTATCAGGATGATATTAATAAAAAATGCTGGACCATTTATCAGAGCAAGACTAAGGATGGATCTAAGATATAATCCTGTAGCAAATCTAGCCTAAAGTTGCATGTGCACACTATTGGTTAATGTCATGTAGTTAGCTGCGTGTTTCCTCCTCTGGGGTAGTTTGTGTTGCAGTGGTTTAAGCATTATAGCATACTTTTACTTGTTAGGTCAAGTAATACAGGTAAATATATTATTTTAAAGCTTTATAGGCATTTTTTACATTTTATGTACAATGGCAGCAAAATGTACTTTACAGACATTAATTCAAAATGATCAGTGTGAAGAACAAAAAAAGACATTCAATTGAAAGAGTTTGAGTGGAATTAAAATTGAGTAAAGTAAAAATAACAAAAAAAGCATATAAAGTTAGTATGCAACAAAAATAAAGGGCAATTCTTGGAGCCCAGTTGCACAAGAAAA
This sequence comes from Salminus brasiliensis, assembly GCF_030463535.1. Lineage (NCBI taxonomy): Eukaryota > Metazoa > Chordata > Actinopteri > Characiformes > Bryconidae > Salminus > Salminus brasiliensis. Next base: position 19,299,499 of record NC_132885.1, read on the forward strand.
GAGAATATTGTAAAGAAGAAATAATTAGTGTCTGATTGGAATCAGCATGTATCAAGTCAAGTCAAGTCAAATTTATTTGTATAGCGCTTTTTACAACTGTTGTCGTCACAAAGCAGCTTTACATAATTAGTACTTAATAAAGGACAGAGACCGAGAAGAAAGAAGAAATAACATGAAGGGTCAAAGACCCCCGTGAGCAAGCCAACAGCGACAGTGGCAAGGAAAAACTTCCTCAGAGCTGGAGGAAGAAACCTTGGGAGGAACCAAGACTCACAAGGGGGACCCATCCTCCTCTGGCCAGACTATTTAAACATTAATGATAAAAATTACCAAACCAGATACAACAGAAACCACCCTGTATAAATGTATCACCAATATGTCAGTATTTGAATACAAAAAGTGTCCTCTCTATCCTAAAGGCCTGAATCTGTGGCTTCTAACTGCCTTTGTGATCACAAAAATGGCTTCAGGAATCTGGTGGAGCTCTGAAACATTGCAAACTACCCTGTATAAATGTAGCGGGTCAGGACAGTCACACAAATGCAGGGTGTGCTGGAAAGAACTCTAACTCCGTTTAGTCTGTCCACGTTAGTCTTGCTTCGTTTGACACCTACACATGCCCAAACTGTCTGCCATTCGTACAGCACCCACACAAACCATTTTGTCTGTTTCCATTTTGGGTGGCTATCACTTAAAATAATAGCACCAATCTGCCCAGTGGCTGCTGTACATGTATATGTGATGTTGTGTATCTACTAAACACAGAGCTGTGTGTTTAATCCCCGTTTGTTGCTATTGACAAGTTTAGCCCATTTGGCCTTTATGTAGTAGAGGCTTGTAACCTATATTGTGTTTGGGTCGAAGGGTGGTAGAGTTTTCAATTACTTGGTGTGCCACTGAGCGTCCATGAGAGACCAGCGCACTACAGAGAGAGTAAGATCAATATTCCAGTGTTTGTGTGTTTCCAGTGAAAGTTCAGGGGCGCAGAATGGCGCAAAACAATCTCTTCCTTTTTATCTCCTCTTTATACTCAGCACATAAACACAGACAGAAATCAGAAATGTATATTAAAATGAAGATGGAAATAATGAAACTTTTTTTTTTTTCAGTCTGATAATTCGTTCAACCCACCTAGACTTACTAAAGTCAAACGTCTGACAGATCTCCAGCTTTAGAGGCATGCTCTAGATTATCATGAGGCCTGCAGGCTTTCCTCCAAAGTCAGAGGCAATAAAGGCCTATGCACTGTATTCATGCCCCGGAGCCAGCCCACTCCACATCAGTGCCTCCATTATTGCTAGCCATGTTTCATTTGATCTGAGTGGAAAATTCAGACAAGGAGGGAAAACAAGAACCAAAAACAACTGGTCTCATATGGGGGGTCACCAAAGACAACGCACACTAAGGCACTTAAAGGGGAACTCTTGAATCACTTGCTTATTGAAAGAGAATTTCCTGGAAAAAGCCATATCCTGAATGTCATCAACAGTGGATGCCTTCCCATATGGTCTAAAAGCCTTAAGAACGTTGGCTGTGCAAAAGCAGCAACCAGCAAGAGTTTTCTGAGTGTACAAAAGGGGAAAGTACAGAGAGGGGGGAGTTCATTTCTGAACTATCCCTCAGCTCCATCTGCTCATCTCCTCAGCCTCTGCTGTCTTGTCTTTAGAAGCAGACTGTGTAAAATAGTAAAGCTGAGAGAGGGAAAGTGATATCTTCCCTTTAACCATTAGCTCTTAGAGCTGTTTACCAACTTAACTCATGGAATTGCCCTTTCAAAAGAAATCCTGCACTTGATTGGTCTTTAGCTTCTGGTTATGGTACAATGGGGTATTTATCCAGCTACAGTAGTAGAGCATCTATGTAGCAAGTGAAGTGTGTGAGGCATTCTTCCTTTCCTCCCAGATAGATCTCATGTGAGATTTCCTCTTCCTGCTCAAACACAATGGACAAAGAGAGGCTCAATACACTATCATCACCTTGAATTCTCAAATATTTGTCCTACCGTAAACAAGCATCTCCTCAGATGTTAGATGCCCTTTGGAGGGAATGGCCTTGCTGAGCTAAATATTCCAGAAGGCCTATTAGCATGTTTCAGGAAAGTCTATAGAATAGATTCTTTTTATGTGATTTGTCCACTTGTTTTGTCTGGAACAAGAAAAGGTTGTGACCCAAATTAAATCACTATTGGCTACTGCAGAACAATGACTCCTATAATAATCCAGACCTAGAACAGAAGTGTTTTTCCTGCTTCAACACACCTGAATTAATTAAACAGGGCCCAAAATGATCTTAGAGTTAAGATGAGCTTAAATGGTAGAGAGCGCTTAGATGACCGTTTAAGAATCATCATTTGTTTCAAGATGCTTTGGGGAAACCATATTCTCCTTTACAAAATTGTTTCTCTGAGCTATTGTTGCCTCTATTACATTTGTAAAAAACTTCAAAACTGAAAATAAGTTGAGATTTCTTTTTTGGGAGGGGGGTTCAGTTCACAAATGAACTTTTTTGACAACCAAACACATAAAAAAGCCAGATGCCATCCTGTAATGTTACCAGCATTCAGCAAATCAGTAATCTGAAAAGTATAGTGCATCCAACAATAAAGGAAGCTTTGTGCATCAAATAAGGTTGTTTTTTTTTTTTAAGTAACAAAATACAGTAGCTCACACACCCTGCAAATTCTACATTCTGGTACATTTTACTATGGCTAGCAGGGACATGCATGTTCTACATCTCTGCTGGCAGTGAATTAAACAAGTTAATATATTGGTGGCAAGACATTTGGTTTGTTGGTGTTAAAGTCTTGCGTTTGGGTTGTTATGAGTTAGAGCAGGTAAATTACTAAAATGTATGAGACATGGGGTAACCTGTGCTTTAGATTATTCTAAATAAGCGATCTATGTGTAATTTTGTGTTCTTTCCTTCCTTCAGATCTCCTGGAGAAGTCTCGTGTTGTGAAGCAGCCAAGAGGAGAGAGGAACTTCCACATCTTTTACCAGCTGTTATCTGGGGCATCAGAAGACACACTTAGTAAGGGACAACATACTTCTACAAACTGAGCCTTTTTGCCTGTGAAAAACAGCTGTAGACATGATGCATACTTGGTATGAGTTCATGCAGATCTGTAGTAAGAGATTGATTCCCTTGTTAAACCAAAAAGAAAGCCTGAGGCACCTGGGCAAACAGCTACTGTTCTCGCATGCTTTATTTGCACTTCACTGGACCATGGCCATTGTTTGACATGTTTAATGAAAGAGAACAATGTAATGGGCTTTAATTTCAGACATCAAAAGGTTGAACTAAGCTGTAGGCAGTATGACTTGTAACCCTATCTGATCATAAGGGTGCTTATGGGCAACCTAATACCCAGCTGATTCACAGTTGAATAAGACTCATGTATGTCACCCAAGTGGAAATTTTGTGAGTTGGAGAGCAGTTCTGATTCAGTCTCCTGCTGTAACACACCTGGGTGTTTCCCTTTCAGAAAAACTAAAGTTGGACCGGGACTTCAGCAAGTATAATTATCTAAGCCTTGATTCAGCCACAGTCAATGGACTTGATGATGCAGCAAACTTCAGAACTGTCAGGGTGAGCTTGTCCTGCCACATGTACATACACATGCACCCAATTATTACACTGAATATACTAGAGCTGCAACTGTCGATTGTTTTAAGTTCCTTACCGATTTGAAAACTGAGAGCTACTCATTCAGTTACATCACTGATCATTTAATGCTTGTGGACCCAAGAACATTTTGAGTCAAAACGAAACCCGTTTGAAAATATTTTTAAATATTGGACCTGTAGGAGAAAACAGCATATGCATGATGACTATGAAAACTGCAAATCTGTCATTGCAGATTCACTGAGTAGATATTTTTTATCAAGTAATCTTGACAGATCTCAAATATATCAGACAAACATATCACAGGTGCCACATTCCATGGGAAAATACTGAAAAAACATAGCATTAAAGTTTGCAGGTCTCTAAAATTACCTGCAGTGGTGCAGTGGTGGCTCAGCGGTTAGAGCGCCGGGCTATTGATAACAGGGTTGTGGGTTCGATTCCCGGGCTCGGCAAGCTGCCACTGTTGCTCCCCGGGCGCTGGAGTTGGCTGCCCACCGCTCTGGGTGTGTGTGTGTGTACTCACTGCCCCTAACACGTGTGTGTGTGTGTGTGTGTGTGTGTGTGTGTGTGTGTGTGTGTGTGTGTGTTCACTACCAGATGGGTTAAATGTGGAGGACACATTTCGCTGTACACTGTACAGTGACAAATACGTGCACCTTTACCTTTTACTTTAAAAAAATTCTTGAAGCAGTGCTTGTATGGCACAGTCACTTTGTGTAGTTCAGACCTTTATCACCTCTACAAGATAAGGCATGAGTTAAGCCTCTTATCTCTAATGACCGATTTAATTGCATGATTAGATTAGATCAGTCCTTGTCCATGCTCTCTATTAGATGGAGTTTGATCTCTTCACAGCATAAATGTCCACTGAAAGTTATGCAATGCAAACTTTGCACATGGCCTTACCACAGGAGAAGAAAGGTCAGTTAATAGTCTTGCACCTGCCCTCTGCTTAAGGCTGTTGGGAAACACAATTAAGGAAGAGCAGGTGCATCCTTTCCAAACGTTCCAGCTCCATTCGTTCCCTATCTCACAAGCATGTGTTCTCAGTATTATGAAGGCACAATATATGATGTAATGTGATGTCTTGGTGTGACTGTGTTTTTCTTCATAGCCCTTGTTTGTCTTGTTTTGTTCAGACCAGTAGATGTCTGTGTCTGGACTGAGCTGATTTGAATGCAGTACCACAGTGGACAAAGCCTTGCAGTTCTCCTGAATAGTAGCTCTAAGCCCTGCTCTGCATTTAGAAAACCATAGGCCAGCAGGTCCTGCCCTCTGGCTCTGTATCTAACTCCCTGTGACTGAGCGATCATATCCAAACAATTTGGGAATATTCCACCACTGTGCTTTGTCTAGACTGATGCACTTTCTGTTAGTTATAAGTTAGTCATGAGTCAGTTTTTTTTTTTTTGTTTTTTTTTTTTTTTGTCCAAATACTTGGCCAAAAAAAAACCAATCATATTGGTATTGACCTCTAATTGCTTAAAAAATTAGAAGCATTGGACAGATGTTTAGAATTGATCGATATATCAAACCAATATGACAAGCACATGTCTTTTCCCGATGCATGTGAAGTCAGGCATCGCCTCTTTTTGAACTGCTCCCAGTGCAGCATCACTCGGCATCCACGCGCTCAGAGGAAAGCACTTAATTCTCAGCTCTAATACATCAGCTAACAGACTCCTGTGCTGGTCAGCATCAAAATGAGAATGATTATGGGAAAGAGTGTCATCTACCCACCCAGACAAAGCAAGGCCAATTGTGCTCTTTCGGGCTCTAGGTGTTGATGAAGCTGCATGACTTTGGATTCAAACTTGCGATCCTCGGGTCATAGTGCTAAAATGTATTTATTTTATGTAACTTAATACTTTATTTATTAAATAAATAAATCAATAAATCAATATATCTCAGCAGATTTGCACACACAATAGAGACTTTCATTGCCTTTTCAGTGCTGCCCTATTTTAGGTGCAAAACAGTTTTTGTGAAGGTTTTTTTTTCTGGATTATATCAAAGAACACCAATAACCCTCCAAGTCATGTGGTTTTAAATATGAAAAATGTGGTGTATTTGAAGTGTATGCCACCGATTGTTTTCCTAGATTTCTCTCTTCACATTTTGCTCTCCGAGCTATCTGAAGGTGTCTGCATTACTATCCTCTGGCCGAGGTCAGCTTGAGCTTTCCAGAACCACAGAGAGCTGCTTGTTATGACTAACTTGCATAGTCATTTTCCATGGCTGTCTTGCTGGCACCATCAGATCATCTGTAGGGTCTGCTACAGTGGCATGTTGAATGTCCATCATCAGAGCTGTACTAATTGGAGAACTTTGCCTCTCTGTTCTTCAGAATGCCATGCAGATCGTGGGCTTCATGGAGGATGAGGTACAGTCTGTGCTGGAGCTGGTGGCTGCGGTGCTTAAGTTGGGCAACATAGAGTTCAAGCCCGAGTCACGTGTCAACGGCTTTGATGAGAGCCGGGTCAAGGACAAGAACGGTGAGTGCTTTACCCAGCCGAAAGGTGAGCTCATAGATCCGCACAGTGGATCAGTGGTGCACACAATGGTGCTGATCAATCTCTAAAAGCCATAATCACAGTGTTGAATGGAATACTTACTGTACAGTTATATTTTTCCCAGAGAGGTAAATAATCATTCCAGGAAAAAAGTTTCTATTACATTTTCTTGGAACGGTAAGGCATAAAAAATGTGAAATATCTAGAACCATGTCTCGTACATGTCTGTGTCAGCAGACCTGCTTGAACTCTACTGCCATCTATTGATATTCATGTTGGAACCTAATGCACATATACAAGGAGACAATCACTTGCAATTGGAAGTAGATTATGGTGGAACACCACATTGCTCTGAAAGGGCAATAGATTCAGCCAGCATTCTTGAGAAAGATGGGTAGATGTGTCTGGGATAATCTAGGTGTTTTTAATGTTCTGGCACACACTGGCCTGGTGTTTTACACCAGTTATTATTTGTTTTGCTGTATATTGCAGTTAATGGTATGATGGCATTTGTAAGGAATGTTATTCATCCTCAGTCACATAAGAGTTTGCTGTTCTTCCAGACTGTTTTTGCTGACAGTTCCTTGCATAGCGTGAAGCACAGACTAAACACTGCAGTGTGTGTCAACACCTAAACGTACTCATCTGGATATGGCTAGAAGAAGACTGATTTTGCTATGAGGCTTAAAACTCTTAACATTATCGTGTTATCTAGTGCCCTCTTTTAACAATTCTGCTTTAGGCTGCAATGAGCATTTGGGATGGAGGGGAATCCCCCTCCAAAAAAAATACTCAGGGGCACCTTTGGGTGGTGTCTGTGTCTGGCTTAACTACTGTAACAGGGTTTTTTGTTTTTTTTAACTGCAGTTGTATGGTTACCATTTCCACCCCAAAAGGCTGTGCAATTTTTGTATAACTGTTTTTCTTCTGGCATATTCCTACTCCAGATCTAAAGGAAATGTGTGAGCTGCTGGGCATTGAGCAGTCAGTGCTGGAGAGAGCTTTCAGCTATCGCACTGTGGAGGCCAAGATGGAGAAGGTGTCCACCACGCTCAACGTTGCTCAGGTTGACCCCTTCCCTCATTCCACACTTACTTATTCCTCCTTCCCATCCATTATCCGTCTCCCTTTCATGCTGTGCCCTTTGGGCAGTAATCTTTGTCTCAGTCTCTTCTCGGGTGAATGACTTCATAAGAGGAGAGTGCAGGAGTGCACTTATTCCTCTTAGGCTTAGAGCCACATCTTTTGTCTTGAAATATTTATCCATAAACACCATAAATGTGCAAACAGAAATTCCACAGCTGTGTTTGCACCTTTAAAATAGGAAATGAATATTACCAGCTACCCCCCCCTTTCCCTTTTGCCCGACATGGCGACACAGAGACGTATTAATTATGAAACAGAAAACGTCTGCTGCAACTGTTAAAGTAGGTCAGAATTTGGACCACTCAGAGTCCTAAACTTATTTGACGCTCGTCTCACAGGAATGACTGTGTATGGCTCCAGCAACACCACTTGGACCTGGTTATGATTGGCGTGTCTCATATACGCTGGAAACATCCTCATTGCAAATTTGGTTTCCAAGGAGCCATTCCACAGAGCTGTGGCGTCGCACTGGAGGCCAAGCCCTCCCATCACAAACATCCGGCCAGATAAACCAAACACAGCAGGAAAGAGAAGAGGTAGAGAGAAATTATGGGCCTACTCTTCCTGAGGACCGGAACAGTGTTAAGCCCAGCATGTTCACCTATACGTTCCTCACATTCAATCAAAGCCTGGTTTCAGTGACACTAGCCAAGTGTTGTTTTTTTCCTCTGTGTCGCTAGCTTTGGTGTCATCTAGAGTTCATCCTCTCATTCCGGATGACTGTGTTCTACTGCCAAGCAGACTTGATAGATGATGGGCTTTACTCTCTCGTGGCTCAGTGCCAGCTCATGAGACCTAAAACTTGAAGTGTTTTATTTTGCCCTGGCTCCTCCCTATTGTTGCATGTTTATGCTGGACCTGCTTTTATTAAATGTGTAAGTGCTGATTACAGAGAGTGAAAACTAAACAACTTTATGTTTATTCTAGGCTTATTATGCTCGTGATGCACTAGCCAAAAACCTGTATAGCCGCCTGTTCAGTTGGTTGGTGACCCGAATCAATGAAAGCATCAAGGTATGTTCTTCAGGATTGCTGTTTTCACATTGTTAATGCTTGACTCTGTATAACCATTTGTAGTCACTTTCCTCATTGTTTATGTTTATGTTCAGGCTCAGACCAAATCCCGGAAGAAAGTTATGGGGGTCTTGGATATTTACGGTTTTGAAATATTTGAGGTAGGTTTCCTCCCTGTGCAGTCTGCTGCTGGATGGCCATGTCAGTCCCCAGTTAATTAAATGTTCATCTCCCACTCTGAACATTCTGCTGTCTCTGTTCAGACTTGTTGACTTATGACGGAGGAACAGTAGGAGAAGAAACTCCTTTGACCTTTTGTGGTTAATTAAATGTGATGTAAAAGATGCTTAAAACACTTAACATCTGTAATGTCTCTTATAATTCATTCTGTTGCAACACAATTAAATGAATTAGGGTAATATTTAAAATTGATTTCTATACTGTATTTTATCTTTACATCATATATTGTCTTAAGGCATAATTGGACATCAGCAGGCTATTATGGATGTTGTCTCCAACTTATCAATCCGCAGATGTGCAACACACGTTTTCCTCCAAAATGACCATAAATTCCAAGTAATTTTTGAAAATAAAATGGAAAAGCGGCATTTGGTTATGACATTGTTCACCTGTACCATCTGGAATCCTTTGCGGTTTGCATGTGACACGCATGAGTCGCATGAAACAACTACAAATGAACAACTTCTTTGTTTGCTTGCTCTGTGGTATGACAGCCCTGTGCATGCCTCAACTCTGGATATGACAGTGCTATTCACTCATTTGTTCATTTATTTGCATTTGTTCTGCTGTTTTCCTTTCTTCTTAATGTTGTTGTTGTTGTTGTTGTTGTTTGTGTTAATGTGTCTGGGGCAACAGGATGGAGTAAGTACTCCTCTGAGGACGTGATGTGGCAAAGTGCATGCTGCGATTATTGCCTTTAATCCCAGTCCTAATTCAGCCCTTTAGCTCCACAACCTAAGACGGCGATGGTGCCGCTGGTGCTGGTTCTGACGTGCAACATTACACCCAGCGGTAGCAACACCAGTGCAGTTAATGAAACTGATGTTGCGTCACTGGCTTCAGTAAGGTTGTGCCTCAGGCAGAAACATTAGCCTAGGAGTTGCAGTGTTTTTCACGTTGTTGGGCTACAGGGAATGGCTGATATAGCCAAGAACTCATTTCACTGGGTTACAGTGGTTAAGGTGACTGAACAAGGTTTCACTTTTCTCAGTTTGCCCTCATTAGTCACAAAACACTGCAGCTACAGGTCAAAACGTGCCAGCATGCCCTCTTTGTTAGCATGCCAGGTCAAAACCACCAGTGCCAAGCTCAACAAAGACATGACTCCTTCTTTCCAGCGTGCCATATGCTGTCTTTGGGATGTGTTTTAGGCTTTTTTTTTTCCCTGGTGCTGAAGGTACACACCAGCGGTTCTAATGTTTGCAGTGGCTTTTGGTCAAAGGGACTAACGTGTACTGGGGGTTTTCCTAAATGGATAAGGAGGTAAACATAGAGGGAGGGGAGGGCTCTCTGAAGACAGAGAGTGAGGGAGAACAATCTGCTTAATGTTGATCCTCTTCTTTGTTATGACCCCTGTAGAAAAGTCCCTTCTAGCTCATGCTCTTTCAGTATGAATTCTAAAGTCAACATCCTAAGCAAATGAAAGATAACTAACCTTGCTCTGCTGTGAGCTTCATTACTGCTACTTGACTCTAGATATTGAGCTGTTAGGATAGTTAATTTCTGTGTCATGAAAATTAGAAAAAACAGTAACCATAACACAATCTGACTCAAAAAGCTATAATTGTCATGATGCTTAATTTGTGTACATCATAATTGTGTGTATATATAGGGTGGGATTCCATTTTGATGGAAGGGCGGGGGTTTCTTAAAGAGTATCGATTTACACATTAAAGACATAGATTATTTAATTAGTCATAGAAAATAAAACATGGTCAAAAGACAAGTAGATTAAAGGGGCGCAGTGCTTTGTAGCCCTAGGCGGTTTGCTGTGCTTAGTGCTTTGGTTGCTGTGTACCTCAGTTTTACCTGCAGAATTACCTCAGTAAAAATGCAATTTAGATGATTGTCCTAACGGCATGTCTAATTGCCCCAACAGGACAACAGCTTTGAGCAGTTCATCATCAACTACTGCAATGAGAAGCTTCAGCAGATCTTCATTGAGCTCACTTTGCGTGAGGAGCAGGAGGAGTATGTGCGAGAGGTAAGGCGCTGTAATCTTCTCTGCTTATCTGCAATAGGCTCATGCAACTTCATATTTTGTACGCTGCCTAGTAAAAGTTTGGCGACACCAGATAGATTAGAAATAAAATAAATAGATTAAATAAAAAGCTGATTAGAGCTGGCATTGTTTAGCTTCATTGTAAAGTAACAGTAAAAATCAATCAATTATGAAGGAAATGTGTCCCCAAACTTTTGAGAGCCATGGGAACTTCTTTTTAATTGCCGTAATTGTTTACACATTTAACTGTTCTTGCTAACTGCTAATGCTAATGTTATGTGAGAGGGGATCACATTAGTTTGCTTATCTGTAAATACTCGTTATGACTGTTGCATGACTTTCACAAAGCAGTTTTACGTTGCGCCAGAATTTGATTAACTTAAAACTGAAGTTCAGCTAAAAATCATTTCATCTGCCTCTTTGTGTCTTGCCTTGACTCCCTGCTCTCTCTTTTTCTGCGAGTTTGGGGACGGAAGTGATCCCTCACTGCAGTGAGGGTAAACACGCATGTCCCTGAGGGTTTACGGCTCTGTTTGCTTTCAGAGCTCTGAGTATGTGCCCCAACGCAGCCGTGACCTCCACGCTGTGATATTCCACTCTCTGGCCCAGCTCCAGTCCAGTGCATGGGAAAATACCACTGTTCTGGAGGCTGGGGAAGAACACTGGGATCTGGGGAGCAGTCGACCCAATCCATAGCGTAGATTCCTCTTCCACCACATGGCCTCCCACTAGCACACACCCCCTCCTCCCAAAGCTGTTCACATAGCTCAATTAGCCTACAGCAATTTTCCAGCTCATTACATTCACAGTGGATTCATGTTGTGTGTTGTTACTGAAGCCTGGCAGATGAGACCCTTGTTTGGTTCAATTGACCAAAACATCATCTTGGCTGAATCTTGTCCCGCAACTATTGGCATCATGTAGATTACCTAGTGTGTCCCTTTGAGCTGGTCAAGTATAGGAAGTCCTTGTTTGTAAGCTCTCAGGTTTGTATGTGAACACTCTGCACTAAAGGGATGTCGGTGCAAACTTGTTCAATTGTGCTTTTTTGTATCTTGTAGGGCATTGAATGGACCAACATCGAGTATTTCAACAATGCCGTCATCTGTGACCTCATTGAAAATGTAAGTCATGTGTATTATTATTATTTTTATTTATTTTTTTTTTTAAAGAAAAGTTCTATATTTATTATATTTGTGTATTTAGACGTAAAAATGTGTTTTTTATTTTGTTTGTTTTTTGTTGGAAAAGTTGGTCCAATAATAAGCTGTTGTGTTCCTTCACCAGAACCAAAATGGTATCTTGGCGATGCTTGATGAGGAATGTCTGCGGCCAGGCACAGTGACGGACGACACCTTCCTGGACAAGCTGAACACTGTCTGTGCTGAACACCAGCACTTTGAGAGCCGGCTAAGCAAAAACTCAAAATTCCTCACTGATCACAGTTTGCCTCACAGCTGCTTCCGCATCCAGCACTATGCTGGCAAGGTGATTTCCCCCCCCCCACACACACACTTCCTCTCTTACACACACACTGACGCACACATACAAATGAATGCATCAACCAACACTTTAGTGTGTGTTTAAATCATGTTTTTTTCTGATAAGTTTCTAAATGAAATGCTCATGCTGTGCTGCTTAGCTTGGGAAATCATTTGAGTCACACCATTAACAGCTTACTACCCCCTTGGAGGACGTTTTGCACAACTGTAATTTTATAGAGTACTATGCATTGTGTTCCTCCCCATTACAACAATGAAAGCAATTACAATAACACATCAGAGTTTATTTATAGCATGCTGTCCGGAATCCCCATGATTCAGCTTTAGAAGCCCTTTATTCACTCTAGGGAAATGGACATAAATTAGTTCAAATAAAACCACAAAATGTACTAGATAGATCAAAATAAATAAAAACCAAAGCATGGGAAACTGTAATTGACAGTAATTTGCTGCTCCCTGTGTAGGTGCTGTATCGGGTAGAGGGCTTTGTGGACAAAAACAATGACCTGCTGTACAGAGACCTGTCTCAGGCTATGTACAAGGCCAACCACAGCCTCATGAAACTACTTTTCCCAGAGGGCAACCCTGCCAAGGTCAATCTGAAGAGGCCTCCTACAGCTGGCTCCCAGTTCAGAGCCTCAGTGGGCACGCTCATGAAAAACCTACAAACCAAAAACCCCAACTACATAAGGTAAGTCACACAGCAGGTAACTGAACCAAGGGCATGTTTTTTTTTTTTTTTTTTGGGGGGGGGGGTTGGCAAACTTCAGTGTTTTTAACCTCACCAGTATCTGCTGCATTTGGAGTATACAGTTGATTGAGTCATTTTTGTTCATTTCCCTGCACTGTTATAGTAGTAGCACACCTGTAATACAAGTCTGTAGAAGCTTGGGCAGAAGCTGAAGATTTTACAGTTATTTTACTAGGTTCAGTATTACTAAGTGCCAAAATTGTCTGTGGTAATGACACGGTGGAAATACATCAAGTACAGATTAGGTTGTAAAACACTAGAATATTCCCTAAATAAGCAAAGTCAATAAATAATTAATAACCTTGTTTGTTTGTTTCCGTGTCATTGCTTTCTTAGATGCATCAAGCCCAATGACAAGAAGGCATGCCAGGTCTTCACAGATTCTCTGGTGTGCCACCAAGTGCGTTATCTTGGGTTGATGGAAAACGTCCGTGTCAGGCGAGCAGGATATGCCTTCCGTCAGGCCTACGAGCCTTGCCTGGAGCGCTACAAGATGCTTTGCAAGCAGACCTGGCCCCACTGGAAGGGTCCTGCAAGGTTAGACTACGAACTGCAATACTTGTCAGAATTTTGTGGGTTATCTATGTTGGGACCAAAGCACACTGCCACTCTGAATACACCTTAGAATACCTGAGTACCGACTTCAACACAACCTCTCTGTGTTGTCAGATGTCTGACCTCAGTTTATGAGTTTAACTTTTTTTCCCGTTCTCTCACTCCAATGACCTAAACCTGCCTTGTCTTGTTCGGGAGAACTTCCACAATATCCTGCAGGTAGACAGTTATGTCAACATGTCTGGTTCGGTTATGCTGCTTATCTAGGGCAACTGTGTGACAGGCGTTATCCACAGGCTAGGCTCTTTCAGAATCCAGCTGTATACGATAACAAACGTGTCCGGACAACATTTACCCACATTCACAATGTCACTACTGGATAGTGAGTCATATTTTACAGAAATGTGGCATTCTGAATCTTATCAACTTTTAGTACTGCTAGGCAGTTCTGTTATCCGTTATACTCTGTAGTCTGTACTTTATGCCACTGATCAACCTAGACACACATGCGCCTCATGTGTGTCTAATTACATGCTGGTTTGTTCAAATGTAGGCAAGGTGTGGAGGTTCTCCTGAAAGACTTGGAGGTACCAGAAGAGGAGTTTGCCTATGGACGCTCCAAAATCTTCATCAGGAATCCCAGAACTGTGAGTAGTAATACACTGCTTATTGAATTAACAGGGCTCTTGGACCTCCTAAATCTTGAGAAATGGGATAAAAAGGGTTGCAGAGTGGAATACCTCAAAACACAGATGTGGTTGTGGGGTTTAGAGCTTAAAGGGATGTACAAATAGGATTTATAACTACCATGAAAGCATAATTTGGCATGTGTCCAATTCCAAACTAAGCACATGGCATGGATTTATAAGGCTTGATAAGTATGCATGTAGAAAGGCTAGTATAAGAATTAGGCTGATAATTAGAGCAGCTCAGAGGATAGGCAACATATTAGAACAGCTCAGAAGAACGCAAAGTCTTGTCTGAGTTTTAAAAAGATTTTTAAGCAGGAAGTTGCACTCCGACGAGCTGTTCTAATATAATTATCAACTGGGAAAAAGGAGGGGGGAAAAAAACAAGCAGTCAAACACATGGTTTCACTTATACATTCCTGCGTTTGTCGGTTAACATGGGAAAACGGATTGTGGCTGAGGAGCTCCATAGGAGTGATGGAGAAGTATCCCTCTTACATGGACCCCTTTCTCTCCTGAAGCTTTAACATCATGGATGGCTAAAAATGAGTGTTTCATCTTATTCATGCACATTCCACCTCTGTAATCTCTTTCTCCAGCTGTCCAATCAAAGCTCTATCAGCGTGGGATCTTATTCAGGCTCCCCTGGCTCTCTGTGGAGTCCCGGACCTGCCCCCTAGCCCAGGCTGTGTCTGAGAAAGCGGTTTTATTTAGCTATCTGCTAGACGTGGTTGCTAGGGGTAGGGCAGACTTGGCAGCTATTGTCAATTTTGGCCCAATCACAGAGCATGTTGGTTCCAGTCTGACTAGATTTATAATGTTTGTTGTTGGTCTTGGCACTTTTCACCAAAAATATCCTTCAGTGGATATGATATGAAAAGGATGTAACCGATGTCACAATCGCTTGCACATATCATAAAGTATTGCACGGCTATAAAGTTGAAAGCTGTGATAACCTGAAAATAGAAACATATACACATTAACATAAGGCTGATTTCAGACACTCCTGGTTTTCTCTGTCAGAATGTTGTGGTGTTACTTACAAATACTGTTTCATCAAACTGTTCTGTACCAAACTGAAGACACTAGCGATCTCCTATTTTATTGCATCTCTGTGGTTTTTAATACTGAGGTTCTGGTTTCTCTCAGCTATTCTTCCTGGAAGAGAGACGAAGGCAGTGTTTGGAGGACTTGGCAACACTCATTCAGAAGATCTACCGTGGCTGGAAGTGCCGCACTCATTTCCTACTGTTGAAGAAGAGCCAGGTGGTGGTGGCTGCCTGGTACCGTCGATACGCTGTAAGCCTTATTTTGGTGTTCTGTCAATAAATGCATTGTTTGAATTTTTGAAATGTATTTTTTCTACAAACATTTTATCCTCATATGGTGGTAGAGATCTTGTTAGAGACCAGCTTCTCTTGTGCATGGACGGGCCTTTTAGCTCTGTGGTTTTTGTTTCATTTGAACTACAGCAACAGCAGAAGTACCAGAAGATCAAGAGCTCCTCCATTGTGGTTCAGTCTTATATCAGAGGCTGGAAGGTAGGAATAAAGCTGGAACATCGTTCTTGATGCCTTTAGGGAACTTTAGGACACTGTGTTTCTGAGAATTAAGTCATTGGTTTCTTTGCCTCACTAGTCTGTTCTGTTCTTTCTCCAGGCCCGTAAAATCCTGCGTGAACTGAAATACCAGAAGAGATGCAAAGAGGCAGTGACCACTATTGCAGCCTATTGGCATGGAACACAGGTGCTGCATCTTATTTCCTCTTATTTGCAGTATAATTAATCTCAAAAGAGAACAAACAACTGGTGTCGTTTTGGAATCTGAGTGTAACTTTTCAGGTCAAGGTGCCCAGACTCCTCTGACTTTTGCCAAGGCTACACACAGTCTGTTCACAGAACAGCGCCTCTGCTTTCGCTTCTGGTTCAAACCTTGCTGCATGTCTCAGCACTGCAGTTATCACTGTTACTTTCATTCTGTCCTTTCTATACCTTCTTTTTCTGTCTGCCATTGCCTGACCTTCTCGGCCAACCTCTGCAGGCTCGCTGGGAACTGCGGCGTCTAAAGGAGGAAGCTCGGAATAAACATGCTGTCACTGTCATTTGGGCAGCCTGGCTGGGAACTAAGGTATTTAACCAGCCTGCCATGATGTTTACCCCAGTTAGTCAGCCCCCCCTCCATCTCTTCACCCCTCAACCAGTGAAAACTGTGTTGTCCAGTCATCCACTAACTTCCTGTAGTTGGGTGTGCAACTAATTTTACTTTTGCTTGTTCATAGGCAGCATTTGGAAAGGATTCTGAGAACATATTATTTTTTAACCTTTGTTTTTGTTTGTTTTATAAAATAGTCACTGTCATTTGTTGGCTGATACAAAGTGTTTTTTGGTTTTTATTTGTTTTATATAATGTCTTATTTAACCACCCAAGCATTACAGCTGGTGCCTGCATTCATGCTCCAGTCAAAACAAAACATAAATCCAAGTTCACTCACAGACAAGGGTACTATTCACTATCTTTGGGTATTTTCACTATCTTTTGAAAATACCCAGTGGTCTCAGCAACGTTATCTTTTGGCTTTACCATTGCTAGATTTACATTGCTAGATAAGCATCAAAGTTTTTCTCTTGACATGCAGTACCTTGCATGGATACCCTTGTATTGCCAGCATTCAGTGATGTCTCCAGTTATATTCAGTGCTAGGAATAGTAAGATGTGTGCAGGATAACAGAGCTCTAGATGGTTACACATGAAGTTACAAGAAAACCTATAATCCATAGTATATCTATAATAATCCATAATAATGGATGCAGATATTTTGACCAAACATTCCAATAAATAGATATTTATCATTGAATGACGTTTAGTTGTAGCCAGACAAGGTGACATTGAAAAAACATGGTAAATCAGATTCAGTCTGCATTTTACAGCTGTCCAACCTTTTGATAGGGCTGCTTTGCATGAAAAGTTCTTTTGGCCTATCTCCTTAAATCTTCTCCCTCTAAAGAGTCTCGTCTGACCTTTGCCTCTAACTTCTATTCTTAATGCTTCTTTACTTCCCCCCCTACTGAACATCATCTAAACAAGGCTCGGAGAGAAGTGCGTCGATTAAAGCACGCGGCACGGAGTAAACAGGCCGTGTCCATCATATGGGCAGGCTGGCAAGGAACCAAGGTATTCACAGCATGCGTGGCTGGCCTCCATGGCTTTCTTCAACCTTTAACCCAATCTCACACCTCAGCATGCATCACAGGTTGTGAGGACCCTCACAGTGTCTTGGAACCCATCCCTCCTGCCATATATGCTGAGATAGAGAACCGTAGCTCAGAACCTACTCTCATAAACTTGACTTGCATGTGCATATTGGTTCAGATGAAGAAGATGAGGTAGCTCACAGTGGCGGGTTTGTGAGGATGTGTTTGTGGGGGGGGGGGGTCCAGTCCTTTAAGCCTCTTTACTCTGACCGCCAATGGATTAACGCTCATCCAGACGGGCTCCTAGGCGGCTGGCCAATTCCCACACAGCAGGCTAGAACTACTGTGAGCACCTCTCCCTGGTCAAAGTGGGTTATTTTACAAGCTGGTGCACTGGGTCAAGGCCAACGCATCAGGTCTGTGACAGTCTGGATGATTTTAGATTATCATCCCTGTCGTTAATCTGATCCAAAATAGCAACTTTCCTGTTTGTCTGTTTATCATAAAACGTTGAAACTATGTAAAGAAGAATTGCCAGGCATATATCAAATTGACAAAATGGAAAGGTTTTTGCACGACAGTGGCGATATGTAGGAGTCATTCCATCTGTCTGCATGATCTGCTTGCACCATTTTTTGCTTTTTTGCTTTTTAGGTGGTCTTGTTTTGTTCTGAAAAGTGCCTTCTTAATTTTGTGGTGGTTTCACCGTGTGTATTTGTATAGTGTGTAGCCCTCAGTCTATTGAATAGAAATTGTGTACTACAAATGAGATTAGCCTTGTGCACTCTAGTGCTGCACAATATGGACAAATATGACAGACTATTATATTACTAAATGTTCAATTTAAAATGAATTTGTTCATTTTGCCATGTATTGGAAATACTAAGACAAGGATTTGGATTAAATTTGGGTGGTCAGCATGTTGCAGTCTTCTGTGATTAAAAATATATTGCAAAGCGCAGCATTTTGTTAATGATTGACAGCTGATAGGCTATATTGTGCAGCCCTAGGGTGCTCTTAGTGATTTTAATGCATTCCAACCCAACAGCTGACCGAGGATCGTACCACAGGCTGCTGACAGGACTGGTAATGGGAAATGTGGTGTAGCTTTGTGCAACGTGTGCCCACCTGTTTGCTCTTGCTCTAGGCTGGTTATGTGCCTCATCTTTGGTACTGCTCTACTTTGTTTTCAACAGCTTCACTCTCTTCTGCATTCCTTGCCCCTCTCCCTCCTTCTCTCACAGGCACGCAGAGAGCTAAAACGGCTGAAGGAGGAAGCCAGGCGTAAGCACGCCGTCGCCGTCATTTGGGCCTACTGGTTGGGACTTAAGGTACCTGCCATCTAGTATACTGGCCCTGTCCCATCCTGAGTTTCCCTATCAAAGGAAATAAAAAAGACTCACACTAACAGCCAGCCTCAAGGTGTCACTATCAGGCAACAACTAACCAGAAAGATGTTCTGGAGTGGAAAATGCACAACGATATCCAAATCATGCTGGTATCTGCAGATAGTTGCTTACAAATTAACAGCATTGGACAGATGTGGAGGTTTGAATGATCATTCAAATTAGATTTAAAAATGGTTGTGTCTGCATGGCCTAGACAGATATGTAAAAAATATTGAATAATTGTTCAGTCCCATTTATTCTGGTCTCAGTTTTATCCAGTCACTAGTGCTGGCCATTTCCAATCTTTGTAACTGACTCAAATGGATGTGTTAAATCCCCCTTTGAAGCAGGAATCCACTGTTCTAGCAATAAGAGTTATTGGACAAGGCTCCTAACATTATATTCACCTTGCATTGTAGCACACTTGATAAGAGTGTATGCTAAGTATTGTAAAATACCATACATTTTACATTATCGTATGATTTTAGCTAGGTCATACAAACAGTAATCCATAGTCTCGAATATTACATTGAGAACTTCCTGGGTTCCACACGCATTAGTATTTCAGAATAGCAGACACGGGAGTGGACGATCAGGCACGCTCTATAAAGCAGAATCAAATCTGCTCTCATAATCCAGGGCTTTAGATAAGCCACCTCTGGGTAATTGGAAGGCAGATGCTTTTTCTCTTTCTTTATTCCCATAAACTGTAGTTTCTCTGCTGAAAGTTCAAAACCTGTGACCTTTACTGACACCACAGAGGCTGCCTGGAGGTCTTGCTGTCTGTCTGTCCATCTGCCTGCTTGTTTGTGTCTCTATATACATGTCCCACCTGACTGATGTGTGCATGCTATGCAAACTAACACACCACATCTTGCTTTTTTTTTTTTCTTTAAAAGCGTTTATTTGCCGGTTCTAAGTTCTACTGACTGCCTTTATTGTGTTTGTGTGATTACTTCTTCTATTTTAGCAGCATCAGTTTTTCAGGTGGTGATGTTTGCTGACACCATTTTTATTTAATTGTTGGTAAAATACCCTGTATCAATTATTGTTGTTTTCCTTATGTTGATATGATTTGTAAATGTTAGATCCATGTTTGTTACTAACTCTCTGCCTGCAATTACAGTGTTCTGTATGTTCGTCATGAAACTGGCATTTTAAAGTATCTGTGGTGGAATTTCTTGAAAGAATCATAGTACAAATATCATTAGAAGATTGACTCCACTATTTTAATCTCCATGTATGCATCATGTTATGTGGCATGTTTCCCTGTGCTTAGTAAAAGAAAGTCACACTTAGAATAGAGGAGTGGAGCAGGTGCTGAAGTGGGTAATAGGAGCATAGGAATCAGAAGAGTGTCCATGAATCATGAATGTTTTCTTCAATAGTGAGACAGACTTATTGCTATGATGCTTTTAAGAAACTGGGACCAAATTGTCAGAATTATAAATGGTGGAGTGGTTCCTTCTTTTTTTTTCCCCTCAGGTTCGTAGGGAATACAGAAAGTTCTTCAGGGCAAACGCTGGCAAGAAGATCTATGACTTTACCATTCAGAAAATTGTAAGTCATTCAATAATTGCTTAATAAATAACTGGTTGGATGTGCTGTTGTCAGTGTGACAAGATAAATAAATAAATAATAACAATGACCAGTGTTTCATAAAAAAATAGGTTTAGTCCAATTTAACTAATAACTATAACTTATTGCAAAAACTAAATAAACTTAAAAGTAGACACCTGAATGTTAGACCATCATGACCAAAATTTGTAAACATTGAATTAAAAAGTATTTATGATTAAGTGACAATGGTCCTGTTACCGTTAGATGACATTTAAAAAAAAAAAAAAAAAAAAAAAAAAAAAAACTTTTACCATTAAAGTTACCATTTTCAGTGAAACAAGGTTTTGTTACAGTTCGGTTTGAATATGAGGTTGTTTCTGTATGTTTTATGTAGATGCAGAAGTACTTCATTGGCTTGAAGAACACAATGCCTTCCATGTCACCCATTGATAAGACCTGGCCTGCAAGACCTTACCTGTTCCTGGATGGCACGCATCAGGAGCTCAGGAGGATCTTCCATCTATGGAGGGTCAGTTTTAAAAATAAATTAATAACCCATCTTTCTTCTTTCATTTACAAAACACTGGTCTGACCGTTTCTACATGTTACTTACTACATCCTAAAATTCAGTGCAAGAAATACAGAAGTCAGTTCACAGAAGAGAAAAAGGCCATCTATGAGGAGAAACTGGAAGCAAGTGAGATTTTCAAAGACAAGAAGGCTCTTTATCCCAGCAGGTATACACAAGCATCCAGCATGTCTTTAGTATAAACCACTAACAATGAAGGGTTAATAAAGCCAGCTATCTGCCTTTAGATATTAAAAAAACAATATGCATCTTTTTTGTTCCACAGTGTGGGCCAGCCTTTCAAAGGAGATTATCTGGAGATTAACAAGAACCCAAAGTACCAGAAGCTGAACAGTGTGATGGATGAAAAGGTGCTTCTAGCAGATGTGGTCAATAAAATCAACAGGGCCAATGGCAAGGTGAGCACCAACACAAATCTGGATATACAGTTTGGGCACTCTTTGAACAATGATAACTTCAGGATTTTCTAAGTGATATGTAAACAAATCCTATACAGAAAACAAACTGCCATTTTTAAAGCAGTGTTTCTTTTTTTTGATAAATGTAACATTTTGGAAATTAATGTAACATAACAAATGTGCCATAACCTTTGTGCATACCCATGTTTTTGAATTCAGCATTGTATATTGGAATGTATTGGGGTGTGTTGTGCACTTTATTTTCACTTGGTAATTCAATAATTTGATTAGGGGTTCCCAAACATTTGCATGAGGCTTAATGTATACATGAATCCTCCTAAACCGCTCAACAAGACAACAGACTGGCCTAAATAACAGTACATTGATACCTTTTCATTTTTAGGGGGCTTCCAGAATCTTCCTTCTCACCAAGAAAAACTTTGTTCTGGCTGATCAGAAGACAGGACAAGTAAAGGCCAGCGTACCACTGCCTGATCTCAACAGTGTCTCTGTCAGCACTCAGAGTGATGGCTTCTTTGCTCTGAAACTCAAAGAGGTAAGTCCCTCACTAAGCATTCTGCCTCATGAAGACTGACACTGTGATATTTGGTTTCATTGGTCAAACCACAGTAAACAAGGAGGAGACAGTGGTGCACTGTGTAGTTTTGTTTGCATTCAGAATAGAAACCCTGAGTCGCTTCAGCAGAGGAAGAAAATGCAGGTTTTAACTTTAAAACCTTCTGTTTCAACTGCACAGATCTGCTGCTAGTTCAAGCTGTCTAGAGCTGTGACATAGAACACAGAACAAAATCTTGGAACTAGATGTTTCCACCTCTGCACTTCAGCATGACCAATGCCTTTGTCTTATTGTTGGTGTTGTAAACATTGGTGTTGCTCTGTAGGGTACTCCATCAGCAGCCAAAGGCGACTTCTTACTCAGCAGTGACCGATTAATAGAAATCATCACCAAACTTCACCGCACAGGAGAAGCTTCGGCTGACAGGGACCCGATTAGTGTTGACATCTCAGATGAGTAGGTGTCCACCATCCTGGCTTTTTAACTGTTGGTTTATTAAGGAGAATCTTATGTTGTAATGTCTAATTTGATCCTCCTTTCTTGCAGATTCCTTGTACAGTTCAAACAGGACAAAGTATGTGTCAAATTCATCCAGGCTGGGCCCAAGAATGGCAACAGCGTCGCCTGCAAGCGTAAAAATAACCGACTTCTGGAGGTGTCCGTTCCTTCACCATAGCGACCAGTCATCTTTGCTGCCCTTTCGGGGTGCCGTTTTACGTGACTCTGCACCATCAAACCTAAGCTTCACCCCGCCCCCAAATGACTGTGCAATTATGATGTTCTCGTCGTCGTTTCTTCTTTTTTTCTGTAGTCAGAACCAATGCATTATTGAGACTCCAAAATACTTCATACATAACAGTATTTTGGCACCTAGACGAAGACCCCCAAGTTTAGGAGGACATGGATAGGAGTTAGCCATGCTTAACCTCCCAGTCTTGGGGTGCATTAGAATTATGGTTTATTCAAGACTTTAATAGTAACAGTTGGGATTATGATGACATAGATGTTTGATGACACTGGCAGGAGGTGGTTAATCTATTGGCAGGAGACACACCGTGCTTCCATCACGTGGCAGAGCAGTGGCCAATCTGGACCAGCTTATTGGCATCGTGTTTTGTGGGGTTTCTGAGTGGCAGAGACAAAAATGGAAAGAGTTTTTTATGTTAAGCTTCTGGGTTCATGCTCAAAAGCTAGAAACTAAGATTGCACTTTTTTCCACAAGGGCTGGGGTAGGTTGATTTGTTTTATTTTGTTTATTTTCTTGTTTTTCTTCCACTTTGTGATTCTCAAGCAGCACAATCAAACCAGGATCGCCAAAGTTTGCCAAATGATGTGATCTAATTAGATGTCTAGAGTTTTGTACCAACTGTTTCTTTCTCGTAGACATTCTTTCATGATGCATTACTTTTTATTATTTACAGTGCAAGCCAAATTACATGTAATCTCTACAGCATGAAGGAAAATAGACTTGCTTTGCAATTTTATTTGTTACTGATCGAAAACTACATTTCACAAAAGAAATTGATTTGTACACTGCTATTCTGCAAAATGCTCTACGTCTGCAAACCACACACACATCCCATATTCCATGTCTCAGAGAATTCTGAGGCTTCAGAAGACTGCAGTAAATGGAACAGGTATGGACTTTGCAGGACGACACGGTGACCCTGCACTTCCCAAATGTTTGATGGCGCTCTCTGGTGTCTCTATGATGGTAGAAATGACTGCTCAGAGTTCAGAGTAAGAAAGTGAGTACAGTAATCTTCACTTAAAACAACCTTCGGGATCACAGAGAGTGATCTTGAAGGAGAACTGTGCAAAGGAGACTGAACTGTTTTGCCAAACAACTGCAGAATGAGGATGTCCCACCATTGCCAATAATTTACACATAACCACATGTACATAAGCCAAGCCATGCGTGGACTGTGTGTAAAAGGTTAACAGTAGTAGCTGATGCTTATTTACCATGTAGAGGCAGCAGAAATCTATATGCTTTCCCCACCAGTTGTATATGGGCTGTGTTCGTTTATTTTTAGCTGGCCCACATTGGCTAACATTGGCTAACAGTACATGCAGTGGTGTTGTTGGGGCAAACATGACCAAGCACACATGTAAACATGTTCTGCTTAAGCTTTTATCATTGATCTGGGAAGTTAGAGCGTTGCTTTGAAAATATATCTAATAACATAATACCATATGTTCACTATATGTTAAGTAGAAGTGATTGTACTGTTGAATTTGTTCATAGAGCGTTTTTTGCCAGAGGTTTTGAAGACAGCCCCTGGGGGGGACATTTGACCACAGTCCTTTGCTTCTGCAGGTGTTTTTCACTTTTCAAACTTTCACTTTTCAAAGTGTTTTGTATGTTCACAATAAAAGAGTAGTTGAGTTTGGGGTAAAGGGTTCTCATTCCCTCCTGTGAGGGAAGCATTGTGCAGAATTGCTTGCATTTTTGCTCCTCGATTGTGTACAGTTTCAGTCTTCAATGCAGTATACGATGGTTGATCCTTTTTTTTCTCTTCTTTGTCAGTAGTTAAAGAGGAAAGAACTGTTGAATGCATTTTGTGTGCCTAAATGTAACTTGGTCTAACGACAGAGAACATAGATGTGTTTCAGTAATTGCTTATTGTAACAAATTACAAGTAATCTTTTCTTCTGTTTTTTAAATTAAAGCAAAAAATAAATAACTTTTGCAAATGATGTTTCAATTCCGTGTAATCTCCTGATCATTGGGATCACACTGTTGGGTGGGAAAAAAGATACTGTACAAGTACATTTTCTGTTCCTTAAAGTGCAAATAATATAATTGTTAACTACAGTTCTTTTTCTGGCCTTCTCATAACCTGACTCTTTGACTTTTCTATTTTTTAATAGAAAAATACAATTTAAAAACCTGGAGTCAAGACAATCCAACTTTAAATATATATAGACTAAAGATACTGAAGACACACCTTTTGAGGGTACCACCCTCTGATATTTTGGTACAATTTTTGAGTGCACAGGTAGTAGGTTTGTCAATTGTCCCTGATTTTCCTAGATTGTGCTGGATTTTTGTTGTTAAAAATGAATAAATAAAAAATCTTCTAAAAGAAATTTACTGATTGTGGGATACTTGGGCATTAGGCAGCACTACAACATTACATCTGAGAACATAAGTGGTGTGACTGAAGTGACCTCTAGCTACCTTAGACTGCATTGTAAGCTGCTACCCATCCTGTGAAAATAATGATAATAATAATAATAATAATGATAATAATAAAAGGGTGTCCAGGAATATTACATGGCTGGGGTGACAACCCCATCAGATAACAGGTAGAGGGCCACAGTGAAAATTCAGTGTTTAATATTATTAACAATATCCCTGATTGGCTAAATGGTTTCTCAGACGGTCTATGACCAAGCACTAGGGTTCATTCAAACTACGCCTTTCCTAGTTCTGACTGTTCTATACTCTGGAATATGTACACGGGAGGGAAATACCATGTCTTACTCAACTGTATTAGTACATCCACAAGACCAAGAAGAACATTCACCATAAGCAGATGTTTTCCATCCCATCTGGAGAGTTGTCCTGGGTTAAATTCCGCGGCTCGAGGAGGCTGCTGGTGGCAGGTCCCTGAGGAGCAGGCCATGACAGATTGTGCATGCTGAACTTAAAAATAGCACCCAATTACAGCGCTACCCTCACCAAGTTCCCACCATCCTGCAGTCTGGGAACAGAGGAGAGGCCAAGCCTCCTGCAGTGTACAGGGCCAGCCCTAAAGGGGAGGGACAGAGACAGGCACACCCAGCTGTTAGGCAGGATGAATCCAGCTCTGAGACACACAGCTGTTAGAAAAGCCTACTGCATGTGGTGTATTGTGTATTTAGACAATGCCCTATGATATGATGGGGATCATATATGAAACTAACATTGTTTTTGGTCTTACATTGTGTTTTCCAAATGAGTAAGACAGTGATTCATGTTCAGTAGACGTTATTGTACTGCAGAATTTGTTCATAACAAGGTTTTTGACCACAGTCCTTGCTTCTTCTTTCACTTTTCTTACAAAAGTGAGAAAAGTGAAAGAATGGGTATGATTCTGTTCACGGATCATCGTTTACACCAAGAAGTCCATTCACATCCATTGAGTAGTCCTGGTTTTAAAGTGAAATTGGGCAGTGATCTGGCGACATCTAGCGAGCACTGTGAGATATTACAATCCAGAGATATATATTCCCTAAAGATGGCAACTCGATGGGGAATGTGTAGCGCTGGCAAAATCAGCCATGACTTCGCAGTGGCTCTACAGACCCTGTCACCGGAGGATCATCAGGTATTTCCACGCTTGGCGCGCGCTGGTGGCTCTTCACCTCACACAGCGCCGACTGTAAACAAACGTCTTCTCCGTGTAGCAGAGACCGACTGACGATAATCACCAGGAAACTGCAGGGTTTCTAGACCAACTCAAAATGCTGGTTGCACAACATGACACCGCTGGAAATATACAGGGACCCACAGGGGACGTTCGGATGAATATCAGTGGCTCTGTATCAGTGTCGAAGTGAATTCATTAAGAAGAATGAAATGGTTGTATTATCAGAAACCTGCTAGCCGATAGCCAACTTCTGAGTTATAAACTAATAATGTCTACAAAACACACACACTTTCTAGGTTCGCACAGTCGCAGTTAATGACTGACTGTTTTACAGTGTAACTCTGAGACAGTCCAGACTCCGTTTGAGTTGACAGGAACTTCCTTCGCTGTGGTGGCTTCGTGTGGGTTTATTAGACACCAGGGTCCGGATCTACCAAAGGAAGCAAAAACCTCAGAAGGGTCTTAAGATAAACAGTAAGAAGTTCATAAGAATGTTTTTAAATTCTTAAAAAAAAAGGTTCTCAAATATTATCTTAAGAAAGACTTATCTTCTGAAGACTTGTCTTTCTTATTTTTAAGTTTTCTTATTTAGACCATTTGTGGTGTGTGTGTGTGTGTGTGTATAATATATGAATATATGCAAATAAATCTGACTATATATATATATATATATATATATATATATATATATATATATATATATATATATGTATATACACATACATATGCACGTGTTTAGCTTAATATTGGAAAATAAAAAAGGGTTATTTCGCATTGTTTATGAAAAGCTGTGGAATAAAATATAAATATAAATATAAATATATGGGAATATAAATATGGGAAATAACCCTTTATTATTTTCCAATATTAAGCTAAACACATGCAGTGAAGGCAAAAATAGAGATAAACTAAAGCTTTCAAACATTTTCAGTAAACAAAAAGTAGAAGTGAATTTTCCTTGTGTAGAAACTAACAGCACCTTGAGAACAACTTTCACTCTTAATCTTGTAAAGTAAAACATTAATTTTAGTAATTCAGCTGTTTAAAGGCTTACCTACTGAACTCTTACACTCTAAGACAAGAGTTTTACAGAATATCAGTTAATCTGAACTTTTTTCTGAAGCATACAATTAAGAAAAAGTTTTTTCTTTCTTAGGAACCTTTATTTAATCCAGTAAAATCAGTGATTGATTGATTATTTGTTATTAACAGGCCTAAAGTGCCAAGAACACATTTCTCACGCCATTACACCACCTCCAGCCCGGAATGTAGAGACAATGTAGGCTGGGTTCATGGACCTTCTGTCAGCCTCAGCAGCAGTTGAGATTCACCAGACCAGGCTACATTTTTACAGTCTTCAGCTGTCTAGTGTTTGTGAGCCTGTGCCTAATGCAGCTTCAGTGGTCTGTTCCTGACCGACAGAAGTGCAACTTGCAGTGGTCCTCTGCTGTTGTAGCCCACCTGCCTCAAGGTTTAAGGTGTTTGTATTCTAAGAAGCATTTCTGCTCCCCAACATCGTACATAGTTGTTATCTGAGTTACTGCCGCCTCTCTGTCAGCTCGGACCAATCTAGCCATTTCTTTATTGTACCATTCTGAGTAAACTCTGAGTCTGTTGTCTATAAAACTCCAATTGTAAAGATGTTTCGTAAGATGTTTTTAGAGCAAAAAAGAGGTTATAAAAAAGTGTTATAGGAAGGGAAAGTAGTTTCTATCCAACGAATTATTATTATTTACTACAGTCATTCTTCACTTCGACATCGAAGGGACATTCAGTTCTCAGCCCAGGATGTCTCATCCCCCCACATCACACTCTATTACTGCAGTGCGATGCTGGGCCACATGTGTGTCTATTAGCCAGTGCA
The DNA here is from genome assembly GCF_030463535.1 of Salminus brasiliensis. Lineage (NCBI taxonomy): Eukaryota > Metazoa > Chordata > Actinopteri > Characiformes > Bryconidae > Salminus > Salminus brasiliensis. The sequence continues at coordinate 19,327,463 of NC_132885.1, forward strand.
TCAGATGTAACAAGTGCATTGCGGCAGTTTCACATGTGCAGGAGAAGGCATGTGTCGGTAGAGTACTAACGAGTGCGTTGGGTAAGTATCTACAACTGGGGAGGACAGTTGGGTAAAAACACATGGCCTTCGTCCTTGGGTTCATTCTGAGATAGTTGTCCGAGTTACTGCCTCTGTTCTGTCATCCTATTAGCACTCATCACTAGCGGGTATAACCTTATATGACACTTATTTGTGACACTTGGTAATGTGTTAGTGGGAAAAGCCGTGAATTATTTCTTTCTGGATTTCTTCTTCCAGATAGCTGCAGTAGCAGCCCGTGGACTGACGGCAGCACAGGAGTTTGCTGAACAGCATGGCATTCCCAAAGTCTATGGAAGTTATGAAGAGTTGGCGAATGATCCAGGAATAGGTGCCTTTCTTTGAGGTTTTTAGTGACTGGTTTTAAGCTGTTTTTTTAAAGTAGGCTAAAAAATGTTAAACATATCTGACAATATGCAAAAATGCAACCTGAACAGAAACCCTACTTAGCATTTAAGTCAAATTTATTTGTATAGCGCTTTTTACAACTGTTGTTGTCACAAAGTAGCTTCACATAATCAGTAATGAAAGAAAAGACATGAAAAATCTAAGACTCCCAGTGAGCAAGCCAACAGCGACAGTGGCAAGCAAAAACTCCCTCAGAGCTTGAGGAAGAAACCTTGGGAGGAACCAAAACTCACAAGGGGGACCCGACCCATTCTCCTCTGATCAGAACTATTTATATATTATTGATATAAAGTTACCAAATCACCAATACTGTTGAACTGCTCTGAGCATAATCATAATATGAAAATCATGATGTAGTAGAACTTAACAAACATAGTCATGGTAGTGATGGTCAAGAGTAATGATATTTAATTGTGGTAATATTAATAAAGGCAGATAGTTAAGAGTCCATTTAATTTTTAACATGGTCATTAGGCAGGTAGCAGTGGTACGAGGGTATGGATTCCCTAATGCAGTCTATGAACTCTGCAGATGTGGTGTACATAGGTACCATCCACCCTCACCATTTGAGAGTGGGCCAACTCTTCATGAACTCTGGGAAGAATGTGCTAATTGAGAAACCACTTGCTATGAACTCAAAAGAAGTAAAGGAGCTTGTGGCCACTGCCAGTAAAAACAAAGTCTTTTTGATGGAGGTGAGTTCAGCGAAAACAGAGCTTGCCATTAGTAGCCATTCAAATTTGCACAGTAAGCTTTGTTCTGTTTTTGCAGGCGCTGTGGACACGTTTCTTTCCAGTGTCTGTGGAAGTCAGGGAACTGCTGGGTCGGGGTGATGTTGGGGAGGTCAAGATGGTGAGGGCAGACCTAGGTGCCCCCCTCACACACATCCCTCGGCTGGTAGAGAAAGACCTGGGTGGCGGGGCTTTGCTTGACATCGGCGTCTACTGTCTTCAGTTTGTCTTGATGGTGTACAGTGGTGAAAGGCCTGAATCTATCCATGCCACAGGATGGAAATTGGACACAGGTAAATTCCTCAGCTGAAAGTTTGTTTCCAAATCTTACATACTTACTTTGAAACAAGCTTGGGTTAAATGATAATCTTAATAATTCTGCAAAAGGCTAACTATATTATTTGGATCCAAATTCAGGAATGAAGTACCTTGAATAAACTTTAAAGAGCCTAGGCCTATAGCTTGTATTTTCCAACTGGGATAGGATCCAAGAATATTTAATAATGCATCTTAATAATTAGGGATGTCCCAATCAGATGCAGTGGGATTATTTTGAAGTATCAGGTACTGGCTATTTTAATCCCTGTACAGTTTGGAGTCTTTGTTTTAACCATGCTGTTCAGAGTGCCATCTGGTGTCCTCAAATCAGGGGGGTAAGTCAGACTCTGGATTCAGGATTATAGGACATTAAACACACTGTACTATACGAAACATAAAGCTCTAACAGAAAAAGTATCTGCTCTGTATGATACTTAGCATTAAGAGACTCCAAACTGGCATCCTTCTTCTAGACAAGCTCGCTTCAAATCGCCACTGGAGAGCAGATCTAATGTGACCCTATAGAATTCTACATTATCATTATCATCAAGTGGTGGTAAAAGTATGTAGATGTTATTAATTAGGCTGGTGCTTTGTATTTGACAACATAATCATACCAGTTACAATTACAGAAACAAGTCATGTTCTATGCATGTTGAGCAACAGATAATAGCAGGAATAAAATCAAACTAAATGAATCATTATGTTTTAGGTGTTGATGGACACATGGTTATCGTGCTAAAATTCTCACGAAACAGAATGGCGGTCTGCACTTGTTCCATATCAATGATGCTCACCAATGATGTGGTGATCATTGGCACCAAGGGTATGATTAAGGTGTGTGTTTTTAGAATACATTAACAGTCATTTTTTATGACATGAAAGCTTGTCTTTGATGCAACTCAAATTGTTTGTTTGCATCAACTGTTTTTATTTACAAAAGAAAGACATATGCATGCACACTGTTTTAAGATGCCTGGATAAGACAATTTAGAATATTTTATTAAGAACCCGTTAGCATTCAGATATGCTCTCAATTTCTTTAATATCCATTAAATAAAAAATAAAAAAAATAGATTTTTGGAGTGCTGTTTGTGATCTAGAACTGATCATCCAGCATCAGTGCCTGACCTTATATATGCTTTTGTGGCTGTCTCTGAATATAATCAAATCCTCACACCAATGTTCCAGTATTAGTTGTTAGGCCTTCCCAGAAGAATGAGAGGTTGTGAATCCAGCCAAAGAGGACAGACTTAATTAATACCGTCCCTTGATCTACTGTTAGAGGATGCAAACTTTTACATCAGTGATTAAAAGTTTGTGAACACTTTTCTATATATTTTTCTATATGTCTGCAGAAATTTGACCCATGAGTAATATTCTTTCTGGAGAGCAGCAGCCTTTCACTGTTGTTTAAAGTTCTCCTGAGGGCTTCTGGTGTTTTTTCTTATGGTTATTATTAACTGCTGTTAAGATTCAAAAACCCCGGCTGTAAGTGAAATGGTTAGTAAAAGCAAGAAAAGTTAGTAAAGCATTGTGCTGTTCAGGACATGCTTGACCTTATGTACACATATGTATAAATAAAGACTTTTTTGTCTGAACCCATTGACACACACTTACCCAGAGGAAATTTAAAAGTGAGTGAAACAACCCCATCATCCTTGAGCGATAGAAGAATACAGAATAGATCATTTTATTAATCATTTCACACATCTATCAAGACAGAGATGTGTAAATAAAGGTTTGTGTGAAGAAGCTTTAATAAAAACCATGAAAATTACAAGGAAACCATCATTGTAGGAAGTTAAACTGAACACTGGATGGCAGCAAGGATCCAGGTGCCAAAGGCTTCAACACATTCAATTTTCCAATACCAATTGAAAAGCTTGGTAATGGTGGTCAATAGCTTAGAACCTACCTTGGGTACTTTTGTGACCTCAAAGACTATTACACACACACCTTGCTCTTGGCATGACCAGTCCTGGGGAGTCCAAACTCTATAGAGATGGTTTTGTAACATTTTCCAGTCTGATGAGAATCAGAAACTCCTTATATGAAGTCCATGAATCTACATTGTTTATGCAATTATATACTTTCACAAATATGTGTTGTAAAGATCAGACTTGTAATAACTCCCAGTTATTACAAGTTAACTCCCAGTTCTTTAAATAAATCAGGCGTCCACTCACACTGATTGTCATCCCAATGATTAAAAACACCTGACTAATTTCACCTTCACATCTTCTACTAAACCTACTAAACCTAAAAGTTCACATACCTTAATATTGGATCATTTTCCCCAATAAATAAATGGTCATGTCTATTATTTATAATAGATTTGGTTCTCCTTATCTATTTTTAGGACTTCTGAAAATCTGATGTTTTAGGTCACATTTATGCAGAATTTTAGAAATTTCTAAAGAGTTCACAAACGTTCAAGCCTCACTGTAGATGTGTAATAAGGCCCAGTATGTTGTTGTGTTTTGTAGATTCCAGATCACATGTGGTGTCCTGTAAATTTGGAGGTAAATGGTAAGGTTACTCATCACCCACTCCCAGAGCCCTGCATGCCTCTCAACTTCACCCACAGTACAGGACTGCGCTATGAAGCCGAGGAAGTGCGTCAGTGTCTTCTCGGCGGTAAGATCTAGCAGTGGTTTAAGATTGTAAAATCACTTTGCACTTCTTCTTCTTTTTTTTTATCACAGTGAGGTGCTTTAGGACTATCACATACTTTTTGCAATACTTTTTTCCAAAGAATCTTATCACATTGCATTTGAACTGTTATATATTTAAGTGTTATCATACATGAGAACTTCTTCATTTGGTCAACAGTGGTTGTTTAGGCTCTCCTTTCAGAATGATCTGTTTGGGAAGCCATACACTTCCTGATACCTCATATTTGTGCTATTGCTGGCATGTGCCTTAGCGGGTTTAGAAGAGAGGTTATTGCTTAATGCTGCCACACAACCATGCAGTTGTCTGATGGCCTGTACGTTACTTAGTGAAAAGATACAGGGGTCATCTGTTCCCTGAAAACACAGCAGTTAAATGAAAGTCTTTCAGACTGAATAGCATATAACATTGATGGAGTATAAACAAGCAACAGATCGACACACCATGCATATTGTATATTTACCCCTAAACCTGCTGTGTTTGCTCATTTAGGACAGAAGGAGAGCTGTGTGATGTCCTTGTCAGACTCCAGTCTTCTAGTGGAGATTATGGATGAGGCCAGAAGACAGGTTGGTGTAACCTACAGTCAAGACAGTGGCCACTAATAGCTCTCTCCCTGCATTTGCTCAATAAAATGTCTATAAATAAGCAATGGATATGTGTGTCATTTATTGTAGGGTGAAGGTTTGCAGACATTCATGTGCACTTAGGCTTTCATTGTACAAATATATAGGTGAAACCAAATATATGGTAAAACTAAATGAGTAAATCTCTCATATATCTAGAGGTCAGATAGAGTCTCTAGATGGCCAGTGATGACACAATAACTTGGATCGTACTATATGGACAAAAGTATTGGGACACCTTGTAATTCATTGTTTCTTCTAAAATCAAGGGTATTAAAAAAGAGTTTATCCTGCTTTTGTTGGAGTAACTGTCTCTGCTGTCCAGGGAAGGCTTACTAATAGAGTATGGAGCATTGCTGTGAGGATCTGATTGCATTCAGTGATGAGCGTTCGTGAGGTCAGGATGTTGAATGATCAGCACCCCACCTCACCCCTAACTGATCAACTCATCCCAGAAGTATTGGACAGAGCACCATCCTTCTAGAGAACACAGTTCCACTACTGCTCCATGTTGGGGTGCCTTATACCCTTCTAGCCCATGTGTGGCATTAGATATGGTGTCACCTGGTTCAATTTGATCTGCTCCAGAGAGTCCTCTTCTATTGGAAGTACTTCTCTACATGGGCTAGACAAACAGAATTATCGCAGTCCAGTGGAGCTTAACATCAGGGGAGGGGGTTTAAGAAAATGTGTTTTTAAAGTTGACGAGACCAGCTGTGACACCTTTCATCTATGTAAAGTTAGGCTTTCCAGGTTTTCAAGCCTTAACGGCACTAAAGGTTGAATACTTCTGCAAACAGCATTTTTGATGTTATTCCGAGGGTCAGTCAACATATACTGTACACTGTACACAGGACAACACAGAGCTCAAACTCTGCAGGTGTGTGAAAAACTCACTGCACACTGACCATTCAGTACATCCTCATTACAGAGTTCTTGGGAGAGTATTTAAGGGGCACTTTTTAGATACAACATTTACCTCTAATTCTTGTTTGTGGGACACAGGAACACATTTACATAGTGTGCTGCACTCCACCCAAGAACTTGCTTTGCTTGCTTGCCCAGAAACACTACTACCTTCATCAGAGTACAAGGATCTGTATGATATAACTTAAAGGGCAGATTTTGGCTTTATTCTTTGATCTTCATTTTTACACACCAATCTACCAACTTCGCTTTATCCCTTATTATTAAACAGGGTTTTCTGTTTCTGCATCTTTAGGACTGGTGTAAATAAATGATGTGTTGTTGTGTGTCTCATTAAAAAACAACAACAAGGTGGGTAGTGCAGTATAAAATAAGTGGGCCTAAACGAGAGTAGACTGAATAGACCTCATTAAACAAGGCGATTCAAGAGACTCTTTTCGCGGCTTCTGTAAAAGTGTGCCTGCCTCTTGTTTCTCACACTATTACAATAAGCTCTCTCTCTCTCTCGTAAGCTTGAATGGCGTAACTGTCCACCACCATAATGGCCAACATTCACACAAAACTTTATCAGTACTGTTAATTGTTAATTCTACAACAAACGCCCTCTCTAGCTGGGTGTGTACACTCTGTCTGGTGTGTTCTAGATACAGCTTATCCCTAAATGTGGGGGAATTTGTCACAGGCCTTTTTACATGGGGTTTCAGAAGAGAGAGAATGATCACAGTACCATACTCCCATCTACCATACATCTCTCTCATACATCCTCACTCCACTCATTTCCCTCGTTTAGCACCCCTGATTCATTGAAATAACAAACTAATCTTTTGCTGAATCATGTAAAAAATACAAAGATGTGCAGAGGAATGAGGCTGGAGTCTGGCTGGGGAATCCCTGGTGTGGAGTCAAGGCTCAGGCTTCTGTATGTACTGTTTACCGATCAGACCCACAGGTGAGTATCACTGAAACTAGCGCGCCTCTGGCAGACTGCCTACCCCACCAACACATGACGGATATGATTTCCTGCTTTTCACGGGAAGACCAAGTTTGGTCTCAGCTCTAAGAAAAGTACTCAGAAGTGTTGCTTGTCATTAACAAAGCATAAGGTCACTTGCCAGAGAAAGAAAAGCCCCCCACAGTGAGAAAGTTAACGATACACTAACCCTATTTTTAAATCAAGATATTAGGGTTTAGTAAGAACAAGAAAGAGCTGTTTATTGTGGATTCTCTTTTTACCAATTCCTATTTTCGCCAGCCTGCCTCCACTTATCAAAACACTGTGTCCTGCTGTGGCGTTTCTACTCCCTCTCACGGAGACAGGCTGGAAATACCACCACAGCGCTACTACATTTAGCCCCGTTTAAAACCTAAACCTCACATTCACCACCAGCTCTAACACAGAGGACATTTTACAGGATTGAACGTGTTGTTTTGAGTCACCCACGATGATTCAGCCCCCTCACACATAAATCGGGAAATTAAGCAATGCATCGTCATGATTGACGTAAAATCTAAGGACGAGTCTGGAAGCTGCCATCTGTGAGAGAGGGGGGGATAGTGACCTAAAAATGTCGTGCATTTTTTAATAGAAGAAAACTTTCCCCTAAAAAATAAGTATTATTTGAAGCACATATTTTATACACATGATAGTCAAATGTGTGAGGAGAACTCCCTCGTGCTTGTAATCCCTTAATCGTTTTTTGGTACCTTCCCCCCTATAAAATGCAGAGATCCAGCCTTTATGAATGCTGCGCTTCATGATCACGGACAGTTTGCTCTCATTTTCAGCTCTGTCTTTGTCTCGTCTTTAACCCTTTTGATCAACTAATTAAAATCGGTGAGTGTTTTTAATAAGTCACTTTGGTATTTTAAAACACCTTTGTTTGTGTTTTGTCCGTACGTTATTACACAGCTTCGTCGTGCTGGACTGACGCTGGCTTAGTCAGTTAGTGCTAGTTAGCTAGCGCTAGCATCAGACAAGGAAGAAAGTGCTGGGTTTCCAGAAAACTGGAGGTCTGAATTGGGTTAAATTCGTTTACAACTGTGTTTTTACGGGAGACGCGGAGTTCACGGGCTACAGTTCTACTAGATAATACTTTTTATACGTAGCTAGCTATCAGTATTGTGTTCTCGGGGACTGTAGTTTAGCGTTTCGGTAGCTAGCTATGTTAGCCAACGGCTAAACGGCAAAGCAGCGTGTTGGCTTGGCACTTTAGCTCGTAGCTGCGGCTAAGCTAGCTATTGTTTCCAACGTTACGTAGCGGCCGTGTTGGTACCTAACGCCTATAGCCAAGTCTGGTAATACTGGAACGATTGACTAGCCGCCGATGACAGTATGTTCGGTATAGCTGATTATAGCTCATTAGAAAATGTAGCCAACTATTCCACAACGTGTCCCCAGTAGACCCAGTGTTTTGTCGCGTCGTGCTGCCTATCGATTTGTGCTACTTGGCCCTGCGCATGCGCTGGTGTAACTTTATGATGGTTCGGGTTTCTCGGGCGTTTATACGGTCTTGAGTTAATGCTATCAAATTGACAAAACATTAAGCACCACTATTACCTTCTGTTTACTCTCAAGTGTGTTAGGGTATCCAAAGATGTTGCTGTAGATGCTGCCGGGGGCATATTTTGATGTGGTGTTAAGGACAATCCAAGTTGTTAGCTAGCTACCTACAGCCCAGAAGGTCCAGAAAGTAAAAAGCTGTCCCTGATCTCGACTGCTTGGGCGACGTTGCTTTTGTGTGAATTTAACCTGCTGCTGTTGTTGTTTTCAGAGTGTCTTTTATGAGTAATCAAAAGCAGCAGAAGCCGACGCTAACAGGCCAGCGCTTCAAAACTAGAAAAAGAGGTAATCTTTGCCCCCACATCCCCAAAAGTCAAGTTTTTATTTATTTAATGAGTAAGAGGATGTAGATATGATAAGAATAAGGAAGATATGTCTTGATTTCTCCTTTTTCAGATGAAAAGGAGAGGTTTGACCCTGCACAGTTTCAAGAAAGTATTGTACAAGGACTGAATCAATCTGGCACTGATTTGGAGGCAGTTGCAAAGTTCCTTGACTCCTCAGGGGCCAAGCTTGACTACCGTCGCTATGCAGAGACCCTCTTCGACATCCTGGTGGCCGGTGGAATGCTGGGTAAGTGCTTTTGAATTGGTTACGTTACTAATATTGTGTGGTTACTGACTTTTAAACAAATTGACTTTTGTTTTGTGTGTGTTTCAGCTCCAGGTGGTACCTTGGCTGATGACGTGACACGAACAGAGTTCTGCCTCTTCACTGCTCAAGAGGACCTTGAGACTATGCAAGCATATGCTCAGGTAAGATCTACCATATAAGACCATCTCTATGGTGGGTTAATGAAGTGCACATCACTGATCAGGCCAAAAGTCTGCAAATGCTCTTCAGTAGATTTAAGAGTTAGTTTTGATATTGAGTAGATTACAGTAGCTAGGACAACTCTAGTTCAAGTATGTTTGCTGCTTGCAGTGAAGAACTAACTTCTCACTACTTTAGTCTAAACTTGTGCTCTATTTGAGTTTTACTAAAAATGTGAATGACTTGGAGCAGTGTCTTGGGTATTGCAGAAGAACAGGTTCAGTGTTGGCAGGCTTCCCTGTGATCTGACAATGTACTGAACTCTAATTTCCAGGTGTTGGCAGTGGCTGATTTAGAATTGGTTTTAGTTGCTGCCTCACTTGTTGAACTGGCTATGGCACCAAGCACATAACATGGCTTTACAAATGAGCATGATTGACTGCACTTATCACTTAAGGCTTTCCAATTTGAATAATGGTGGCTAAACCTTTTAGTTCAAGTTTATCATACAGTTCTGAATGAATGGATCATTGTGTATTAGCTAATGTTTTAATGAAGCAGAACACTGTGGTTCTGTTGCCTGTGAGGACTGAAGGTTTACCCACACTAGGCTTTCCCAGGCCAGGTCAACTTGGAAATTGTAATTGGGCTGTGCTATTTCAATCATAACAGTGGTTTCTGTCCCCAGTGGCACCTCACTTAGTAGAGCAGTGGTTGGAGAATTATGTAGGGGCTAAATGGTGTCTTGCATGTTCAAGTCCTTGAAATAATTGTTCAGGAGATTTCGGTTCATTCTTTCCCAATTTTCTTGTAGGTTTTTAACAAGCTAATCAGGCGATACAAGTACCTGGAGAAAGGTTTTGAAGAGGAGATTAAGAAGGTATCTTGAATGTTCCTGTGTTCTAAAATGTCCCATGGCTAAATAACCTGGTATTTACCTGCATGTCTAACTATTTCATGCCTTTCCAGCTGCTGCTGTTTTTAAAAGGGTTCACTGAATCTGACCGCAACAAGCTTGCCATGTTGACTGGTATCCTGTTGGCTAATGGGCATGTATCAGCTTCAATCCTAAACAGTCTGTTCAATGAGAACCTTGTGAAAGAAGGTAAGTTGGTATTTTTATTTGTATATAAATATATAATGTTGAGTGAGCTAAGTAATGTCTGAGCCACTTGGTCACACGTCTTGGCAATTCACTGTTCTCTGGTTTGCTGCATAACTTGGGACTGCTGTCTTTCAGGTGTATCTGCTGCCTTTGCTGTAAAACTGTTCAAATCCTGGATCAATGAGAAGGACATCAACTCAGTTGCTGCCAGTCTTCGTAAGGTTGGAATGGACAATAGGCTGATGGTGAGTCCCATACATGTATTTATGCTTAAAGAGGGGCATTGTTGGGTGTGGTTTTTTTATTTATTTATTTTTTTAAATAAACAGTCATACAAATACGGTTCCTCCTTAGCAGTTTCCTGTGGTTAGCACTGCTTGGCCTGCAATAGCTCGTTGCTGGTACTTCGTGAGTTGTGATCAGTTGCTGCAAGAACAATGTGAACGGTCTTAATTTGTTGGTGCTTCAAAATGCAGTAGATGACCAAGCTCATGGATAGCTGCACCTTTGTATTCCTGCAATGTGTAGAATCATTTGGTGTCCTACTTGTACCTGGCTTCTAGTGGGTTTTTTTTTTATTTATTTATTTATTTATTTTTTATTTTAATATAAGTGTACTCCCTCTGTACCACAGAAATCACATGCCTACAAACTGTGGTTTGTGGCTTTCTAGCCATAAGACTAGCCTGTTCATTATTGTGCTGTTAATTGATGGCAAGTCATGCCACGCATGTTTTAGTTGCATTTGTTGCTGTGGGTTCTTGTTCTCTGAAGCTTGTCCTCTACAAAAATGTCTCAGCATGTATGTTTCCGTTTCATAGGAGCTATTTCCAGCCAACAAGCGAAGCTGTGACCACTTCTCAAAATACTTCACTGATGCAGGGCTTAAGGAACTTTCAGATTTTGCACGTAATCAGCAGTCCATTGGAGCTCGGAAGGAGCTTCAAAAGGAACTCCAAGAGCAGATGTCTCGTGGAGAGTCCTTTAAAGAGGTGAACTAAGTTTTGGTTAACCCTGCCCCACCATGGTGTCTTAATTGTGAAATATTCATTCTTTACTTAAACTTTAACTTTTTTTTTTCTTTTTTCTTAAGATTGTTGTCTATGTCAGGGAAGAGATGAAGAAATCTGACATCTCTGAGCAAACTATGATTGGACTTGTCTGGACCAGTGTGATGAGCTCAGTGGAATGGAACAAGAAGGAAGAGCTGGTCACTGAACAAGCCATTAAACACTTGAAGGTAAGATCTTGGTGTACAGTGCATGCTTCTTACAGGCACATAATTGTAGTCTTGCCCTTCATGCTATGCTCAGTTACATCAGTACAAGCCTGGATCAGTCATCTGGCTTGATTTCATATCTAGACACTACAGTTGCAAAAAGTCATTGAGCACCACTTGATGCTACATTAACCAATCTTGTATTCCTCTGGATAACTAATATGGGAGGAGGTGAATCCATAAGGGTGTGGGTTGGTTGTGTGGGCTTGGGGGGGTTTTTTTTTGTTTGTTTTTTTTTTTTTTTTTAAATAACTGGTTTCTTATCTGTTAGCAATACAGCCCTCTCTTGAAGGCGTTCACCTCCCAGGGCTCATCAGAACTCACACTACTGCTAAAGATTCAGGAGTACTGCTATGACAACATCCACTTCATGAAGGCCTTCCAAAAAATTGTGGTGCTACTGTATAAAGGTATGTCTTCACCTTTTCAACTGTGAAAGCATGTGCTATATTTAATGGCAATCCACTGATCTTATTTTTACCTTTTGAACAGCGGATGTCCTGAGTGAAGAGGCAATTCTAAAGTGGTACAATGATGCTCACCTATCCAAAGGAAAGAGTGTCTTCCTTGAGCAGATGAAGAAATTTGTGGAGTGGCTCAAAAATGCTGAAGAGGGTAAGTTTAGGTTTATTTGGTCTACATGTTTGGCAAATGCAATAATGTGGCAAAGTACCCATTATATGCATTGATTGGAATTGATCTCTTCTAGAGTCTGAGTCTGAAGAGGAAGAAGCTGACTGAGCTGCCTCAAGTCTGGACCTGCCATTTCTAAATAAAAGTAGCAGCGAAAGCTGCAGAATGTTTTATTACAAATGTGCTTGTCTCTAGTGCCCCTGCCCTTTTTTTCACTTCCTGTGTTCTAAACATAAGACCCAGATGTAATTAAAGGGCTTGAACATGGTTTTGTTTTTTAAAACTTTTTTTTTTATCTCACTTTGAACCTTTTCTGATCCATATTTAAGCTTTGGGTTAAATCATGCTTGTTAACACTTCCTAGTGTGGACCAGGCTTAATTTGTGAACAGGAAATGGGCCAGGAGTGTCATGTGATGCATAAATTGTACATTCCCTAACCACCTTCATTTTTGATGTATGAATGGTGTTGGTTTATTGGAGAATGTCTGGTTTACAATGGATCCATAATGTTTTTCTTTTTCTAAAAATAAACTTGTCTGTGGGACTAACAAGTGTTTAAAGTTTACTTTATTTTTGTTGGCCTTCTTTAATTGGGTTAAAAAAAAAATCTAATGGCTACAAATGGCACCCTGTTTAGATATACAAATAATTATACCATTTCTTTGTTAAATAACTCCAGTTAGTCAGATCTGATGTGGATGATAATCAAACTATAGATAGTTAAAGATTTAATTACAAGTTCAACATTTAAACTGTACTTAACTTTTGTGAGGTCACCTGTCGATTATTCAGTCTTGAGCAGCAGCACTGTTTAACATGGTTTCCCCCTCAGTGAAGCCTGAACTACAAGACAATTTAAGAGTGGTCTGGGTACTGCTTGTCTCTTGAAAGCTTTGGGTTTTTTCTTTTTCTTTTTTTTTTTTTTTTTTTTTTTTTTTTTTTTTTTTTTTTCCCCCTCTCCTCTTGTGCCCATGGTATTGAAATTCATGACAGTATTAACCATGATTTCATGGACATGGGCCCACTGAAGGCACAAAAGCTCTAGTGCACAAAACTGTCACTGCTTTGCTTTTTGTATTTTTAGAAATGGGAACTTGATGTACAAGGAGCTCAACAGAAATCTGCACTAAAACCAGGGACAAGAAATTTGAATTAAAACAACTGAATTTCCCTAGCAGCAAAAACTATAGTTCTGCACATTATCCCACTAATTGTTGATTCCTGTTTCTCTAGCTTTGGTAAAATTAGTTGTACCTCCCATCACTATAAGGGTACTATAGGGTTATACTGTGGGGCTGTCCATGGTGCAAACTAAGACTGGACTTTTTTTTTTTTTTTTTTTTTTTTTTTGGGTCCACATTTAGATTTCATAGAAATATGCCATATTAGGTCTTTTTCTCTTCACTGTTGACCTCCACCGTGCTTTGCCATTATCTTTTTCAACCACTGACCAGAGCTGTGTTTAAATTCTTACATGTAGCATTTCCTATTTTCCTCTATTTTCTTTTCTGACATTCACTTTCATACATACTTGTTGCTAAAGCACCTCACAGTTATGAAAGGAGCTAGGGCCTGTGTACTCCACCCTTTTGATTAGAAAGTATAGCCAAGTGTAATTACATTTTGCAAACATACAAGATACATAAATAGAGAAGAGAGCAATACAAAGTACAGCAGGCCGGAACACACCAGAGAAAACAGACAGAAATTACATTCATTGATCATTTAACTTTTTACAACTTTATTTACAAAACATAGTGCTGCCTTATGACATCCAGGCAAAGTGGCTGTTACCATGAAGTAGACAAAATACATTACATTTTATTTTCCATTAACATTTTAAACAAGATTAGAGTATTAATTAAATATTTTTTTTTTCACTTTTTAAGATATGAGATATGATCAAGATATGAGCTCTCAGACAACTGTTATCAAGGTCTCAGATCTTAACTAGCTTTTTAGGGAAGCCTTGTTCCAACAATCAGCAGCTATGGTCTCCTCTGAGCAGCTGCCCAACACTCTGGAAACTGCAATAAATTGATGCCCAAAAAGCAGGAGAAGACTATTAAGTCAAAAGGTCTGATGTTGGATGCAGCAGCGGAAAGTTAAAAAATACACAGATGTTCCAGTCAGTTTTTAATTTCCTTTTACAGTGTCAGTGTTTATTTTCTTTAAACTTAAATTAAAGTTTTCGAATGTCCTTGCTTTGTTTTTACAGTAAACCCACCACTTCACACTACTAAGCAGATTGCTGTAGCTACAAATGCTGACTTTGGTTAAATATTGGGTGAGGGGGTGGTCTTCTGTCTTAATTGGTCAGTGTGTGTGTTTAGGGTTACTCTTGCCTCCTGAAAGTCAAATCATGAGTGCTTGCAAAAGATTTTAGCAGACTCTGCGTGACCTCAGAACAGCAGTGCATGCAAAAAGGCTCAGGAATCTCACAGAACTAGAAGCTTTTTGCAAGGAAGGATGGGTGAAAATTCCTCCAAGCAAGAACTGAAAGCTGTTACTAATTACTGACCATGCAATGTCTTTGCTTTTACAGTTTCAGATATTAAAGCAATGTATCATATTTAACTTTAAAGCAACAAATCTAAAATACTTGAAAGGTGGTCCCCTCTACCATTAAACTTCCACTGTGGTCTATGAGAAGCAGATCCCATCCTGAGATAACACAGTAAGAACAACACTGGGTGCTGCAGGCCTCGTTTCACATTATATTTTTCAGGTTCAAGTTCAGTAGCTGGCAAACAGTGTATGGATTTCAAGTAAAGATCTTCCATTTGGCTTCAAAAAGTTACTTTTAATTCATATGTCACTTTTCTGACCAGCATCCCTTGCTGGAAATAAAGAAAAGATGAATGTTAAACTAAATAATCATGTGTTGTAAAAATGTTCAAAAAAGTTTAATATGCTTTTCAATTCAAAAAGAACTCAACTAAGCGCTACTCACAAGTCAACTCTTTTGGCTTCCATGCCAAGTCTTCAAACTTCGCTATTGTCGCCTCAACTTTTCTTGCAGCTACAACAACTGAAAAATGGAATAAAAAATTACATACTGCCTCCAGTCACAATCATAAGAGTGGCTTAAAATTGCCTTTTAATTTAACAATGATATAAAATGTGTACGTTCTCAAAGGAGACCAAAAATAACCAATATTTGCCAGCAAAATCTAGAACATTTCCAGGCTGCCTAATGTCAGAGACCTGTATTCCTATATAAAGATTATCTGCAGTTATCCCACAGTTAGTTCTGACTTTACAATATAAATGAACGAGAGGCATTCAATATTTCTCGATAACTCTAAACACTGCAGAATCTCTGTAAGCATAAGTTCGCCTTACTCGCCTGTAACCAAGCAACAGTCAGGAATTCATTTAATGAGCCACATGTAAGAACACTTATAATGGACACCTGAATGGACACCAAACTTAATGGACTAATATCATGTCCTAACAACAAGCGATGCAAGCGAGAGACAACAAACCCAAACACTCTCATTACTGAGTCCTGGTTTGAGCGGACAGCCCGTTTCTGTGTTTGAAGCACAGCGCTGATGTGCCACCTTAACAAAAACACTGTTTTAACAGAACATGGATAAGCTGACCAAACACAGATGAGGAGAGCTGAATCAAGAGAGAGCTGAATGACTCTCAGCGTTTAAATGTAGCCGTGCTCCATTATCTATTTTTCTTGCCGGATCTGAGTAAACTTTCTTGTTTTTAAGTCTTTGTTATCTGAAATCTACTCTAGTCAAAACTGTGGTATAACCACAATAATACACACAAAGGTGCACATATTTGTCACTGTACAGTGTACAGCGAAATGTGTCCTCCGCATTTAACCCATCTGGTGGTGAACACACACTCACACACACACACACACACGTTAGGGGCAGTGAGTACACACACACACCCAGAGCAGTGGGCGGCCAACTCCAGCGCCTGGGGAGCAGAGAGGGTAAAGGGCCTTGCTCAAGGGCCCAACAGTGGCAGTTTGCCGAGCCCGGGAATTGAACCCACAACCCTGTTATCAATACCCCAGCGCTCTACCCGCTGAGCCACCACTGCCCCTAGCTGTGCTCTGCTTTAATGACCGCAGCACTCCTATGCCAATATCTCAGGGTACACCCCTAAGATTTTGTGTATTATTGCATGGTTATGCAAGAGACAATCTGATTGGTTGAAAATGTTCAACAATCATTCCAAAAGTAAGGCTGCAGCTAACATTTACAAATGTTCTATAGCTTTTCTGATCACTGAGTGACCTTCGTTTTAGCTGAAAAGGCATTTTATTAAAATGTGGAAGTGGGAATTAACTAGAATTAAACCAAATTAAGTTTGATTTTTTTTTTATTAACATAAAATCAAAAACACTAAGGAGCAAAACTATATTATGACTACACAATAAACTATAAACAAAAGCAAACTGAAAAAATGCCAAGATACCTTTGACAAGAAAGCACAATGAAGATGCAGCGCTGCACAGCGAGTGAGATGAGCTGGACAATGAGCTGCAGGTGCAAGACAGATTGGCTGTATAAGCGCTGCCGAGGACAGGGCATGGATGGGTGGAGCTGGTGCTTGGTGGAGCCACAGAGCTGAATGACTGCAGCTCCACAGAGGAAGCACCTGGCTGGACAAAGCCTGAACTTGGGCAAAAGAAGCCAGGATAGCGAGCCACCTAATATAAGCTTACTAGCTGAAGTGTTGGTGGATCAGGTTGTTACCCTCTGTAGAAACCACAAACTGAAAATGTTTATGGCCTAACCTTGACTGGGCATCAATAACATATGTTTACTACTTACTCAATTATGTAGGTTAACCAATCACTTACATTTTTAGATCTTTAAACTGTTGCTTAGAAAGGCCCATAGTTCCCATAGAGTGTAAGCATGACTTTGAAAAAAAAATTCTAAAGCTGGGAACTGAGATTTAGCTCACAGCTCCTAATTAGTACTGATATAATTACATTTTTAAATCAGCGTCTGAGACCATTTCTTGAGGATTTTCCAAAAATGTTTATGTTTGATTAGCTACAGAGTTCTGTTAAAAAATGACAAAATGTAATTTGGCCAAGGGTGCCCAACCCTTTACCTACTACTGTAAGGGGTGGCTCTAGGGCAAGGCCTCCCCCTGCCACCAGGGGGAGGCCTCGAGTCACCCCAGCCAGTAATTGAGCCCAATTCCCTACACCTGGGCAGTAGGCTATATAGGCACACAGATCCAGTTGCCCCACTGCTGGATCTTTTGACTCTGGTAGTCTGTGTGCCTGTATTTTCTCGAGTGGAAGGCTGAGTGTGTGTCACTCTCCTTCGTGTGTGTCCCTCCCGAGTCTGTCTCCCGGTGTCTGTGTGTGTGTGCGTGTAGCACACATACACTCGTGTACCAGAGGAAGGCAGGAGTGTCTGTCTTCCCTGGTGTGTGTGTCTCTGTGTGTGTGTGTGTGTGTTTGCACACATACACTCGTGTTACAGAGGAAGGCAGGTGTCTGTCTTCCCTGGTGTGTGTGTCTCTGTGTGTGTGTGTGTGTGTTTGCACACATACACTCGTGTTACAGAGGAAGGCAGGTGTCTGTCTTCCCTGTAACTTTTCAGTTTTCTTGTTTCTTTTGGGAGATCCTTTTTGCCCTTCAGTTGTAGTTTCCTCTAGAGTTAAAGAGGTAGCCAGTACTCCCCTGGCGTCCTTTGTTTTCCCACCTTTATTTCGCGTTAGGCGCGACGTCTCCCCCTTTACATTTCTTTTGTTGGCCGCTTCGATAACTGCCGCTTTGGTGAAGCGGCAGAGCGTCGGTATCGTGACGCGGCGGCCTGGGTTCGAGTCCCCGGTGATTTATTTCTCGTTTCCATTTTGCCTGTTCTAAGATTAAAGACTCTGCACTTGGGCCCGTTGGTCACGTGATCGTGGTAGCTCACTTAGTAGCGCGCCGGCCCTCCAACACGGCGGCCTGGGTTCAAACCCCGCTGTAAGTGAGCACCCCCATTACAACTACAGTGTTTACACTGCATTCAGTGTTTCACTGCTATTCTACATTACTACACTACTGCTATTATACATTCTGTATTTATACATTAGTCTACACAACCATGATTTACCACATGGCCAGTGTGATTGAAAATGTGACTTGGTGAGAAACCATCATTGCAAAAAATAAAAATAAGCAGGAGCTACAGGGGGTGATGCTTTAAGAACTGGCTTGCCAAAACCAACTGTCCAAGATTTTTTTTGACATCGCGATACAAAACTACCCAAAAACCTCTCACTCGTGTTTCTTATGTGTTGATTTTGGTGCTAGAGCCATTAAACTTTGTAGAACTTTGTAGAAAGTCAGCTACAGTTCACATTACAGCACCTGTTCAACCCTACTCAACACTTTACACCATCCATCCTCCCTCAGATATCAAACAATTGTAAAAATCACAATTGTTGTAAAGATCGGTTGACCCAAAACACTGAACTCTTTTCATATTAATTTATTTTATGCAGTTTTCACACTCCTTGAATGTTAAAGTAACACCACCCCATGTTCTTTATTTCCTTGTTCTTTTACCTGACTTTGGCAAGCCAACTCAAACTGAACTGTAAATCTCAATTAATTTCATGTTATTTATTTAATGAGATGATTTCAGATTATTTAAAATTCAGTGCAAATTTATAATTGAAACAATGTAGCAGAAAGTGCATCCCAATAGACATGAAATGTAACAGTAAAAGATCCAATTAATATATTCAATGAATATATAAAAAACTACTACCATACTAGTTCTAAAGATAAAAAAGGAATACAATACAATATACCTGAAAATATATGCATATAGAGTGACTCCAGCAAACATGAGATATTCTTTGGTAAAAGAATTTTAAAAAAGAAAAAAGTAGGAAAAATAAAAGAAAAGGCTAAAGTTCACTTTTAGTGCACACAGCCTTCTCAAGAGCACACAAACGTAAAATAATTACAATAATGTCTTAATGTTAATAACATACTCAGATATATACATTTTTTATCATTATTCACATGATCACAAGATCACCTGAAAACTAACACCTAAAACATTCAGCAGAACTAGGACAGTACATCAGTCCCACAACACTGGCAAGTAATATTCACCTTGTAGTGATTATTTATGATGTCAATCAGTAGAGATTATTATTTTTCTCAATTAATCTGATGTTCCACTTTTGCTGAATTTATTGTAGGCTCCCACTACTACAACTACTACTACAGCATTAGTTCCACTGTGAAAATGTGTGACAAGCCTAAATATTATAAGTCGCTATCATCATTACCTGGAGTACTAAAATCTGGTAACTCCGATGTGTCTTGATTTTGATCTAGATCTAAACAACACAGAAAAACAGAACAAGAGTTAGTTCATTATCAACTGCCCTGTTCCGAACATTACTGATCATAATCTTAATAATATCATACTAGCAATGGAATAGAGGAACAATGAATATTCCAATTAACACACCAGGTTTGTAGGTTGTTGTGTTTCTTTAATTACACACACAAATGTCTATATAGTCATGTTTGTTAGCCTGTGCTTAATCTTTCGTTCACTGCATCTTTGGTTTTTTACTGTTATTTCTGCAAGATGATTTCTGTAACAAAAACTTTACCTTCCCCATTTTCTCCACTGCCTTGATTCTCAAGATTAACTGAAACAATCTGGTCTTCACTCTTTAGATTGTTGATATTTACCTCGTCTTCGTCACCTGCTTTAAAAAAAAACAGAAGATTGAGAATGCCATGTTATATCTACTGAATTAAAACAGTACACAAGAATCTGTATCATCATAAATCATCATGGGTAATCCCTGTAGCTGACTGAGTTTGTGCACAGCCAAAAGAAATTTATTTATTATCATTCTACTGATTACATTTATAATGTAGTGTATTATTGTGTAGGTATGCAAGAGACAAGTGATTGGTTGAAAATGTTCTAGGCATTTTGCACTTAAGCAGAAGAGGCCAGGCTAGCAAGCTAATCAACTACAAAGCAAAACAGGAGTTCTATTTTGACTTATTCAGTCCACAGCACTTGTTTCCAGACCTCATCGAGTTGGTTTTGATGTTCACCACAATTCTTTGTAGAATTTTTTAGACATTGCAATTTAAACAACTACCCAAAAACCTCTCACTCATGTTGTGTTGATTTTGATGCTAGAGCCATCACACTTGGTAGAACTTTGTAGAAAGTCAGCTACAGTTCACATTACAGCACCTGTTCAACCCTAATACACATTTTATCATCCATCCATCCTCCCTCAGATATCCATTGATTTAGACTTCTTGATTTTTCATGGTAAAGCATCACAATTGTTGTAGCGATCGGTTGACCCAAAACACCGAACTCTTTTCCTATTCATTTGTATTGTGCAGTTTTCACACTTCTTAAATGTTCAAGTGACACGACCCCATGTTCTTAATTTCTTTGTTCTTTTAATTGGCTTTGGCAAGCCAACTAAAACTGAACTGTACAGCTAAATTAATTTCATTTTATTAATTTAATGAAAGGATTTTAGATTCAAACCAAATTTATAATTAAAACAATGTAGTATTGTATTTTGTAGAAAAAAGTGCATGCCAATAGAAATACATAAAATTTAACAGTAAAAGATTCAATCAATATGTAGGAAATATATCATCCGTAAGAACAAAACCACTGCCATATTAGTTCTAAAGATTAAAAAAAGGGATTACAATACAAACAATTATGTAAGCCCTACACATATACGCTTATGGAGTGACTCCAGCAAACGTGAATTTTTGGTAAAAGAACAAAAAAAGCTATAAAAAAAAAAAATCAACAAACCAGAAGAAAAAGCTAAAAAGAAAAAGCTAAACTTCACTTCCAGTGCATACAGCCTTCCCAATAGCACATAAATCAGTAATGTAAGCTACTTACAATTATAGCTTAACATTGCTACCTGTACAAATTCTAGATACATACATTATTAGGTCTCAAAAACCCTGTCTTAAATGACTTATTGTTACAGGCTGTGGTGGTGTGAATTATGACATGTTAGTGGTTAAGAGTGTTTTTCTAAAACATTCAGCAGTACTAAGACAATACATCAGTCTCACAACACTGACAAGTTCACCTTGTAGTGATTATTCACACATTCTACTACAGCATTAGTTCCACTGTGAAAATGTGTGAGAAGCCTAAAAATATTATAAGTCGCTATCATCATTACCTGGAGTACTAAAATCTGGTAACCCTAATTGTGTCTTGATTTGGATCTAGATCTAAACAACTCAGAAAAAACAGCACACGAGTCAGTTCATTATTAACTACCCTGTTCTGCAAATTACTGATCATAAGCGTAATAATGTAATACTAGCAACGGAACAGATGAACAATGAATATTCACTGGTTTTCTTGATGTGTTTATTTAATTACACACGCACACTTCTACATAGTCATGTTTATTCCCCTGTGCTTAATCTCTCTTTTACTGCATCTTTGTTTTTCACTGTTATTTCTGCAAGATGATTTCTGTTACAAGGACTTTTTACCTTCCCCATTTTCTCCACTGCCTTGATTCTCAAGATCGACTGAATCAATCTGGTCTTCACTCTTCACATTGTTGATATTTTCCTTGTGTTCGTCACCTGCTTTAAAAAAAAACAGAAGATTGAGAATGCCATGAACTTTGTAGAAAGTCAGCTACAGTTCACATTACAGCACCTGTTCAACCCTACTCAGCACTTTACACCATCCATCCTCCCTCAGATATCAAACAATTGTAAAAATCACAATTGTTGTAAAGATCGGTTGACCCAAAACACTGAACTCTTTTCATATTAATTCATTTTATGCAGTTTTCACACTCAAACTGAACTGTAAATCTCAATTAATTTCATGTTATTTATTTAATGAGATGATTTGCAGATTATTTAAAATTCAGTGCAAATTTATAATTGAAACAATGTAGCAGAAAGTGCATCCCAATAGACATGAAATGTAACAGTAAAAGATCCAATTAATATATTCAATGAATATATAAAAAACTACTACCATACTAGTTCTAAAGATAAAAAAAGGAATACAATACAATATACCTGAAAATATATGCATATAGAGTGACTCCAGCAAACATGAGATATTCTTTGGTAAAAGAATTTAAAAAAAGAAAAAAGAAGGAAAAATAAAAGAAAAGGCTAAAGTTCACTTTTAGTGCACACAGCCTTCTCAAGAGCACACAAACGTAAAATACTTACAATAATGTCTTAACGTTAATAACATACTCAGATATGGTGGTGTGAATGGTTATTGCCCTGTGCTTAATCTCTCTTTTACTGCATCTTTGTTTTTCACTGTTATTTCTGCAAGATGATTTCTGTTACAAGGACTTTTTACCTTCCCCATTTTCTCCACTGCCTTGATTCTCAAGATCGACTGAATCAATCTGGTCTTCACTCTTCACATTGTTGATATTTTCCTTGTGTTCGTCACCTGCTTTAAAAAAAAACAGAAGATTGAGAATGCCATGTTATATCTACTGAATAAGTCATTGTGGGTAATCACCAGAAACATTAAGGGTAAATTCCGCAAACATGGGATCATTTTTGGTAAATGAAAAACAGTGGTGAATCCTGACAGTCGAGCTAACTCATTTTAGCAAATAATTTAAATGAATTAACTTTAATTTGATAACAATATCTACTGTTTTTTACTGGACCCACAAACCATTTGTGTGGTAGAATATATAGATATCAAATGTTCACAGCCACAACGACAAGTAACATTTACCTTATTATTAAGTAACATTATGCTACATTTAATAGGCTCCTACAACTAATACAGTATTTGCTAGTCTGTGGCATCAGCAAATGATGATTTGAGAGAGATAACTGGACTGCAGTTCATGCTGCTTCTGCTTGTGGTAGGTTTTTATGGAACATTTACTTTACCTCCTTTACTTTCAGTTGCACTGATCTTGCATTCAAACTGTGTCTCTTTCAGAACAGTGGGTACAGCATCTTGACTAGTCTCATGATTTAGTTCAGCACTTTTAGGCACTTTAGGACCTTTAGCAAATAAAACAAACAAGAAAATCATACATTGGACAAATTGGACTGAAAATTTTAAATCTACACATATGAGGATTGTAAATAATACTTAGCGGCACATTTTGGTTGTACCTGATCTGTCTTTGAAACAGATCAAAAATGCCCTCCAGTATTTTATAAAGAACATTTTACCCACTTTTTTTTAATTGCTCAATATAAAAAAACATGAAATGTGATGGCATGCAGGGCCCAAATCATGAAGATTTTGGTACGGTCCAAATATGTCTGGGCCTAACTGTAGCAAGTCAGGAACCAAGTATCATAAATCAAATTGACTCATGGTTTCATTCCTCTGAATAAACACAGTTATTCATCTTACTTCCATTTGGCGCTTCATCCATTGAATCATCCCCATCCTCCTGTTCTTTGTTCTCTTTACTAATTGATTCTGGCTTCGCTTTGCATGAGTCTTGCACTTTTTCTGATGACTGGTTGTTCTCAGTATTTCCAGTTTTACAGGAACTTTCAGGACTTTTCTCATCCACTTTATGGGTGCTATTTGATTCTGGAGGCGATGTGTTTGTCGCCATCAAAGGCGTGCCTGGTTACAGAGTTTAAATTTAGGTGTAAATGTTAAACTTGAAAAATACTTTTGTCACAGTTAAATAATCACAACTATCATTAATATTAGCAATAACATAAGATAATAACAACACAACATAAAAATTATAATATTAATTTTGCATCCTTAAACTAAAGTGGATATGCTTCTATTTACATGCACACTGATGTAATCAAAGGCTGAGATTAATACAGTTTTATTTAAAGACATATTGAATTGTGCTTTTGCTCTACACCACAGTACACAGTAAACTAAGTGCATGTCCAACAAATGGCTGATTAAATATGTCTTTTCAAGTGCTAAAACTAAAATCATAAAGAGAATTACTCACCAGCTTCTAAATCACCATTTGCCTCAGTACTGTTGACTGCTGCTTAGACACAAGACCAAAATGCAGCAGAGTTAACATATTTGCTGTAAACACAAAATATTTCCATGTGGATGTATTATGAAACTGACATACCCCCATTAATCTTCAGGATCCCTCTTTTCCTTAAGTATAATACAACAGCCACAATAGTGACAACAGTGACAATTAAGCCAACTGTAACTGCAACAGCTATAGCAATATGATCATCTGTGTAAAATAATGGTAAAGGCAAATTACAAGTTAAATTATAATTATAGTCAAATCAATTACTATACTAAACATTCAATTAACAATAAAACACTGTCTTAATGATGAAATGAATTACTTGGGTAACAGGTCTTCAAATGGAACTTTTCACTCTTGCTGCTAACTGGATTCTTTGCGATGCAGAAATAGACGCTGTTATGATCCGTTTTAGTAGAGATCTGAATTGTCTTCCCAGTTTTTATCATGTTGTCTGGCCCATTCCATTCAAACTCTGCCGTAACGTTTGGATCCAGTGAACACTCAAGTGATACTTCTCCTTCTTTGTTTTTGACACAGGTGACTTTTGGCTGTGGAACTGCATCTGAAGATAACGTGTCAAAGGTGTCCTTTTTAGTATGAGAAGCATGCAACACTGCCTGACTGAAATCTCACCAACTATATTTAATACTCACTTGTTAAAAAACACAATGCATCCACATGATGCTATTCTAACAGAGGAAGCACACATATGAAACTACTATTTATTTATTATACTGAACACCAGTGTAAATGCTTTACATTCTGTGACATTTAAGTCTTTTCAGGCCTGGGGTATCTATTACATTCTAATAATTGTGGTTGATCAAAGCAAAGGAGTATCAATACCAAAGGAGGTACACTCTTAAAAAAAGATGCTCCAATTGGTTCACTGAATGAAGCTCAACTTTTAGTTCCATAAAGAACCATGTTTGTCATGTTTTGTGTGTGAGTGTGAAAACCCCATTTTTCAGTTTAAAGGTCACAAAAATGGTTCTTTATGGAAGCAAAAATGGCTCTTCTATGGCATCGCTCAAAGCACCTGTATTTTTTTAGAGTGTATGGTAACAGCCTGGGAAACTTATTGTTTACCACTAAACTAACTGACCTGGAGGGATTTATGTTTGAAGAGTTTGAACCAAAGTAACTGGGACCCAGTACCCTTACTATAGAGGGAGTGTGGACATTTTTGGGTGTGTCCACTAAACGTTCTTGAGATGTAGGACACTTAATGTATAGGTCTTTCTTTACTCTGTATCTTGGGAGACATTCCTGAAGGGTTTTCTGTAAAGGTGATACCTGTCTGCTGAGGATTTCTTTGGCTGCAAGTTAAAAAGATAAATCCCCTACTGTGGACCTATTTAAAGGAATTATACACTCTATTCCATGGAAAACATGCCTTACAATCTTCATCTGTACACTGACAAGGGGCAAACATACTGGAAGAAATGGACAGTTGTGACTGCAGTGGTGATATTAACCAGACACTGAACTATTTAATGTCTCTAAAAGCCACCTCAAACAAAAGTGGCCATTTTACAACAGTTTTGAAGCTCTTGGTCTAAAAGATTGTTTGATTGTAAAGAGGTATATTCAGAAAATAAAATCTTTTTATCTTTAAAGATACTAACTTATTGCTCACTTACCCATCACTACAAGATCATGGGCGGTATTGTGAAGCTTTCCATTCACCTGGATTTCAGACTGATAAAGACCACTCTCATCTTTCATCATATTCATAAGTGTGAGTGTTCCAGTTCCAGTATCAAGACGTCCTCGATCCTTAAATCGATACCAAGTAGTATCCTTAAATTCAAACTCAACCACCTTATTGTTCCTGAATTTCCACAGAATGGTCTCCTTCACTCCTGTTACTATGGGCGTGAAAGTGTAGTCTTTCCCAGTCTCAACATACTCAGTACCACAAACATGACCTAAAGGGAAAAAAAATGAAAGGATTATGGGTCACAATATCACAGTACACAAACGGGAACAGAACAGAACAGGCCTCATTTCTGCTTAAAGTTGTAGACCTAGCAATGTAATTGGCCTATTAGGCTAGATTTAAACCCCAAAGCAAGTCAAAGCATACTAATGGAAAAGCTTGTAGGTTTACATGTATTTCAGAATAGACTAGGTGCAGGAGCAATTACAGATTATTCAGGTTTTTTTTTACTCTGTCCAAAGTTGCATTCAACAGGCAAATCAGCAATAGTGAGGAACTCACCAACTTCCCATTACAGAACAGGAACCCATTTCTTTCTTAGTTTCATTTACTCCATGTGTATGGCTCTGTACTAAGTAATAGTTTCTAAGAATGTGTATATCTGTAATACACGTTTTACACATTACATTTTAGTACTTACATAACACATCAGTACTGCTTTGTGAGGAGTCTCTGACTTTGGACCTTTTCTTTTGGCAAAGGATTTAAGAAGTCAACATCTAAACATCAGGTAGCTTTGGGGTGGACTACTTCAATAACTATACATATAACTCTTCTCTAGCGTTTTGTACTTTACTGGTCATTATTTTACTGAAGTGACCTTAGCTACATTTTCTGCGTTGGTTTGGTTGACTCCACCCAGAAACAACCAGAATGAGAAACACAGCAGATACGGACTCCGCTCACACGCGGAGCTTGAGGGGTGAACTGCGACCTTCATTAAATGGGTAGCTGCTTTATTTAATCTTGGGACAGATCAGCAGTCAGCAGCGTTATCAAGAGCGAGTTGAAGCTCATTACTCTCAACAGAACAGATTGAAATCGTGTAGTCTGCAGTAGTTACCAACATTACAGAGGTACAAACGCTTAGTTCCGGAAACGTCTCTCTTTTTTTTATTAGCTACTCTTCTCCTGACCGCAGCCTCGCTCAACCTCCCTCAACCACGCCAAACCACGTCGTTACGAGCTGAGCTTCTCTCCTCTCGACAAGCTGAATTCAGGTCGACAATATGAATCGAATAAAACATTGAGGATTTGACTTACCGACAAAAAAAAGAATAAAAAACAGAGAGGGACTGCGGGTGTGTTGACCGTTCGCCATTTTCTTTTCCCGCAGTTTAGTTTCGGTTTTGGTACAGGAGAAAGAACTTCCCCTTTAGTCGATCTGGGGAAACACAGAATGACACATCGGTCCTATTTGAATAAACAGTAAAAACTAAAACTTACAGTGATATACGTAAATAGTATTATTTCCTATTGGAGTAGTGTAGATAAACCCAACTGTCAGATCTCTCGAGGTTTTCATACTGAAGCTATAAATGAATAAATACACTCTAGCACACGATCCTCCCAGTGTTTCCCCTAAACAGCCTCAGTGTTAGATCATCTGTACTGTGAGAGAGAGAGAGAGAGAGAGAGAGAGAGAGATTCTGGACTTATTCTCTTATTATTATTGCTTTTATTGTACTGCAATTTTGCTGTTATTGTTATTTTTGTAATGCTTTAGCAATATTGTTGTCTTTACAATCATGCTTTAAATCTTTGAGAGAGAGAGAGAGAGAGAGAGAGAGAGATATCAGTGTGTTGCTCACTCTACCATTTATGAATCATCTTCATGATGAGATGATTATGGAAAGCCCCGCCCAGAACAGTTCCTCAACAGTTAGTCTGGCTGAACTACTCTGACCAAAGTACCAAGAGTGGAATTGGATTTTCATTAAAATCAGAAGACTGTCAGCTAGACGTTAATATTCACTGTTGGTTGAAACTCGCCCCGTGACTTTATCATCCTTGTATAAAATGTCTTGAGTGTTGTTACAAAATGAGCCTTTGAGCCTAATATTCTCAATCTGGAGAAGGTACTGGTTCCTTTTTCTCTTAACACTTGCTAAACAGTAAATATATATACAGTTCTCAACTGATCCTCTAACTCATCCCCTTGATATTTGTCCCATAGACTAGTGCTAAGACCAGTTAAAATTAAATCATTACTAAAACTGCACTGCAATTAACAATCAGGTTTTCTACAATACTTCTTAACCCCATCTGTAGGTACAAGAAAACAAAGACATCTGTTTACTATTAAAGAAACGTTTATTGCAACAGAGAAATACAGGTCACCAAAAAGCAGTTTTTTGATAAATGAACTGCTGTGCAATGACATCTAAGGTGCTGTATTGTTCCTCTGAGATTCTCCTTAATTCTCCTGAAATTCCAAAACATAACTCAATAGTTAATGTTTAATGTACAAATAAAAGACAAATACACTAAACTAAAAACACAAACATCTAAAGTTCAGCAAGCAAATATCAAACACACGTCTGGACAAAAAACATTGCTTGTCAATGCAAGAAGCACTTATAACTGCATTTAAAGTCTAAACCATTTTTAATGGTTTTTAATTAAAACAAATTACCAGCTTGCCAGAAACACATTAATGGACTCATACTTGTAAATATCACTAGCATTTATAAATACACAATAAAAAGCTATTTAAGGCAAAGTATCAAGCTGTACAAAATACAAATGTGGAACACAAGTTATGCAGCTTTAAGAGCTTTAAGCAAGATTTTACTTACAGTATTATGCAAAGGTTTGGGGAGCTCCAGTCAAATTACACATTTAGTTTGTTTTCTAAGTAAGAAAAGCGCACAAATCCTCTCCAGGAACTTAATTTAAATGTAAAACAATCTGCTTATCTATTTATTTCCAGAATTTAACATATACAAAGAAAAGAACATTTTATTTACACGCCAAATGTTAAGAGTTATTTGTGCTCAAACGTCTACATAAGACTGGAAGTAATGTTAATAATCTTTTACATGCACTATACACATTAGTATACACAAATAAGCAAGGATATCTCATTTTGAAAAACAAATCACAGCCTACAGGGATGCAGAAGTGCTGAACTGTAGTCTGAACTGAAATGATTTTCCTTGTTATTAAACCAAATGCTACTCACAGTCAGTGAGTCACTATCTAGCATTTAATCCCAAAGAAGACCTTTTTTCTGTGAAGCGGTTAAGAATATTTTTGTTTACACTCCAAGAAGTGGTTTCTGATGTATTTGCAAGATTTTCAAACTGTTTACTTAAATCTGCAAGTTCTACTTGGTGGAAACTGGAAAGCAGTTTTTGAACTTTTCCCTGTATTTGTAGATAACAGCAATAACCACCAGAATGATGAGGATGGCAGCAACAACTCCAATTATGAGACCAACAGGAACTGCAGAAAATAACAAAAATTGTATTAATGTGTTAAATACAATAAGAAATAAACATTCAAAACTGACACATCATATATTGCTATTCCAGTGGAGTGATGGTTTAAATCTGAAGTATCTCTTACTTTTTAATGTACAAGACTACAACAATATTCAATGAACTGTAGTAAGTATGAAACACTCACATCAACAATAATAATATATTTTCTTTTTTAAACATTACCTGGAGGAGGATAACAGCTCCCAATACTGAACTGTGTGGTCTTCTTGCTCACTTTGTTCTTTGCAGTGCAGAAATAAACTGATTTAAGACTGGTTTTTTTAGATACATTAAGTGTCTGTCCTGTATATGTTAGCCTATCTGGCCCAGACCAGTCATACTCTACCATCACTGGATTAGGCACAGAACAGGAAAGTGTTATTCCTTCAGGGAAAACATCACAGATCACTTTTGGTTCAGAAACTCCATCTGAAAGTAAAATAAATTAATTTTAGGACACTCTTACTATATTACCTTACTATGTTTATTCACACAATATAAGATGCTTACAATGCTATCATGATCTGGTGAGACATTTATAGAAACAAGTTACTTAACATTTGATCTCATAAAGATGTGGATGCATGATTAGGCAGTTTAACCACAAGATGGATCATGACAGTAAACAACAAGTTAAGACATGCTGGTTACATTCTGTATTTATACTTTTGTTAGTTATCAGTTTTATCCACACTTACACTCATGGACCAATTAATCAAAAACACCAGTCACACATTTAATTTGTAGGTTTACATTTATTGATTGTAGCCTATCTGTTGCTACACCATACATCAGGGAAAAAAAAAGAACCACCATAGATACAGTACCACTACAGTAGCACTAGTAGGCTCAGTAACAACAGGCTCAGTGGTGGACCACTCTCAGCATTGCAGTGACAGTAATGATAGTTATTCATTAGTTACGATATTCCAAAGGGAAAATGTATTTTCTTATCTAAAGCAGATCTCAATATTGTTTCACTGATTCTTGAAATCTCTCTCCTAAACCCTGAGAAATGAGATTTCCGTCAGCTATGATGACTGCTGAAAGATCTCTGAGATGTAGGAGATCTTACACTTCCCTGAAATGAATTATATTCAGCTGAGACTGAACTAAGATCAGTCTGAGCTGAAAGAGGTTAAGCCACCTGTAAGACATTATTCTGATCAAAGTGAGGAAACCCATGGGTTGTTTCTCAGGGTTGAATTTTAGAAACTGGGGACATTGCTTAAGTGTTAGTTTGGTCTCAAACAGGACTATGAGAAATAATGAGACTAAGATGAGATCCTAACATTTCTTTCCTATGATAGCTGAGTTCTGTGGGTGCGGCACTAGTATGACTTCATCAGGCACAACAGTATTGTTATGTAACAATACTCTGATAGTGTAAAAATAGTAATTGTATTTCTGCATTTAATGGTGTAGATGGATTAGCTTTTAGGCTAGGTTATCTTTCATATTTCAGTTTATTAAACTGTGTGCTAAAATTAATATATCACAATTTTTTATCCGGGCTAAGTAATCTTCCACTGTATTCTATCTGCATTGACAATTTCAACATGTTTTGAAAATTATACAACAAAGTGCAGTAGTGACATGGGGCTTTCTAAGCTTATGCCAAAGCACTTGGAAATATGTCTAATTATTTGTATAATGATCTGAATGTAATTCAGACTTATTTACTGTCATGATGCACACACATGCTATATTGAAAAATTAAAATACTAAGCTATTAATGTTTCAATGCTTAATAATAGTGTGCAAATGTCTTACAGTTCAACATAAGCCGGCATCATCCAGACACAACATATCTTTGACATTCTTACTCAAACTAGCAGTAAGTCACTGCTTCTGTTCCAAACTGAAATACACTATGAGTGTGTGATTACATTGGTTTGTATATTTGTCTCTCAGATCCAAATGCTACAGACTACCATACAAGTTACTTACCCATCACTACAAGATCATGGGCGGTATTGTGAAGCTTTCCATTCACCTGGATTTCAGACTGATAAAGACCACTCTCATTTTTCATCATATTCATAAGTGTGAGTTTTCCAGTTCCAGTATCAAGATGTCCTCGATCTCCAAATCGATACCAAGTAGTATCCTTAAATTCAAACTCAACCACCTTATTGTTCCTGAATTTCCACAGAATGGTCTCCATCACTCCTGTTACTGTGGGCGTGAAAGTGTAGTCTTTCCCAGTCTCAACGTACTCAGTACCACAAACATGACCTAACAGAAAGCAAAAAGGAAAGGGTTACCTCACTAAATCACAATACAAATCAAAGAACTAAACAAGTAGGCAACATTGCTACAATATGCACATATGACGCTTCTGGACACCACATTATTATTAATTATTATTATTAATGCTTTCTTACAATGTACAACATTAATAGCATCAACAAAGGCAATAATATTAATGATAGTTATTAGGTAGTACTGGTTTGATCTTATGTAAGTGTTATCCGACTGTGTATATAGCTAGAGTTTTATATATTCAGGCTTTACAGGGGGGTAATACTTCAAATTTAATGGCTTGTTTCTGTTATAAACTTCGATTTAGTCCTTTAATAACTGAGGAATGAGTGTTCGAGAAATTTCTTAAAAGATTAGTTATTAGTTAAGCACCTTTATTGAATCGTGGTTTTGTTTGTTTGGGACATAAATGACAGTTGGCATTATGCAGGGTTTCTTAGCCCCGTCCTTGGGAAGATTAGCGAGCTAGCTAGCTAACGGTCCCTTCAACACGCTGAACTGATCTGATCTGATCTGATCTGATCCTCCTCACTGTAGCTGAGACATCTCGGACATCTCTAGCTACCATTTGATCAGGTTAAATAGGGGTGTGACTTACCGGCACTGAAGAGAACGAAGAGCAGGCAGAAGTGCCGTCTCTCAACGTTAACCATGTTTCCGCGTTTCCTCTGGGCGAGACTGTTGTTCACCAACCTCACTCTAAGCGATGCACCGCGAGCACAGCGGCGCCGATCCTCTGAGCTGAAAAGCCCCAAAACACGCTCTCACCGCCGAGTCGCTTATTTCCCAACAACACGCTATTTTCTAGATTGGGTGTAGCCTATGGGGGGATCCAGATAACATACATCGGGCGAGACCCTCCGTCTTCTTCGTCTCTTTTCCCGTGATCGAGTCTCACTGGTTTGTCTATGCTGCCGCCTTCCGAATGTACGAAATAATGACCTACTGTAAAAATAATGAGTTACATTTGATTAACCTGATTAATTCAATAAATAAAAAAAATAAAAATAAATATATATATATATATATATATATATATATATATATAGAAATTATAAATTAAAGATAATAAATTATTATTGTAATTTTATCATACTATGTTGCAGGTATTACAAACCCCCCCCCCCACACTTTTTTATAATAAGTAATAAAGAAAATTATTCTGCACTGAAGGGAGGGGTGTTAGCGTTTTCTGTTTAGTTCAATTATGAACCGTCGATCTCCAGAATAGTGAACACTGCTTTTAAGCGCTGATGCATTTTTATAATATATTTGTGTGTGTGTGTGTGTGGGGGGGGGGGGTTATGTCTTCTCTGACTGATTAATAGGCTATAAAGCTAACCGCAAACACGTGTTTAAGTGTTTTTGACTTAAATGAGGCTAATACAGAGGTCTACTAGCGCTCCCCTGTGGAGAAACCTCAGCCTGCTAACACGCGAGTGCGAGACGTGCTCAGCTGGGCTGGAGTTCGGGGAGACTAGGAGACTAGGAGGTAGGAGCTCAGGAAGCCGAGCTTTCCCCAGGTTAGATCAGGTGAAGTTGTTCGTCACGAAGGTGAAGTGCGAAGTGGAGGGTATTTAGTAAGCTATAGAGCTGAGAAGGAGGGGTTGAGGGGAGTCCTTCTATAAATAAATACATTTTCTCTTTTGCGAAACCGCGACATACGGCTAGCAAAAACAATTGCATAGACCCGTGCAGACAAATACTTGGGTGTCTATATGGAAAAAAAAAACTTTTTAATACGTTTATTACAAATCACTCATTATGGGGTAAATAAATAATTATCAAATACTCAGCTAAAAATGCACATTTATTTCATTTATTGCTGCTGTCATACTACTGCTGCAATAATGTCCATGTCCACTTTAAGACAATGCTCTTTGCACAATACCGCAATACAATGCAGCAGGTCTACTATGTTACCTATGTCTACCTCTATGTCTCTAGTGTTTTTACTTCTGCCTTATGTTTAACTTTGTACAGTTTGAAATATATCTGTAGTCTAAATACGTCTGCATAACTTATGTTGCATAGTTTTACTTGTCTTGATAGCTTGCGTGTTAGTGGAGGATTAGCAAAGTAAGAGTAGCATTGTGCAGTGTAACTGCGTGCCTACTGTCCACGTGCCAATAACACGCCTGAATCATGAGCTGCTAAACCCAAAGAATAAGCATGAAAACAACAGAAAATTGAAAGAGAAAAGGATTCTACAGCCGCTTTACAGAAGATACATGTATCTCTCAAACTGGTAAATTAGCTTAAAGTATCAACGAGGTAGCATTTATGCAATATTTTATAAAGCATTTCTCTCGTGTAGTTATTATTAAAATCTCAGGCCGGGTTGGAACACTTCCTGGATCGTGTCACGTGGTTTTGACGAGCGGGAGGGAGGATGACTCGTTCCCCTTTTAAGGAGACGACAGACGTTCATGATGGTCTTTTTCCATTAGTAATTACTGCAGACCAGCGGGCATTTCGTGATTGCTAGGCTGTTCTGCCGATATGAGCTTAAACACGCATTTTCTAATAAGCTGTTTTTGTGAAAAGTCTTTTTTGAGGTCTGTTCTGCTGCTGCTTTCCATCATGAAAACACAGAAGCCGAGCTAGCTTGAGTGAGTGCTGTCTTGTATAACTGGGTTAAAGCCGCTGTCCAGAGCGAGAACAAAACTCCTGGGATGGTTTTGTGATCAGAATTGCATAAGTAGTCTTTTCAGTGAGCAGTTCATTCCCACTCGTGTATTCATTAACATGGTATGTATTAC
Organism: Salminus brasiliensis; assembly: GCF_030463535.1. NCBI lineage: Eukaryota > Metazoa > Chordata > Actinopteri > Characiformes > Bryconidae > Salminus > Salminus brasiliensis. The sequence goes on from NC_132885.1 coordinate 19,361,815, forward strand.
CTATAGCATGTATAGCCAGAGCAGCTCAGCAGCTGCACCATCGCCTGGTTTGGGAGGTGCAATGCCTCAGATCGCAAGACCCTACAGTGAATAGTGAGGACAGCTGAGAAGAGCATAGGGGTCTCTCTCCCCTCTGTCACCGACATTCACACTACAAGCTGCACCTGTAAGGCCATTAGCATTGTAAAGGACCCCACTCACCCCTCACATGGACCTTTTTCACTGCTGCCGTCTGGCAGAAGGTTAGGAGCATCCGTGCTGTCGCTGCACGGTTCTGCAATAGCTTTGTCCCACAAGCAGTCAGACCTTTAAACAACAGAGACTGAACTAAACCCCCTGTTCGTAGTGACATTACGTTAGTGGTTGATGAAATTACATTACTAGTTAAACATGTGCACAGACTGCAGCAGAAACATTGAAGCCAATAGAGGCCAGATTTTGAATGTGCTGAACATCTGTTTAGTTTATGTAGTGTTGTAAAATATGTTCCACAAGACTGCAACAGAGCGCTAGCAAAACTGACACTCACAGTGACTCAAATATTAAAATATTATTTCAAAAACCTCAAACAAATACCTCTCATATATCTCAGGTGATTGTTTCCTACTGTGATTTTAATGGGAGTCTCATCCCTAAGTGTTATTGATTTATGTACTATAAATAAAACAAATAACAACAAACAGCATCAGTGTTTCTGCAGCATCTTATTGTTTATTGCATGATTTCCAAAAGCCAGAAATGAGTTTCAGTATTTTGTGCTTGTATTAAAAAAAGACAGTAAAAAATATTTAAAAGTTATTTTTACATTATAAGTGCTTTCTGGTATGTTACTGACATACTATATTTTCAAAAATTCTTCTTCAGCAAATTCAACTACGGTAAAAGACATATCTGTGTCTTTCCCACTCCAGCAACTGTAGTAGAGCAGAGCTAGGAGAGCGATCAAAATGGCAAAGATGGAAACTGCAAGAGGTACAACAACGGCAGGAGTACCTATACCTGCATAAAATGATGACAGAAAAAACTCATAGTACATTCGCTATACAGTTGTCATAATTTTTATATTGTTGTGTTGTCTTTTAATAAACATATAGTATTGATGCTCTATCATTGTACAAGGCTGTCAGTACACTATGCTGTGAACCTAAAGCATGAAATTGTTGCCATCAACAATAAAACACTTAGTCTAAATGAATTACCTGGGTAACAGGTCTTCAAATGGAACTTTTCACTCTTGCTGCTAACTGGATTCTTTGCGATGCAGAAATAGATGCTGTTATGATCCGTTTTAGTAGAGATCTGAATTGTCTTCCCAGTTTTTATCATGTTGTCTGGCCCAGTCCATTCAAACTCTGCCGTAACATCTGGATCCAGTGAACACTCAAGTGATACTTCTCCTTCTTCGTTTTTGACACAGGTGACTTTTGGCTGTGGAACTGCATCTGAAGATAACGTGTCAAAGGTGTCCTTTTTAGTATGAGAAGCATGCAACACTGCCTGACTGAAATCTCACCAACTATATTTAATACTCACTTGTTAAAAAACACAATGCATCCACATGATGCTATTCTAACAGAGGAAGCACACATATGAAACTACTATTTATTTATTATAATGAACACCAGTGTAAATGCTTTACATTCTGTGACATTTAAGTCTGTTCAGGCCCGAGGTATCTATTACATTCTAATAATTGCAGCCAATCAAAGCAGACTTTGGGGACATGTGGGTGGAAATACCAAAGGAGGTACACTCTTTAAAAAAAAAGGTGCTACAAATGGTTCGTTGAGTGAAGCCTTAGAAGAACCATGTTTGGCATAGAGGTGTGTGGAAAAACCTTTAAAAGACTCATAACACCCTCTATTAAAGTAAAGGGTTTTTTTTTTTCAGTTCAAAGGTCACAAAAAAATGTTTCTTCTATGGCATCACTTAAAGCACCTGTATTTTTTATTAAGTGGATGGTTACAGCCTGGGAAACTTAGTGTTCACCACTAACTCACTGACTGGGACCCAGTACCCTTGCAAGATGGGGTGTGGATCAATGCAATGTGGGATCAACCCACATTTTTGGGTGTGTCCACTAAACGTTCTTGAGATGTAGGACACTTAATGTATAGGTCTTTCTTTACTCTGTATCTTGGAGACATTCCTGAAGGGTTTTCTGTAAAGGTGATACCTGTCTGCTGAGGATTTCTTTGGCTGCAAGTAAAAAAGATAAATCCCCTACTGTGGACCTATTTAAAGTAACTGTCAATTATACGCTCTATTCCATGGAAAACATGCCTTACACTCTTCATCTGTACACTGACAAGGGGCAAACATACTGGAAGAAATAGACTGTTGTCACTGCAGTGGTGATATTAAACAGACATCCAAAATATTTAAGGTCTCTAAAAGCCACCTCAAACAAAATTATGGCACAAAGTGGCCATTTTACATCAGTTTTGAAGCTCTTGGTCTAAAAGATTGTTTTATTGTAAAGAGGTACATCTAGAAAATAAAATCTTTTTATCTTTAAAGATACAAACTTATTGCTCACTTACCCATCACTACAAGATCATGGGCGGTATTGTGAAGCTTTCCATTCACCTGGATTTCAGACTGATAAAGACCACTCTCACTTTTCATCATATTCATAAGTGTGAGTTTCCCAGTTTCAGTATCAAGATGTCCTCGATCCTTAAATCGATACCAAGTAGTATCCTTAAATTCAAACTCAACCACCCTATTGTTCCTGAATTTCCACAGAATGGTCTCCTTCACTCCTGTTACTATGGGCGTGAAAGTGTAGTCTTTCCCAGTCTCAACATACTCAGTACCACAAACATGACCTAAAGGAAAACCAAATGAAAGGATTATGGGTCACAATATCACAGTACACAAACGGGAACAGAACAGAACGGGCCTCATTTCTGCTTAAAGTTGTAGACCTAGTGAACATGTAATTGGCCTATTAGGCTAGATTTAAACCCCAAAGCAAGTCATAGCATACTAATGGAAAAGCTTGTAGGTTTACATGTATTTCAGAATAGACATGTGATACAATATGAAAAACAATTATTTAAAAATAAATATATTTAAGTCAAGCTTTTTGATGTGTCTGGCAAAACTGATACAGGTAGTTATCTATAGTCTTTATCATTAAGTCAATGTTCCTTTTTGTTATTTTGGATTTTTATTCTGTTGCATGATTATACAGTCTAGGAAAACATGTTGGGCTAATTTGATTATTGTTTAACACTAATGCATTTGCAAAGGATGTGCAACTCGTTCTAATGACCACAAAAGCTTTTGTGGTCAGATGTTTCTTGCGAAACCCTGTTTTACAGGAAACCAACTTAAATATAGTATACGTTTAAGCAGAGTATAGCTTTTGTGTTTTATTATTTTCAATAAGTCAGATTCAGCACATAAACAGTAATTTTGCACTGAAATGTGCAGAAGTGTATTATTGTAAAGGGTGTTTCACTTTAAATCAAAGTTTTGAGCAGGGTAAAGCAAAATTTTGTGCTCTATTGTAAACAAAATGACTACACTAGTTAAACATGTGCACAGACTGCAGCAGAAACAGTGTTATTTATTATGAAGAATAAGGAACATTGAAGCCAATAGAGGCCAGATTTTGAATGTGCTGAACATCTGTTTAGTTTATGTAGTGTTGTAAAATATGTTCCACAAGACTGCAACAGAGCGCTAGCAAAACTGACACTCACAGTGACTCAAATATTAAAATATTATTTCAAAAACCTCAAACAAATACCTCTCATATATCTCAGGTGATTGTTTCCTACTGTGATTTTAATGGGAGTCTCATCCCTAAGTGTTATTGATTTATGTACTATAAATAAAACAAATAACAACAAACAGCATCAGTGTTTCTGCAGCATCTTATTGTTTATTGCATGATTTCCAAAAGCCAGAAATGAGTTTCAGTATTTTGTGCTTGTATTAAAAAAAGAAAGTAAAAAATATTTAAAAGTTATTTTTACATTATAAGTGCTTTCTGGTATGTTACTGACATACTATATTTTCAAAAATTCTTCTTCAGCAAATTCAACTACGGTAAAAGACATATCTGTGTCTTTCCCACTCCAGCAACTGTAGTAGAGCAGAGCTAGGAGAGCGATCAGAATGGCAAAGATGGAAACTGCAAGAGGTACAACAACGGCAGGAGTACCTATACCTGCATTAAATGATGACAGAAAAAACTCATAGTACATTCGCTATACAGTTGTCATAATTTTGATATTGTTGTGTTGTCTTTTAATAAACATATAGTATTGATGCTCTATCATTGTACAAGGCTGTCAGTACACTATGCTGTGAACCTAAAGCATGAAATTGTTGCCATCAACAATAAAACACTTAGTCTAAATGAATTACCTGGGTAACAGGTCTTCAAATGGAACTCTTCACTCTTCCTGCTAACTGGATTCTTTGCGATGCAGAAATAGACGCTGTAATGATCCGTTTTAGTAGAGATCTGAATTGTCTTCCCAGTTTTTATCATGTTGTCTGGCCCAGTCCATTCAAACTCTGCCGTAACATCTGGATCCAGTGAACACTCAAGTGATACTTCTCCTTCTTCGTTTTTGACACAGGTGACTTTTGGCTGTGGAACTGCATCTGAAGATAACGTGTCAAAGGTGTCCTTTTTAGTATGAGAAGCATGCAACACTGCCTGACTGAAATCTCACCAACTATATTTAATACTCACTTGTTAAAAAACACAATGCATCCACATGATGCTATTCTAACAGAGGAAGCACACATATGAAACTACTATTTATTTATTATACTGAACACCAGTGTAAATGCTTTACATTCTGTGACATTTAAGTCTGTTCAGGCCTGGGGTATCTATTACATTCTAATAATTGCAGCCAATCAAAGCAGACTTTGGGGACATGTGGGTGGAAATACCAAAGGAGGTACAGGGTTTTTTTCACAAAAGGTCACAAAAAAGTGGTTCTTCTGTGGCATCACTTAAAGCACCTGTATTTTTTTAGAGTGTATGGTAACAGCCTGGGAAACTTTGTGTTCACCACTACCTCACTGACTGGGACCCAGTACCCTTGCAAGATGGGGTGTGGATCAATGCAATGTGGGATCAACCCACATTTTTGGGTGTGTCCACTAAACGTTCTTGAGATGTAGGACACTTAATGTATAGGTCTTTCTTTACTCTGTATCTTGGAGACATTCCTGAAGGGTTTTCTGTAAAGGTGATACCTGTCTGCTGAGGATTTCTTTGGCTGCAAGTAAAAAAGATAAATCCCCTACCGTGGACCTATTTAAAGTAACTGTCAATTATACGCTCTATTCCATGGAAAACATGCCTTACACTCTTCATCTGTTCACTGACAAGGGGCAAACATACTGGAAGTGACTTGTCACAGTGAGTTGTCACTGCAGTGGTGATATTAACCAGACACTGAACTATTTAAGGTCTCTAAAAGCCACCTCAAACAAAAGTGGCCATTTTACGGCAGTTTTGAAGCTCTTGGTCTAAAAGATTGTTTTATTGTAAAGAGGTACATTCAGAAAATAAAATCTTTTTATCTTTAAAGATACAAACTTATTGCTCACTTACCCATCACTACAAGATCATGGGCGGTATTGTGAAGCTTTCCCTTTACCTGGATTTCAGACTGATAACGACCACTCTAGGCCTGTCACGATAACAACATTTTCTGGACTATTAATCGTCTCCTAAATTATCGCGATAAACGATAATATTGTAATATGCAGAGTAAAATGCGCTGTCTTTTATCTCCTTCAGAATGCCGTCTTTCACTTCATTATATAAAGCTGGCATGGCAGTTTGAGAGATGTATGTTTTCTTTGGTAATTCGTGCTGCCTGTCAAACGTTTTCAGCATGTTTTTGAATGCCGTATTTAACGGCAGCATCTCTTTGGCTATATGGTGAGTTACACTGTTTGTAAACGTGCGCCATTTCACGCTATCACGTTTATATTTACACTGTCGAGCAAAGGCATCCGTGATAGTCACCTGCTTGGACGCCCCCTCTCCAACCGGGTTCTTTGTTTCCAGCTCGGTAAATTGAACTGGATGGTTGTGCTTTAAATGGGCTCTTAGGTTAGTTGTATTACCACCTTTTGTTGCCACTGTTTTTAGACAAAGACGACATACCGCCTCGTTAACGCTGGGCTCTCCGCGCTCATTTGTCTTAAAGCCAAAGTGTTCCCACACTGGAGCAGTGCAATGTGGCTTTGTCACAACAACCAAGTCCATCTTGAATTACTTCTCCAAACTTTCTTTCTGGATCTGTGTAACTTCTTTTTTTTTTTTTTTTTTGCAAATTCCTATTAGCCTCGAATATGTTCGCCAGCCAACACGCCTCCACCTGCGTCTGCCTCCTCTGTGTGCAACGCGCGCGTTTCCTAACCGATAGATGTCGCTGTCTGGCCCAGACATGTCTTCGCCTTAGATAGGGAGCCGGCGAGAGAGCAGCAGCGCGCGCCTTGCGGGAATCTTGCTGCGTTTTTTTCTAATGTAAACAAACTTGCGTGAAAACCAATTGGCTATTATCAGCGTCTGCTAAACTTATCGTGGACACGTCCATTTATCGTACGATAAGTCGATAACGTAATTATCGCGGCAGGCCTAGACCACTCTCATTTTTCATCATATTCATAAGTGTGAGTTTTCCAGTTTCAGTATCAAGACGTCCTCGATCTTCAAATACCAATTAGTATCCTTCAATTCAAACTCAACCACCTTATTGTTACTGAATTTCCACAGAATGGTCTCCTTCACTCCTGTTACTATGGGCGTGAAAGTGTAGTTTTTCCCAGTCTCAACATACTCAGTACCACAAACATGACCTAACAGAAAGCAAAAATGAAAGGATTACGGTCACTATATCACAGAACACAAACGGGAACAGAACAGAACAGGCCTCATTTCTGCTTAAAGTTGTAGACCTAGCGTACATGTAATTGGCCTATTAGGCTAGATTTAAACCCCAAAGCAAGTCATAGCATACTAATGGAAAAGCTTGTAGGTTTACATGTATTTCAGAATAGACATTAGGTTAGGTGCAGGAGCAATTACAGATTTACAGATAGTGAGGAACTCACCAACTTCCCATTACAGAACAGGAACCCATTTCTTTCTTAGTACAGAGTCATACACATTTTTCTGGAGTAAATGAAACTAAGTAATAGTTTCTTAGAATGTATATATCTGTAATGCACGTTTTACACATTACATTACACATTCCCCTTTCATTAGAACGAACATCAATACTGCTTTGTGATTAGTCTCTAACTTTGGACCTTTTCTGTTCTGTTCTATTCTCAATAAAAATGTCAGACTGTGATACAATATGAAAAACAATTATTTAAAAATAAATATATCTAAGTCAAGCTTTTTGATGTGTCTGGCAAAACTGATACAGGTAGTTATCTTTAGTCTTTATCATTAAGTCAATGTTCCTTTTTGTTATTTTGGATTTTTATTCTGTTGCATGATTATACAGTCTAGGAAAACATGTTGGGCTAATTTGATTATTGTTTAACACTAATGCATTTGCAAAGGATGTGCAACTCGTTCTAATGACCACAAAAGCTTTTGTGGTCAGATGTTTCTTGCGAAACCCTGTTTTACAGGAAACCAACTTAAATATAGTATACGCTTAAGCAGAGTACAGCTTTTGTGTTTTATTATTTTCAATAAGTCAGATTCAGCACATAAACAGTAATTTTGCACTGAAATGTGCAGAAGTGTATTATTGTAAAGGGTGTTCACTTTAAATCAAAGTTTTGAGCAGGGTAAATCAAAATGTTGTGCTCTATTCTAAACAAAAAGATTTTAAAAGAGCATTATAAAAAATGTTATTTAAATATATTTATTTAATAAGTGGTGAAATGGTTTCTGGTATGTTGCTGACATGCTGTATTCTCAAACTATCTTCTTCAGCTAATTGAACTATGGTAAAAGTCATATCTGTGTCTTTCCCACTCCAGCAACTGTAGTAAAGCAGAGCTAGGAGAGCGATCAGAATGGCAATGAAGGAAACTGCAAGAGACACAACAATGGCAGAAGTACTTTTTCCTGCATAAAAAATTACATTTTGTTGTGTTAACATTTCATTTAGACTGTATTAAATTTGTATGAAACTTTAATCTAATTGTAAAAGTACTATACTAAAGTTATGAAATGTAATTGCTTTCCATTACTTTGGGATTATTTGTCTTTTCAATGTAATTAGTACATAAGATTACTTTAAATGCAAACAGAAAAACAAAAACTACAGGTGATGTAAAATTGTCTGTGCTTTATGTGTCCTATGTGTACATCTCTTTGAAAAGTATTGTGGAAACCATGCTGGTATATTAGACCCCTCTGATTTACATTTCTGTTTTTCTTTCAATACTGTTTACACCTTTCAGGTATTAGTAAATGATATGTACCCCTTTAGGTAGAGCTGGGTGGTGCTGTTCGCAGTTTGATTCAATTTAATCTTAACTTATTTTAATGTCTAAAATTTGTTAGAAAGTATTATTGCATTAACATAAAGACACTGGCAACAATACAATATCATCATGAAATTGAGGTTAACATCAGATCTCATTTATTGCTTAAAGTTACTGCAAAGTCATTTTTTAAATATATATATATATATATATATATATATATATATATATATATGTATATATATATATATATATATATATATATATATATATATATATATATATATATATGTTTTTTTTTCCATTTTTTTTTTCCAAGTATATAAAGATTTCAGCAAAGGGTGAGGTTTACCACACCAGCTAAACCTACACTGTTTTGTGGGATCTAAAACTTGCTGGTGTATTTTTGTACACACAGTTTAGAACTTAAATGTCACCGCACAGCAAATCAAATCAAAATCATCTCTGAGTAAACAGATGTCTTAGATTGAGGTACAACCGATTGGGAGGGTCACCACAGACCAATCCAAGGGTGACTTTTTAACACAGAGTAAAAAAAACAAGATTTCTAAACAAACACCATTTCACATAACATTTACACCAAGCATGTTTGATTTTTCAACCCAACAGACGAAAAGGACTAGAAATAAAGCCCTTGTACAAATGTACATGTGAGCTATGGAGGACTGCGAGCTAAATAAATCAAGGAATGAAATGATGGATGGATCTGATCAAAGCTTTCTCCAACTCAACACCCTCAAAAGATTTATAGGGATCTTCTACACTTGCAACAAAATCCTTATTTGCCCTTGCCTCAGAAACAGGGCAGGGGAAGATAAAAGGAAGACAAACATGCTACATCTTACTTAAGACCACATTTGAGTGTCTAGAACTCTATGCTCTACATATAAACTATATGTGAAAGGATTTTCACTCTTGTTGCACAGTGAGCGCAACCAACTGTCTGACATAAAATAGGTAGGGATGTCCAAAACGGACAGTGCATTCTTATTGTGCACACTTATTCCCTTTGTATGCCTCAAGTACAAACTGGCAAAAAGGTCTTACTCACCTAAGGGTGTGACTGCAACATTCCCCATTTCTTCACTCCTTTCTAAGATCTTGTGCCAGTTCCTTCCTGCTCCAGGTTGCCTTGTCCACTCCCTGGCTGTACATACATAAGATCCCTGGTCCTGTGGCCTTACCCCCTTTAGGACCAATCCGAAAAAAACACCCCCACGTAGGTCCAAAAGTAGTCCACCATCTGAATAGCGTTGGACAAAATTTGGGCCCACCTTCATCTCACCATCTGGCCCAAACGTCAAGATCTCTTCCAGTGAGTTGGCCTCCTTTTTAATGGACCAGGTGACAGACAGGAAGGTGTTTAATGTGTAGGCCCGGCTGGCGTTACAGTGTAGCTCCAATGACTCGCCCTCGAACACAACTGGCTGAGGAATGGCTGGAACCACTCGTAGCGTGTCTCCAATCACTGCACACAATCAATTCGTTTCTTTACATTTCACTGTTTTAAACACAGCTATGAGTTAAATCAATATTAGAAAACATTACAGCACATAATAGACAAAAAAAAAACACAAAACAAAAACAAATCAATCACTCTTACATAAGTTATAAAGCATCACTTGGAAATAACCTTTTATAATCTCCAACCCTGGCATCTTAATTTATTTCCCCCATATCATTTGAAAAAGCCCACTGTTCTTTACACAGATACGACTGCAATCTTTTTACACAGATTCCCATTCGGCGTTAAGAAGGTTTTTTTCTGTTTTTCCTGTAATGCAGCCAACTTGGAGATTTTTCAGAGAAAAGAGTAACTCCCAGTAAAACCCAGATGAATGACAGTCCCATTCCCATTGGATAACCATTTCTGTTCATCATAAAATACCACCATTCTAATTCAGAGAAAAAGCCTTGTAGTGGCATTAAGATGAATCAAAATTTTCACTCATTTCTCAAGTTCCTGTGGTGGCTGGAAAGTTGTACGGATGAAATCACTACTGAGACATCAGCTTCTTGCAAAGCAAACAAGGTTTTCTGCATATAGCTGACCAAGCACTTACGTTACATTTTTGAACATTTGTCTGAAAGGGAAATGCAGTTCTCTTTTTTGTCTTAATGATGTCTTATCATATTTGACAATCCTTCCTCACCCCCGTCAAGTTCCCATCTAAAAGTATAATTTCCCTCCAAAACAATGCTAATCCTTCAGCCCCTGAATCATTAGAAAACTCTCACAACATTATAAAAGTAGAGATGGCACTGATTTGACACCAGGTATTTGTATGGACCAGAAAACACTGAATTGGAGATAAAACAACAACAACAACAATGAATTGAATTTGGACACACCTTGTTACACATCTAGTCTGAAACACCTAAACACTCTAGTCAAGATTTTCCAAACAATATATACTAAATCAGTATCAGCAATAACTAAGATCATAACATAAACCGAAAGCTATAAGTGGTCATTTGTTTTAAACCGAAAGCTATAAGTGGTCATCTCTACAAAAAAATAACAAGTATCCCTTTCACAGCAAATAATCTACATCTTGAAGAAAAAAAAAAGGTGCCACATGGTTTTTTTGAGTAACGTGAAATATCCAACAATTTCATACAGTCTTAAAATGAAGGTGCCAAAAACACATTTTTTAAGGGGCCTTCCATTTTTTTATGTGTTTACACACATTTAAAGGGGCCTTCCTAGAACTTGCTATATTCCTATATTATGCAGAGGAACTTAAGTAAAACCTAAACCTCCATATAAAGTAAATGTTGGGAGAATAAACCCTTAAATAGGAACATTTCAGTTACATTACATGAACCCATTTAAGTGTTCTTCACACTCTAATCTCACTCTCAGACAAGGTTCTTTAGAGAAGCAGTCCATCAACCCTTTTTGGTACCTGCATTTTAAGACCGCATGAAATGACTGAATATTTCACACAGTTCATGAACTACCACGGACCAGAAAACAAGCTCATTAAATCGTTTAGAAAATCTCAGAATCAGGAAATACATTGAATCCAAATATCATGTTTTTTCCAGTTCTAAAAATAACTGCCTATGATTTGATCATGTATTCTGTTCTGTTAACAGCTAACCCTAAATGGCTTTACTTACAGAAAGTGTTTGGCCTTGTCACTATCGGTCACATTAGAAAGCACATTATGAAAACAGAAAAAAAGCTCTGTGTGTGTGTGTGTGTGTGTATTTATCTATTTATAGTATAGTAACCTACCACTTAGCTCCACATCTGCATAGTAGTTCCCAGTCGTGACCGAGTCAGTGCTGGGGGTACTGCAGCGATAGATAGCACTGTCCGAGGCTCTGACCTTTCGAATAATCAGCTCTGCAGAGGCATCTGACAGTTTCTTTACAGTCATGTCTCCACTGTTGACCCGATCCTTCACCGAGGAGTCTGGGTATGAGGGATCAAAGGTGGAGACGAGCTGGACATCTCCACTCTCCAAAATCAAGCTCCACTCAAAGTCCTGATCTCTGGGACCTTGATAATCTGAAACATTGCAGCGGATAGACACAGATTGGCCCTCAACACGCACCAGTGGACCAGTGGGCACCTTCACCACCCGGCTCTCGCACAGCACAGCTGAAAGACAGAATTATTATTTGGCAAAGCTGTTAATAACTTCACAAGTCAACAGAAAACAGTACATGAAAATCCTTCAAGAATGCCACTGATACTTGTATCCTTGTGAAACTCCTAAGGTTCTTATGCACGTAAACAGGGTGCTCATGTTACAATCAAGGAAATCTAGATGCTCTTTTGATTATCCAGAATGACGGTGGACAAACTATTCAAGACAAAAGTGTCCTTTTAGCCTTGTTTGTTTTTGTGGATTGAATTTGACTGTTGAGTGTTTCTTAACCCAAATGCTCAAATGTCTGTGGACACCCCTTCTAGTAAACGCATTCATCTACTTTAAGTGGCACTCATTGCTGACACAAATGTGCAAATGTTCTTAAATGTTCTTCAGATTTCATTGTACAAATAAGTTATTATTAATGTTATGGCTATTTGTGCACACCCCTTCTAATGAATGGATTCAGCTACTTTAAGTTACACCATTGCTGAAAAAAAGCTGTGCAAATGCGCACACACGTCCTGCTTGTCTAGTCTCAGCAGAAACCCTGCAGTATTGCCAAAAGAATAGGAGAGAACAGATAAACATGAACCTATAAGCACCATGCCTGATGCTAGGTGTGGAATAGACATGGTATTAAGCCCCCCCCAGCATTGAGCTGTGGAGCAGTGGAACTGTGTTCTCTGGAATGATGGTGCTCCATCCAAAACGTCTGGGATGAGTTTTGGAGTTGGGCATGCAGTGGGGTGGTGGGCATCCAACATCCTTACCTCACTAACACGCTTGTTGCTGAATGCAATCAAATCCTGACAGCAATGCTTCAAAATCTTGTAGAGAGCCTTCCCTGGACAGTAGAGCCAGTTACTCCAACAAAAGCAGGATAAACTCTTAACACCATTGATTTCTGAAGAAACAATGAATAAGCAGGTGTCCCAATACTTTTGTCCAAATAGTGTATTTAAAAGATTAATAGTCTGAATAGACTGAATAGTATGTACTTAAATTACAGGTGTGGCAAATAATGACTATGTTTAGACTAAATGTTTCTTAAAAAAAACAGCAAAAAGCCAGAGGTCATTGAGTATGGGGAGTTAGAACAGAGATATGTTATTCTTTCCAGCAGTTGGCTTCTGTATCATCTCAATACATACTATAGTCTGAGACATCATGCTTTACGCAGCAAGCACGATTTCACAAGAGCGGAGCACATTTCCTCTAAGGTCACCATGTGAGACTTTATATAAAAATACATATAAAACACATACATGTAATGCTTTGACGTTTGCGAGCAAGAAGACAGAAATAGGGTCCTATGATGGTCCAATATATGAAAACATAATTTTTGTAATTAAACCTAAGTGGATCTAAAAATTCATTCATTGCATTAATCTAGTTACACTTCTGCAAACATTATAGACCTTGCCAATAAGTAAAAGCCAATGGGTTAGCTGGACAGTGTGTGTGTAACTGTAAGTTGTTGTTGCACCGTATGGACTACTGTAAATATGGTACCACAGTTCTATATGGACTGCACAACTATGAAATTCCTGAGTGACATTCATGTGTTTTTCTTTGGTCAATTGGTTGCCTTTTTAAAGTATCACAACATTATAGAACTCAATTTGGCTCAGAAACAGCATTACTAGCTTCTCTTGTTTTTACCTAGCTAAATCACACTAAGCTGATCACATTCATTCTGATATAATGAACAATTTTACATTTTGAAATTCTTAAATAAGGAATGAATCAAATCTAAGGATTGGACTTACCGGCACCCAGAAGAATAAAAAACATTAAGAGCTGTAAGCCATAACTGTTTCTCATCATGTTTATCAGTTTCACAATTTCTGTAAGTATAAAGACCACTTCCCCCTGCTGAGCAATAGGAAATAACAGATCTGCAGCACATTCACAGCAGCTCTGTGCTTTATATAGGAGCTCAGGACCAGAGCACAGCTTATTTGCTAGTCAACCAATGAGTGCCCAGAGCTGGAAATCATGACTGTTGGTGGCAAACTGTGACCAGATGTAGAACAGATGTATGCCTTCAGACTATAAATATCAATACAGGAAAGAAATAGGGAAAATGTCAGCATTTATAATGGTATGGTAATTTGTGCCATGCTGTGTTACGTTATGCGGCTCCTGTGAGTCATTGCAGTGGCATTAACCAGCAAAAAAAGCAGTATTCAATTTTTTCACAGTTGTTTACAGTGAAACAGTATAAGCATACAATCTGTGAATATCTTTTGCTCTGACACTGCCTTTGAATCACATTGGGAGTGACTCACTGATATGATGACACATTGAAAGAAGGTATTTCTTGAGAAAACGTCTTGCGATTTTCTGTTGGACTGTGGACTTAGTATTCTAAGGCATTTGGATGGTGTAGTTCAGAGTAGACCATGAAACTATACTTCGAACAGCCTTGTTTGAACTAACAGCTCTTTAACACTAGAGGGAGCTTTAACTCTATTTTGGACCCTTTGACTGCATGGTCAGTGCTGCTTATCAATATTGTGACCTATACAAGACTACCTTCATATATAAGCAATTCTTTTTAAATGCTTTTAATATCTCATGTCTTCTCAATGACCTCTGGCTTTTTGCTGTTTTTTTAAGAAACATTTAGTCTAAACATAGTCATTATTTGCCACACCTGTAATTTAAGTACATACTATTCAGTCTATTCGGACTATTAATCTTTTAAATACACTATTTGGACAAAAGTATTGGGACACCTGCTCATGGTGCTTATAGGTTCATGTTTATCTGTTCTCTCCTATTCTTTTGGCAATACTGCAGGGTTTCTGCTGAGACTAGACAAGCAGGACGTGTGTGCGCATTTGCACAGCTTTTTTTTTCAGCAATGGTGTAACTTAAAGTAGCTGAATGCATTCATTAGAAGGGGTGTGCACAAATAGCCATAACATTAATAATAACTTATTTGTACAATGAAATCTGAAGAACATTTAAGAACATTTGCACATTTGTGTCAGCAATGAGTGCCACTTAAAGTAGATGAATGCGTTCACTAGAAGGGGTGTCCACAGACATTTAAAAACATTTGGGTTAAGAAACACTCAACTGTCACATTCATTCCACGATTTGAGGCTAAAAGGACAATTTTAGGAAATTATTCATAATTTACTTTTAAATTGCATGAAATCAGCAATCAAGTCTTTGAGCGACAGGTTAGCTGTGTTGTAGAAGGCCTCACAGGGCCGGGGTTGTACTAAAGTATAATACTTGAAACAGTTGCTGTTAGTTTTCTCTATGGCTATGTTTCAGTCAGTAGTGTTTGAATATAATTTTTATAGCAGCAATGACTAGTTATGAGTATCAACATAATTAGTGATATATTCCCCCTCCCTTACCACAATAACCGTGACTTCAATAGTAAATTTATCTGCGGAATCTGTTGATAAGAACAAATGAAGTTATTAGAGGACTAGTACTAAATAAGGTGACAAAGCACTGCTGAAAGTTTTCTAGCCTGCCATACTGGTTCTACAATACTGTAGCTCATTTGTGTGTGTGTGTGTGTGTGTGTGTGTGTTTAGACTTAAATTCATGAACTGCATCATTTTGTGTTGGTGATGTTTGTGCTAATGTGGTTTTTGTGTATAGTCTCATCGTGACATCTTTGTGTGTATGGTTAACCGAGACACAGTTGGTTTATTTGCTTTGAATGAGTGTGTTTGGGCTTGGCTGACATGGTGTGCAACACAGGAAGTCTTCCTTTCTGTTTTGTGCGTGCAGGCCTTGTGGGCGTGCCATGTTTGTTCTGACTGCAGTAATGTAGGGAGCGTCAGAAGTCTACATAATGGATTGAGTGCGGAAACTATTAGTCTATTAGCAGAAACATGACAGCAGCACTCTCAGACATAGTTTGTTAACTATATACAGTTATGTGAAAAACAATGAGTTTGAATTCTATGCACATCAGGATATAATACAAAAAAAACAATTGTTTCTTAGCAGGTCTTAAAATTAGGTAAATACAACCTCAGATGAACAACACATGACAAATTGCACTGGGTAATAATTTCTTTAACAAACTAGGGCCAAAAAGCAATACACTGTGTGAAAAAATGAGTACACCCCTACTGCTTTCATAGGAATTCAGAGGTAAAGTAGCAGCCAGGTGATGCTAATCAAATGTCCTTGATTAACTGATCATCAGCAAGTGTGACTACCTCAATAAAAGCAGATGTTTTGGTAGTTAGTTGGTCTGGAGCATCCAGGTCTGCGTAATCAATCATCAGTCTGGGAAGTGTTATAAGGCAATTTCCAAACAATGTAAAGTCTGCATTGAGAAAAATCATTCCCAAGTGGAAAATACTGAAGGCAGAAGTGGCGTTTCAACAAATTCACCTCAGGGGGAGATCATGCAAAGCTCAGAGAAAACCCCAAGAGCTACATCTCAGACTCTACAGGCATCAGTTAGCATGTTAAATGTGGAAGTTTATGACAGTGCAATTAGAAAAAGACTGAACAAGTTTGTCTTGTTTGGAGAAGCGTTGCCAGGAGAAAGCCTCTTTTAAAAAATCAAAACAACCAAAAAAAAAAACAAAAAAACATGGCAGTACGGCTTAAATTTGCTATACTGCATCTGAACAAACCACAAGTCTTCTGGAACATTGTCCTTTGGACAGACATGACCAAAATGGAGATGGGCACCTTGCAACCATTGAGTTGACCATGAACAATGATCCCAAACACACTAGCAAATCTACAACAGAATGACTAAAAAAGAATTGTGGTGCCCAATCAAAACTCAGACCTCAACCCAATGGAAATGCTGTGGCAGGATCTTAAGAGAGCTGTGCACAAATGCCCACTAAACTCAATGAACTGATGCAGTGTTGTAAGGAAGAAAGAACACCAAAATTCCACTAGAATGATGTGAGAGACTAATGAATTCATACAGAAAGCCATTACTTTACATTATGGCCGTTAAAGGTGGTTCTACAGGCTATCAATTCATATGGTGTACTTAGTTTTTTGTACTTAGGATTCGATTTTTTAAATTCTAATCATTATATGTAATGACAGGATGGAATCTTTAATGTCTTGTTGTTCATCTGAGGTTATTTACCAGATAACGACCAGATGTTTTTATTATGTGCTGATATGTAAATTCATAGAATTCAAAGAGGGTGTACTTTGTTTTTCACATAGCTGTCTAAAGAGACAAATGTATACACAGTAATATCAGAAAATTATGACTAGTTTGTAATGTACTACATTATATCGGCTCCACGTACCATGTAAGAGGACTATAGTTCTATAGTCCATCTGTTTCTCTGCATACTCTGTTAGCCTATTTTCACTGTGATCTTCAATGGGACCCCACAGGAAAACCACAGAACAGCTGTTATTTGGGTGGTGGGTCATTTTCAGCACTGCAGTGACCTAGACATGTTGGTGATGTGTTAGTGTTTGTTGTGCTGGTACGAGTGGATCAGACACAGCAGTCTACTCTGTCTATTCATTCTGTTTTATTAATTGCCAACCCTAACATTACCCTAATTTCCACAAGCATCCCTATGTGATTTCATATATTAGGGTAGGGCCAAGGTAGTAATGATGTATATACTAAGCTGTAGACTTAACATTCCTAACTACTCATTTGGGTAAAAATAAAATTCTCATATTTGTTTGTTGTAGATTTACAGCATCTTAGCTATTTTCAGAGACAGCCAGTCTGCTCTATTGAGATTGGAATATGTGCCAGTTACAGTATGTAGAGAATGTAGAGAGTAGACAGTTACAGAGATCCTGTTAACAGAATCCAGAAATCTTGCATCATTTTTAAAAAGCTCTTTTGGGAAATTCATGTTAAAAATACAAGATGTGAATAACATCCCAGCTGTGATTTGGTACAGTAAGTGAGCTAATAGATTGAGGAATGGTCCATTGTGAAAGAAGGCAGGGGAGGGTGAACTAATACTGCAATATTACAAATATTCATAGTAATATACAGAAATGGTAAAAAAAAAAAAAAAATCTGTTAATTTACTTGTACTGAGCAGTGGCAACACAGTTTAACCTTTCAACCTACGTCTATTTGCACCTTTCTGTAATCGTATGAATATATAATGAAAATATAATATTGCATGTCAATTAAGTGATGTGTGTCTGTGTACTTGCTGGAATATTGTAATGTAGAAAATTGCCTGTAAAAAAATTGCAAAAGCTTTCCATATGCCACAGAAAACCATACTGACAGTATCACACAGCTACATCTGATAGCCTCCTATTGGCTATTCAAACTGAATAGTCCTCATGTCTTGCTAAGCTGGGAAGCCCACATCATTGCTGCGATTGCAGAATGAAAGGTAGGTCACCTCGAAGGACAAATCGTGAATGCAAAACTGGAATAGCCCAACATGTCAGCTGAGAGGGGCATTACCCCCTCGTGCACCCCCTGTGGTGCCAGGCCTTTTCCCCCCCACACTTCTCCGAACAGAGCGAGAGGTTCCGGTAACCTAATTTCACAGTGCTAGCCTGTTTTATCCTCGCTTTGGTGCAGCCCTATCTTACTCTAATTCTCTAAAAGATGAAAAGACATGATAACCGCCTCGTTTGAGTTTCCCCTTGACATAAATGAGTCACCGCGTGCTGCTTAGTAGAGAAATGAGGATGAAAGTTGGACTTGCGCTAAAAGGAGCAAAGAGTCTCTAGACGTTCAGAGTTATTCTGGGAGAGATAATTAGTGCCTCTTTTTTGTATGCGCTGTCACCCTTCCCGCTGTTCTGTGGTGGGGGCGGGCGGTAGTTGTAGTTCACCTGCGGCGAACCGTGGCTCTGATTTTTTTTTAACACCCGGATTGCGACTAGTCCCGCCCCCTGGATCGGGATTGGCTCGTTAGCTCATATGGGTGTGGCCGATCCCTTTTAGGATTTTAATGGCACTTTTGAGTACGTTGGCCATTTTCTAGTGTCTGGATTGTAGAGTGGATATCCGGGTGATTTTGAGGGCACTACAGCATCCTGTAGTTCACACTGATTTGTAGTGAACACGGTAGATCACTACACGAGCTGCACGTGGACCATAGGGCACTGCGAGGGCGTTACTACGCAACGGAGGTTACTTCAACGGCGGCCGCTAAAAACGGTAAAACTTGCTGGAGAAACAGCAGCAGCAGCAGCAGCAGCAGCTCTGAACACGAAGACTGCAGCTACTGCGTTTACTGCGGCCTTCTTCAAACAGCAGGAGCACTAAACTGCAGGTTAATGCAGTCATAGAGCTAAGAAGTAAAAGTGTAGTCCAGTCAAATTGTCTGAAATCATTTATTGGGTCATAGGTTATGTCGCTGTTTAGGTAACTGCTTACTTCACCCCTATATAGCGCCCCACTAATGAGGAGGGGGTGTAGTTCAGTCATAACTGCATTTTTCTGGGCTGTTACTCACAAAACATCTCAATTTAGTTTCCAGACCAGTATTTGTCACCACACAGAGGTCTAGACAATACATCTGCTCATGTATCTGCTCTGCTGTTTGGTTAATACCACCTCTAGAATGGTATTTCTGGAAACGCAGAGAAATACCAGTACTACCAGTAGCGCTAGCTAAATCTTACTGATAACCAATGGCTGCGCAGCATGAGGAACACCATTAGCCAATCGTAGCGTCTAACGCAGGAGGCGGGACTTGCCCGATACGGGTGGGGAAAAAACAAGCCCGGTGCGAGTCTTTTCTTGTCCAATAAGGAAAGAAGGAGACCCCCACATTTCCGGACACGGCGGCGGCGGCACAGCACTTCTCTGTAGGTGATCATCATGGAACATGCTCTAGGTCACCTCGTTTACTACACTTTTGGATCGCTCTTCGTTTAAGAGACTTTTCTGTTAAACGCTAGCTATACGTTTCCCAGAGAACTCGAGGGAAGTTTGCCTCCGAAAGAGAAAGAGAAAGAGAGAGAGAGAGAGAGCCCGCGTTCACCTGAGTGCTCGGAAATCTCAGACTGGGGAACACTGTTTTCGGCCGGATTTGGTTTGACAAAGGCGATCCCGTGGGAAAAAACGCGCCTTCTCAACATGCCTCAAGAAAAAGGAGTCTTCAGTCTTCTGATTGTGGTTGCGGTCCTCGGTAAGTTGTTTCGCTCAGCGATTTTTAGATGTATTATGTATTTGATCTAGTTTATTACTGAAAGTTCATCAAACTTCTCGTTTGTAACTGGTGGCGTTTTAACTCCTGGCCTCACCTCGGTGTGAGTCTGCGTGCACATATGTGCGTGAAAGAGAGGAAGTCGTTAACCTTGTTTATACACCAACAAACATATAGATAGTCTAGTAGAATTGTGTAAATTATTTTTACATCGTGGTGTTCACGCAAAAACCTCGTGTCTCCATTTATTTATTTTTTATTATTATTTTTTTTTTACCGTTTTTCACGGTACCGTTTTTATTTTAGCATAATGGCAATCTGGCAGTTGCTCTTACCATTAAGATTTCATGATAAATGGTCCTACAGAAAAACTCCAGAGTAGCTTAGAATAAAATATTATTTCATTGCCTTCCATTAAAAGTTAAGGCGTTTTTTTCCTTCAAGTTTTTATTTTAAAGATAAGATCTTTTTTTACGTGACAACCACGAGATCAGGTTTAAGGTTGATACTTTAGGTTCACTTTCATTTCTCTTAGTTGTGCCTTATTGTTTTTATTTATTTATTTATTTATTTATTTATTTATTTATTTTTTCTTGTGTGATTTGACAGTTTTGGAAAAGGTCTTCTGTTTTTAAAGTAGTTTTAAACGACCGTTAATTCATATATCTAAATATATAAAAATCTCCACTAGTGAATTATCCGAACTTTACCATAGCCAGCTAGTTTGTATTATGGGAATATCCAAGGACACAGTTGTCTTGAAATAAGTGTGTGTGTGTGTGTGTGTGTGTGTGTGTGTGTGTGTGTGTGTGTGTATAAAAGACTGGTTATTCTGGTTGCTGTGTGTTATATATCCCTGATTCTGTGAACACACCTGGCTTCTGCTTTAGAAAATCATCTAGATTTGGTTGGGTGCAGGTGGACCAACCTAGTCCCAATGTCCACCATTCTTTTGTCAATATTCATCATATGACAATTCAAGCATGTTGAAAATCTTCATATAATTTTCTTTGTTTTCTCCTCCTTGTTCTTATCTGGTGCTGCTAGTGTTGAAATTTGCATCCACATATGCCCATCTCTTCATGTGTAGGCAAGCCCTAGCATGCCTGCTGTCTGTGTCTATCTGTTTATGTTCCTAATCTTGCTTTTGTACATTTCCGTCTTTCTAGAGAGAATAGTCTTTGCTCAGTGTTTCCTTAGCTCGTTCTGTAACTTACCGTCTGTGGCGGCCATGCTGCCGGCACTCGTTTTAAACCTTTTAAGTGTCCAACCAGTAGAATCTAAATATTTATTACTACTTGTGACGTGATGTTTCTTCTTCTTCTCCTCAGGTCAGGATAGAGTAGGAAGTGTCGTTACAATTACATGCCCATAAATGGCTTTTTTGGCAGGGTGATGGTTAACCGGTTCATACAAATGTAAAATGCACATTGAAAGACTATCCTTCACTACAGCTGACTGTTTCTACTCCCATTAATTATCTGGGGGCTATCCATCTGAATTAAAAATGTGCAAATGAGACATATAGAGATTGAAGTTGTGCCAAAATAGGTACAATCAGTGATCAGTGGCTCAACTTGATCAAAGAGCTCGCCCTGTTGTTGGGTCTCATCGGTGGCTTGGAGCTGATGAGATTACTCGTTGATTGAGAAGGACAGCTTAGTTCCTCTCTCTTGTCTATCTCTGACAGTGCTGGCCAGTTGTGTTGGTCTGTTAAGTCACACAGACTGAACTGGGCTTTTATCGCTCTCTTCCAAGCATGTTCTTTCTTTCACACTCCCAGGAAGGTGTTTAATGCCTTTAGTTCATTTAGTTTACAGGAGTCTGACAAGGTAGTCCTACTATAATTGTTGACAGTCCATCAGAAGATTTCTTATAGCTCCCTGACTGCAAATCGAAGACCATGTTTACATGTACTGAAACCTTTTAAGCTTTAAACGGTTGGTTGATTATTGCATGGTTTTGTCTTGAATAGTTTGTCCACCGTCATTCTGGATAATCAAAAGAGCATCTAGATTTCCTTGATTGTAACATGAGCACCCTGTTTACGTGCATAAGAAACTTAGGAGTTTCACAAGGATACAAGTATCAGTGGCATTCTTGAAGGATTTTCATGTACTGTTTTCTGTTGACTTGTGAAGTTAACAGATTTGCCAAATAATAATTCTGTCACTGTCTTTCAGCTGTGCTGTGCGAGAGCCGGGTGGTGAAGGTGCCCACTGGTCCACTGGTGCGTGTCGAGGGCCAATCTGTGTCTATCCGCTGCAATGTTTCAGATTATCAGGGTCCCAGAGATCAGGACTTTGAGTGGAGCTTGATTTTGGAGAGTGGAGATGTCCAGCTCGTCTCCACCTTTGATCCCTCATACCCAGACTCCTCGGTGAAGGATCGGGTCAACAGTGGAGACATGACTGTAAAGAAACTGTCAGATGCCTCTGCAGAGCTGATTATTCGAAAGGTCAGAGCCTCGGACAGTGCTATCTATCGCTGCAGTACCCCCAGCACTGACTCGGTAACGACAGGGAACTACTATGCAGATGTGGAGCTAAGTGGTAGGTTACTATACTATAAATAGATAAATACACACACACACAGAGCTTTTTTTCTGTTTTCATAATGTGCTTTCTAATGTGACCGATAGTGACAAGGCCAAACACTTTCTGTAAGTAAAGCCATTTAGGGTTAGCTGTTAACAGAACAGAATACATGATCAAATCATAGGCAGTTATTTTTAGAACTGGAAAAAACATGATATTTGGATTCAGCTCAGGCTTTATCAGATCTCTTCAGAATGTATTTCCTGATTCTGAGATTTTCTAAACGATTTAATGAGCTTGTTTTCTGGTCCGTGGTAGTTCATGAACTGTGTGAAATATTCAATCATTTCATGCGGTCTTAAAATGCAGGTACCAAAAAGGGTTGATGGACTGCTTCTCCAGTCAGTCAGAACCTTGTCTGAGAGTGAGATTAGAGTGTGAAGAACACTTAAATGGGTTCATGTAATGTAACTGAAATGTTCCTATTTAAGGGTTTATTCTGCCAACATTTACTTTATATGGAGGTTTACTTTAAAGTTCCTCTGCATAATATAGGAATATAGCAAGTTCTAGGAAGGCCCCTTTAAATGTGTGTAAAATATTTGCTTCATGTAAATCTCTTTCAACATTCAATCAAAAGCAGTTATACTATGCCATGGCTCCTAGTTCAGTTTTTGGCACCTTCATTTTAAGACTGTATGAAATTGTTGGATATTTCATGTTACTCAAAAAAACCATGTGGCACCTTTTTTTTTTCTTCAAGATGTAGATTATTTGCTGTGGAAGGGATACTTGTTATTTTTTTGTAGAGATGACCACTTATAGCTTTCGGTTTAAAAAAAAATGACCACTTATAGCTTTCGGTTTATGTTATGATCTTAGTTATTGCTGATACTGATTTAGTATATATTGTTTGGAAAATCTTGACTAGAGTGTTTAGGTGTTTCAGACTAGATGTGTAACAAGGTGTGTCCAAATTCAATTCGTTGTTGTTGTTGTTGTTTTATCTCCAATTCAGTGTTTTCTGGTCCATACAAATACCTGGTGTCAAATCAGTGCCATCTCTACTTTTATAATGTTGTGAGAGTTTTCTAATGATTCAGGGGCTGAAGGATTAGCATTGTTTTGGAGGGAAATTAAACGTTTAGATGGGAACTTGACGGGGGTGAGGAAGGATTGTCAAATTAAGGAGTTCAGTCTTCATATGGTATTCTGATGAGACATCATTAAGACAAAAAGGAAAACTGCATTTCCCTTTCAGACACAAAAATGTAAAGTAAGTGCTTGGTCAGCTATATGCAGAAAACCTTGTTTGCTTTGCAAGAAGCTGATGTCTCAGTAGTGATTTCATCCGTACAACTTTCTAGCCACCACAAGAACTTGAGAAATGAGTGAAAATTTTGATTCATCTTGATGCAACTACAAGGCCTTTTCTCTGAATTAGAATGGTGGTATTTTATGATGAACAGAAATGGTTATCCAATGGGAATGGGACTGTCATTCATCTGGGTTTTACCGGGACTTACTCTTTTCTCTGAAAAATCTCCAAGTTGGCTGCATTACAGGAAAAACAGAAAAAAACCTTCTTAACGCCTAATGGAAATCTGTGTAAAAAGATTGCAGTCGTATCTGTGTAAAGAACAGTGGGCTTTTTCAAATGATATGGGGGAAATAAATTAAGATGCCAGGGTTGGAGATTATAAAAGGTTATTTCCAAGTGATGCTTTATAACTTATGTAAGAGTGATTGATTTGTTTTTGTTTTGTGTTTTTTTTTTTTTAGTCTATTATGTGCTGTAATGTTTTCTAATATTGATTTAACTCATAACTGTGTTTAAAACAGTGAAATGTAAAGAAACAAATTGATTGTGTGCAGTGATTGGAGACACGCTACGAGTGGTTCCAGCCATTCCTCAGCCAGTTGTGTTCGAGGGCGAGTCATTGGAGCTACACTGTAACGCCAGCCGGGCCTACACAATAAACACCTTCCTGTCTGTCACCTGGTCCATTAAAAAGGAGGCCAACTCACTGGAAGAGATCTTGACGTTTGGGCCAGATGGTGGGATGAAGGTGGGCCCAAATTTTGTCCAACGCTATTCAGATGGTGGACTACTTTTGGACCTACGTGGGGGTGGTTTTTTCGGATTGGTCCTAAAGGGGGTAAGGCCACAGGACCAGGGATCTTATGTATGTACAGCCAGGGAGTGGACAAGGCAACCTGGAGCAGGAAGGAACTGGCACAAGATCTTAGAAAGGAGTGAAGAAATGGGGAATGTTGCAGTCACACCCTTAGGTGAGTAAGACCTTTTTGCCAGTTTGTACTTGAGGCATACAAAGGGAATAAGTCACACTGAAGGGATGAGTCACTCTAACGGAAATCAGTGGAGCTGTGAAAACGTCAGGAGGAGTTCCAGCACTTGCTGCACATGAAACATTGGTTTTTGAGACTTGAACCTTACTAAGGAAAGACAACACAATGAATGTCAAAAACCCAATTGAGTCCCAATTATCTTTACACTCTTATCCAGAGCAACGTTTTGCCACAATTTGCTTATGTGGCAGAGGTAGGCGAATGTAACATTAGTCCTGCCCAAGAACTCTTATTGAGATTGAGTGTGTTGTAGCATGGTGTTCTTGCCCAGGCAGGGAATTGAACCCCAGGCTGTCATGTGAAAGGGCAGTGGTGTTTGTCTTCCATCAAACATTTAGTTAGTAGTACTGTATGGGTGGGCAAAATATTACTTTTATGGATAACCTACTTCTCACTAGTCATCCTGTTGTCTTGGGAGCTAATGTCTAAGCTCAGGAGCTGTCCTGAAATTTCTGGTGTCTGTGCTACCGTAACCATTACATAAAAGTCTTGTGGCTGAAATGGGGATCTCGCAGAAAGAGTACTTATAAAATAACCAAGCCTTCTGTAGGCGCCTGTCTGAAGTCAACAGACAAGAGACAGGAGATCACTTTAAATCCACCTCGATCCCCCTCTCCCCAATATTACTGAAACCAATGAACAATGACACCAGAGTGAGGGGGGAAATGCTACGTTTGTGCTGTGACCTTTCATGGGATTTTATTAAAAGCACCCCTGCCTATTTAGACATTCACATACTGCTCTCACTCTGCAAAGTTAGTAGTTTCTCCTTATTTCAGGTTGAAGTCAAACAGTGCTCTCTGCCTGTTTAATAAGAAGAGCTCAGGCTTTATCTCACATTCGTCCAGTCTTTTCATCTCCACTGAGCTGTTGAACTGTTTGTATTAGCATCTGCTTCTTCTTTCCCACATTTTAGCCCAGTCACTGGTGGTTGCTGTGGAGAAGAATGTTACCCTCAATGTGGAGGACACCCTGAATCTGACCTGCGTGGTAGCTGCACATGGCCTGCTTTCTTTGGACCTGGAGCTGACGTGGCTGGTCAGGGCAGGCGACTCGTCAGCTGCCCAACGGGTGCTGCTCCACGTGGGACGAGATGGGCAAGTGCTGAATGGCTCTGAGCTGGTGGGCATGAGCAGGGTTAAGCCGGACACGTTTAGGCTCATCCTGCCTAAAGTGCAACGTTCAGACTCTGGCCTATACTTCTGTCAAGTAAAGGCCTGGCTGCCACAAGGCAGTGGGAGATGGTACCAGGCTGTAGAGAAAACCTCCAACCCTGTCCAGGTTCTGGTAACACAGCTAGGTAAGGGAGAGGATTATTTTTTTGTCCTGCTGTATGTTTTGTTCTGTATGTTTCTTGCAGTCCACACTGTTAAGGTGTGAACCAAAAAGGTTCTTTGGAGTGATCCAGCATGAGGACCACTTTTGGTTCTCTATCTAAAATGATGTTTAAAAAAATTAGTTAATTCAAATTAAAGGGTTTTCTACACTTATACAGCCAAGCCAAGGGCAATGCAGAATTCTTTTTATTTTCTTGATGTTCTTTGTCTCTGTCTCTCTTCTTGGTCTCTCTCTATCTTCTACCTGCTTCAGCGTTTCTCCTGCAACATGGTTGGGTGGGGTATTACCCTCTTTCCCCTTTGCTGTATCAAAGACAGTTCTACCTTCTCCAGATTAAACATTAAAAGGGCTGCATACAGACAGTGGGAGGTGTCAAGAAGACAAGCCTGACTCATGAACTAGATTATTGTGAGCCTCATAGAATTCTCTCTCTCTTGGCCTTTGAGAATTGCAAAAGCTTTTTGTATCTCCTTCAAGGTATGTTTGCAGTGGAGAATGCACTGTCCGTTTTGGACATCCCTACCTATTTTATGTCAGACAGTTGGTTGCACTCACTGTGCAACAAGAGTGAAAATCCTTTCACATATAGTTTATATGTAGAGCATAGAGTTCTAGACACTCAAATGTGGTCTTAAGTAAGATGTAGCATGTTTGTCTTCCTTTTATCTTCCCCTGCCCTGTTTCTGAGGCAAGGGCAAATAAGGATTTTGTTGCAAGCGTAGAAGATCCCTATAAATCTTTTGAGGGTGTTGAGTTGGAGAAAGCTTTGATCAGATCCATCCATCATTTCATTCCTTGATTTATTTAGCTCGCAGTCCTCCATAGCTCACATGTACATTTGTACAAGGGCTTTATTTCTAGTCCTTTTCGTCTGTTGGGTTGAAAAATCAAACATGCTTGGTGTAAATGTTATGTGAAATGGTGGATAGGAGTTATTGGCTATTTGTAAATAATTGTTACCACTGACCCAGTTTCAGATTGCAGTACTGTCTGAATGGAGTGACTAGAAATCTGACTAAACACAAAATGCTAGTTCTCCTGTATGTAGCTACATTCATAGAAATTGATTCATGTGAAAGCTATGGATCAATGGAGCCATACTAGCTATATATAAAGGACAAAACATTACAAGTTGCTGTTTTGCAAAGCTTGCTTTTGTGTCTCGTGCATGGAGCTTGACATCAGACACAGTTTGACAGAAACAAATTTATCCCCATTAAATTTGGAGGGAAGTATTCGAATCAGTCAGTTAGGTGCAAGAGTTTTGGGATGGCTACTTGTGCCTATGCACTGACCTAATTATGCTGAAAATTGCCTTAGGAAACTTGCAAGACTGTACATGCAGATAGGCTTTTCCCTCTGGTCTTACCAAACCCCACGATGCCTACGCAGCTGCACCTCAACGTCTTTTTGTTCTTTAGTCGGGCACCTCCAGCATATTCTAAAAATTGCTTTTCACAAAGGACTTCACTGTGCTGTCCTTCCTGTTGCATGATGGCAGGGATTTTCTTTCTTACTTTTGTTTCAAATTTGTATGTAGAATGGATTTAAAAACCTAGCCTTTTTTGGTCGCTGACACTGCATTTGAAGTTTAAACAACCAAATGTTTCCCCTAGCTGTTCTAGGAGGGGTATGTCTGCTGGTAACTGTCTTTGTGCGGTTGGACGGGCTGTTAATGTAATCTCTGGCAGGCAGCCAGAAAGCAGAGTATTGATGTGAGCAAATGTTTTAAGGTTCAAAATCACACGGCAGGCTGGGCAGTCATTTATTAATAAACCCCTAGTTCAGCTTGAGGTTTGACAAAAGGTATTTACAGTTCAAGTCACTTCATTGGCCATTTATGTTAATGCAATAGAAGAACATTTTTGTAAATGTTAAGTGTGAAGAATCTGTAAATAATCTTTGCACGGGTCCTTTATACATTTTAAAAGGGTTTTCACACCTCTCCCCTAGAAAAATGATTCCTAATGCAACCAAAAATTGCTCAAAGACCCATATTGTAGCACCTTCTTCTGGCCAAACAGTGCCAGCACAGAGTGGTGTCCATACAGCTCTAAATTCTCTAATAACTGGCGCAGATATTACTCTGAATGTGGAAAGTACCTGGAAACCCGGAGGTGTCTGTGTCTGTGCACCTGTTTTGTTTGTCACTGCAGGTTTTCCTTTTGTTTAAGCTTAATTTACACAGGCTTACAATGGACTTCCTTCTTTGGCTCAGATTCTCAGTCCTGAAATGTCCTTATTACTGTAACAGGAGCTTCTTGTTTTACATATTTGTGCAAATTACACATTTCTGATGGGCACAAAACTGTGTAGAGTGGAAATGTCAGTGTGTCAGTGGAAATGTCAGTTCGTTTTTGTCACTGTATGCTACTACAGTAGCAGGAAGCTTCCCCTATCGTGTTACCCGTTTGAACAAATTGCGCCTTTCTGGTCACAAAACTGCGTATAGTAGAGGTTTTAGTAGTTCATTCATGTCATGTGTATGTTACATTGGAAGAAAGCTGCATTGCCTTGGTTTCCTCCTAAAGCTAAACTTGTGATCTGTGCATGCAGTTTCTTTAAAGGGCCTTATTTCCCCACAACCTAGTGGGGAAATGAACCCTTCCTCTCCCTTTAATAGCCAGTTCCTGTATGACCTAGTAAGAGTTACTATGTAAAGGTGAAAGGTTAAACACACTCATTTTAGGATGCGTAGATGTAAACTTTATCTGTAATATATTCTTCTGCTAAGCACTGGATATAATCCGACTACATTCTTGCTCTATTCCAAGTTTTAATTCACAAGACAAAAAGGAATCTGTTTCTCCAATTACCCAAAACAGGTGTGTCTGTTCTAACCACACAACAGCTGGGTATATAATGTGTGACTCAGAGAAGCAAAGTCCATAAGGCCATTTGGCCTGGTTTCGCATTTACATGGCTAACTGTGTGTGTGAGTGTGTCAGAGACTGCACAGTGACAGCTGAAACTGGAAAGAATGTAAATCCTTTGCTCAGGCAGTCCAGTATAAGACTAATGTTTAATCAGTGGCCAAGAGACTGGCATCAGCTGTTGTTTCAGTTTCAGTGGCAAAACAAACAAGAAACCAATAGAGGCAGCTCGAGATATGTGTTTATATACTGTTGACTGTAGTTGCCAAGTTGTGGATTTATGCTCATGCACTGCAAATGACCTCTTCACCCTTCTCCTCAACACAGATGTGGAGTTTAAAGTGAACCTGACGGCCTCTTTGACCCCCCAGTTTACCTCGGACCCCACCGAACTGCTCTGTCAAGTGACTGACCTTCTCAATCTGCAAGATGGTCGCCTAAGTGTGACCTGGACCTACACTACAAACACACCAGGAGATGTGTCTACCAGCATAAGCAGCATTGCATCTGTAAATGAGCATGGGGTGCTGGTACCAGAACAGAAGTATCAGCAGAGGCTGGACAGAGGGGGTATAGCAGTGACCCGCGGTGAACAGAACACTTTCAGACTGCGGATGATTCACACTCGGGACGAGGACATGGGCTTGTACTCCTGCAGTGTATCTGCCTGGACCCGCAACCGCCAGGGAGGATGGGACCAGGCTAAAGAGATTAAGTCGACTCCAGTTGCTGTACATTGGACACCTAAGAGTAAGCTCTGGTTTCCTTTGTCTTTCAATGGGCTCAGGTCATTTTTTTAATGCAGATAACCTCCATTAGGATTTAAGAAGAACATCTGATTCACAGTGTCGTAGTATTGTAAATACCTACAAGTGAGTACAAGAGACCAACCCAAGACCACATGCACACATTTTTCACCAACGTTTTGCAATATTTGTTCAGTCATTCTTCTTAAGTCATTCTTTCCTATTGCAAGTCTCTCCTCATTCTTCCCTGCAGCTAGATCAGTCAGATCACCAAGACTACCACAGTCAAAGGCAGACATGAATGTAGATGATGCATGAATGTCCTCAGTGACTCCCTTTGTCCCATAACCCAATCAAGAATGAGAATAAATGGATTTAATTGTGCTCATGATGAGGATCTCTCAAGACGAATTGAGCTCACAATGGTCTCTCTATCAGAGACTGGACAGTGTCCACTGTTCATTTTACTAAGCTTCAAGTTCCTATGTGCTGAAACATTCATGTCATACGCTGAACTTTGGGTGAACGATGTGACCTAAATTAGAAATGCCCTGATATGGGAGTTTTGGGCCAATGCATAATTTTAATGTACATTTCTGCTAATTCTGATACATAAACAAAGTGCAAAATTGATCATTACAGAGAAATTGAATATTTCTTAACTTTGGAAGAAAGGCAAAGTGTAAATATTATATTTCATTACATTTTATTTACAGTTCAGTAAAATTAATAGCAGTAGAATAAGTGTTCTGGTCTTTTGAAAAGCAATTGACATGTAATCAAATATCAGTTTGAACTATCTGTGATATTTTTTTTTTTTTTTTTTTTTTTTTGGTAACAATCTTTAAATTGTTTTTTAACAATTATCTGTTGATACCAGTATAATTAGGATATCATAATTACAATACTTTATTTAAAGATGTTTTTTTATAATACATTGTGATGAGCTTGTTAGTCAGTGTTTTTTAAAATATACTTTAAGTGTGGTTTTATTTATTTACAAAAAGCTTCTGTTTGCATACATTTACAGTTGACTCTGACACAGGCTATTCTGAGTGCTGTTGAACGCAGTAGGAAAATTCTGTATGTTTTAGAGGTGACCGACATTTTGGCTTGCTTTTTTCTCTGCAGCTCCAGTGCTCAGTGTGGTAGCTCACCGGGTGAGAGAGGCCTCTACAGGTGGCTCCACATTCGAGATGAGCTGTCGGGTGACTGGTCAGAACTTGCAGAACCCTGGCTACTCTGCGCTCATCTTTTTTGCCGAGACGCAAGGAGGGAAGCCTCGGAAAATTCTTTCCCTGAACTTGGACTCTGTGCTACAGCTAGAGGAAGGAATGGCCGCAAGCCGCACCGACAGCGTGGCCCTGGAGAAGACGGGCCAGCTAGAGTATCGTTTCCGCCTGTACGGGGCGCAGGTCTCAGACAGAGGGTTCTACTACTGTGAAGTGACTGCCTGGACCCGCGATCAGAGCAGTGACTGGAGCCGGGCTGTCAGCGCAGAGTCAAATAAAATAGAGATCTCCTTTGCTGACACAGGTATGAATGCACAGGCAAGATTTATATACAGGCAATGTTGAGCTGCTGCCTGTTACTGATGGGCACAGTTAGATGGTAGGTCAGTGGTGTTTCTCTCATACTGGCCCTCTGTACGAACACCCTCAGGGCAGATTACTGCTGTTCACTCAGTGTCTCTTGCTCTCTTTCTTTCTGTCTTTCTCTTGCTTTCTGTCTTTCTTCCTTTTTTTCCTCTCTCAGGGGATGTGTCTCTACCTATCTTTTTCTGGCTCCTTGATTTGTTTTTGTTTTTTTTCTTCCTCTCTCTGTCTTGGTCCTGGACTCTTCTGATCCTTTTTCTTTCTTTTTTATTTTTTTCTCTTTTTTATGCTTCTCTCTCTCTCTCTCTCTCTCTCTCTCTCTCTCTCTCTCTCTCTTTTCCTTTGTTTTTTCACACTCTTTCCTTTTTTTCCCTCTCTCTTTCTCTCCCATATATTGTGTGAACTGGGGTGAAACCGTGGAGATGCTAATGTGGAAAGACAGAGGGCTTTGTTCTGTGCTTGGTTCATCTTGACCTTGCTTCCTTCTCAGCTAGGAAGAGCACCCAGACCTCACACTCATCCAGGCCTTTAGCCCAGAATCTGAGTGTTAACCTGCTAATTAATGTGAAGCCTGTAAATGAAGGGGCCTGGATGAGCTCACTCAAACCAGAGAGGAACAGAATGACTGAAAAGACATGACAGACTGAAGCAGGATGCTCAGCAGGCCCTGGACATGCAGGAGATGCATCACGGTTGTTGCCAGCAGTGGTCTGCCTTTTTTCACTGCCTTAGGGGAGTCGTAAAGAAAGCCTTCTTTGACCTTGAAACCCTTTTTTCTGTGTGTCCCTCCTCCCTACAGGTCCAGCATTCAACGTGTCCATTCACTCAGACAGACACAGGGTCCTCCCTGGGGACACTGCCAAAATGGAGTGCATCCTTTCCATATTGGGGGCCACTCCCAACACAGGCAAGTACACTGTGCATTGATTGTTTAGCTCATGAATGTTTGACATGTATCACATAATACCTATGTAGTGTAGGGTCTTGAAAACCTTACTTCCTCACTTCCATTCGGAGCTCCCCCTAGAACTAGCAATTTTCCCAATGCTAGGAGGGTGAGGACTTAACAAGTCGCCTCCTATACAGGCAAAGTCAGCTGCCGCCTCTTTTTCTTCAAATTTGTTGCAAATGTGGCATTGACGGGCAGCCAACACACTTTGAGAGAAGCGTTGAGTCCCCAGCTCCACCGCAGCAGCTAACGGATACCTCTGCACAGCTGAAGAGGGCATGGCAAATGTGCTCTTTGGGACAGTTCTT
Organism: Salminus brasiliensis; assembly: GCF_030463535.1. NCBI lineage: Eukaryota > Metazoa > Chordata > Actinopteri > Characiformes > Bryconidae > Salminus > Salminus brasiliensis. The sequence continues at coordinate 19,394,718 of NC_132885.1, forward strand.
GTGCCAACAACTTACAGTAACTACAAATACAAATAAGGACACTGTACATATACATTTCTAACATTTGTTTTGGGGTATTCTTGTTTTGCATTTGCCCAGGGACATGCTGCATCTATTAGAAACAACCTAATCACATGTTAGAAATTGTATTTAGTATATTGGACGGGCTTAGCCACTATTTCCAGGAAAATGAAAGCATGTTCTGAAAAAAAAATTGAACAACATTATTCTTATGAGCATGTTTCAAAATGTTTTGACTCGTTTTGAGGCCCTGTGGCACTTTTATGCTGCTTTTTGTTCACCCAGCTTGTGTCATGTGCTTGTGAAAATTGCTGTCCTTCATTGTTCTAGGCTGGTTCTGTGCCATGCATTGCAATACAAGGGAATGTTTCTTCCTCTATCCAGTCTTTATTTGTGGCTGCAGGCATGTAAACCCGCACGGCTGTCAAAGCACAAATCAGCACTACCCTTCTCCTTCATTATCAGCTGGAAGCAAGCAAGCATGTGTGTGCGTGCCAGCAGGCGTGAGCCTTTGTGTTCAGTGTTGTGTTGCATGACATACATGACAGGCTTCAGTCTAGTGTATTGAACTGGTACTAAAATTACCAGTACTGGAACTGGTAAAGAACATCCTGCAAAACCAAAGCAGGGCTGGAAAATGAGGGGAAAAAAGTCTTGCCCCTTTTCTTGACCATTTACACCCTCATAAACCAATAATAAACTATAAACCCAGCCAGCTTGGGGAAGGCCCTGGAGGAAAGCTCTGGTAAAAGAAGACAAAATGGTAAAATACAATGGCCACTTCGGGAGAGTATGTTGTTTATACTAGAGAGCAGCACATCACCTTCAGACTGCTTGTTATGTGATTACTGGTTGCTACATGAACCAGGCCTCTTAACTTAATTTGACATATGATAAAAGAATGAATACAAAGTGTGTGTGTGTGTGTGTGTGTGTGTGTCTTGTAGTCCCAAACAAAGTCACATACTATTTATGTCAAAGAAGAACCTAAAATACTAAATAAATGCTTTCTTTGCCAGTGTTCTGAAGAGTCATTGTAAGGATCTGTGCAAAATTGGAACTTTTGTTTTAGGGCTAATTTTGGCCTAGTTGTTATTCACAGAGTTGGAGAATAAGGGCCACTGTGCTCCCTGAGGCTCTGAAATTATCTCAGGTTCATAGAAAGCGCCTGCTGTTCCGTGCCGAGAGTGCTCTGCGTCCTCTCTGCAGTTACTGTATACTGTAACAGAAACAATAGCGCCCACCTCTCCATGAAAAGCAGTTTGATGTGAAATGTTTTGCATGTTTTTATGCTAGGTATCTTGGAAAATTGTAGTCAGCGTGGTCCATTTTTCTACACAGATATGAGCCATTTAGTGTAATGCTTACTGTGTGACTCTTTAGTGCTTTTCTCTCTTTTGTTCCTCATGCACTTGAGTAAGAAGAGCCAATGCTCAGCTCTGTTTTGCAGGACTGTAAGGAAGTCTCTGATTTTAGATGACAACATTTAAAGCAATGTGACTTGCAATTAGCTGTTTCTGATAGGGAGTGCTCCTTTAGCCTTGTGTGAGTTGATGTGTGTCATGAAGCTCCGGAACTGAAAAGGACTTGGAGTTAAGCCTGTCATCCCTTATCTAGTGATGCAAAAGTATATTAGCACAAATGAGGCTGCCTTAGGCTTCAATCCAGTCTTGCTGGTCCTTTTAAGTACAAGCGGCAAATCCATCCTCCTTCATCACAAGCATAATCATTATTTAAAGCCATTGATTTTAACTGGGCCGTGTTGTAGTAATAGCACGAGCTATGGAGAATGGTGGTGCTGTACCCCTGATCATTGTGGATGATACACACACACACACACACACACACACACACACACACTAGCATTGTCTATTGACATTTGATGACACCTTCCCATCTTTAGAACATTTTCTAAAGAAAGTCATTTTATTTTTCAAAAGGTATTCTGACATAGGCTAATATCAGCAGAAAGTGCTGCATAAAATCGAATCTGAATCTGGTCTGATCTTGAAATAACACACTTGCATTGGATCAAATCATGTAGTTATGTGGTAACCTACCTTTTAGATTGTTTTTTGGATCTTAAGTAAAATTCTTTAATAAGAAAAGCTCAGTAGTTTGCTGTTGGCTGATACTCAAGATTTCAATATTGGAGCAAAAGTGCACGGTTTCATTTGCTAGAGCAGGTTTTTGCTTTGAATGCAGTATGATTATGTAATGTTTAAATAATAATTTTACAATTACATAATTTTCTTTCCAAGTTATTATTTGCCCCAAAGGTGGTTTAAACACCTGAAAGGTCTAAGCGCTAACTTTGAGTATGGCATTATTTATAGGGATAACCCAATCAGGTTATTTTGCCCTTATCTGATCAGAATATCTCAACCCAGTCCCTTCTTTGTGTTTATATAAATAATACAGCCACACAGTTTAGATAGGATGTGCTGCTGACAGATACGGAATAATGCGCTCTTCAGTGCTAGTTTAAAAAGGTGTCTTTTTTTCGCTGGTGAAACAGAGCGTTTACCACATTTGATAAAGTTTCAGATATGTTCTGTTTTCAAAATAGTTCCACAAAGCAGACTCTAAACTCTTTATTTACCTTCTGAAAAGCTCTTCCTTGCTACTGGCTGGGCAATAATGTCTGTTAATGGCGTCTTGAGTCAATGGTTTAAACAAAGACTGTGATCACTACTTACTAGGTAGTACTGTAAGAAATATAATTACAGAATACAAGTGACATTGTATTCTACACATATGTAATATAACTTGCCTCTTATGTTGATGTTATTACAAACTGACATAAAGAAAGTGTCCCTCCCCCCTTTCCACAGGTAATGAACATCTAGGTCAATGTTAATGGATTGGTTCATGCAGTCCATTAGAGGCAGAGCAATTCTGCAATGGAGAAATGAACATAGGGGGCATATCAGTGCTTAGCATTGTTAGTGGTTTAGGATTTTTCTCTCTGCCTTTGGGGAGATTCCTCACATAGCAGTCGTAGTACATGCAAGGGCCTGACTCTATCCTGCCTGAGTTTGTCACTGTTTCTGTTTCAGGGTACTAAAGGTATTTTGTCTCTCTTCACTGTAGGGAGGATTTGCGTTGAACCACTTGAAAGGAGGTTTTGTGTTTATTTTAGCTTCTTTTCTGTGCAGTAGTTCAATGACAGGAGTTAAGGTGTATGGAGACATCAAGGGTCCCTTTCAAGAAAGTTTCCTCTCTCTGCTCTGGTTTTTATTTCTCTCTCTCTCTCTCTCTCCTTTCTCTCTCAGGGGATGTGGCTTATGATGTTCGCTGGTTCCAGAGTCCAGCGCGAGCTGTGGAGAATGGTGGTGCTCTACCCCTGATCAGTGTGGACCGTTGGGGAGTGGTGAAGAAGAGTGGGGGAAATGGAAGCACCGAGTGTAGTCTGGAGCGCACAGACAGGAACACATTTGTGCTCCGTGTGCACCGTGCTCAGGACAGGGATATGGGAGAGTATTACTGCAAGGCTAAACCCTGGTACCTCTCCCCTGCCACAGGATTCTGGAGTGAGGGACCAGAGCTCACCTCTGACCCAGTCGTGCTCTCCATCAAACTAGAATGTGAGGGTTTCTTGTTCCTACTTTATATTACAGACAGGGGAAGAGACTGTAGATATTTACAATCAGCATGTACACAAATTACTGGAAATGTATGGAAAAATGGAAATACATTTTTGCCTTTTATGTTCTTTCTTAGTTCCTTCTTAGATCCTTGGTCAGTATTAAGCAAGAGACAACATAATGTTTAGTGTCCAAAGTTTTGACACCTTTACATCCAGTGATCCTTCTGAAGAGTATGTTGAATGATAAATTCTGGGTTACAAACTCTACTCAAACTAATTCCTAAAAGTAGATATTTTGACTAATTACACTCTGGGAATGAGGTGGGGTGGTGATCATTCAACATCCTGACCTCACAACAATGCTCCAAAATCTGGTAGAAGGCCTTCCCTGGACAATAGAGACTGTTAGTCCAACAAAAGCCCTACAAAAATACCCTTGATTTTGGGAGGATGAATGAATGTGCAGGTGTCCCAATACTTATATCTATATGTAATGTAATTTAATACATTTATAAGACAACATATATTTTTAAATCCTCCAAAAAAGACAATAACTTCATTATTCAGCTTTCCATACCACTACCCCTTACCAACCGTCGAGTGAAAACTATGCTAGCATGTTTAATGTGAAATGATTACTGTCATACTAGTCATTGAATTACTCAATGACTTACAGTCTCAAGCAGCCTCATTTCACAAATAATGACCATAACCTGTATGTTTGTTTGTATCCTCAGTGTGGGACTCCCTGAAGATGCCGCTGTTTTATGGTGTACTTGCAGCTCTCGGCGTTGGCCTTCTGTCCATTCTTTTTGGACTTCTTGTCGCCAACTGTTGCCTTTCCAGAAACCCCATGCACACTCCCCGTGGCAAGCTCATGGATCTGGATGACTGAGCTTGTGGACCTAGAGATTGACTGAAAAATGCCTGAGTGACCCCTAACCAGCCTTCTCCTTCCTGTAAATGTGACCACGTTGGACCTTTTCCCCTTCCAGCCAGCATGGCTACTGATGATCTAACAGCTGTATTGAGCCACGAGTGTTCTGATTTGTGTGAATGCACCACTTTAAGGGAGAAAAAGGGAGAACTATAGACCGTGTGCTTCCATTCTGGTGAGAGAAAGCAAGCTCACATCAACAACTGGTGCACGCTTACGGTATCTCAGGAATAATTTGCTGGCGACTGCCTCACTGGCTTTAATCACTGCTTTTGGCAATGGAGGACTTGTCTCATACGCTGAGGTGCTGACCAGTGTTCTAAAAAGCTTCATTAGGAATACTATATAAACATTCTGCACTAAGTTGTGACTGCATTGTGCCACTGCCAGGAATGTTATGCTTTGTGGAGCAGATTTTTATTCCTGCATGAAAGACTCCAGTGAAAGAACCAAGGACACATCAGGCGCTTTGGCAGAAATTCCTGGTGTTAACTTTCATTCTGAATTCACCCCACACTCCTACGTTGGATCTCGTGCCTGTCATGTCATTGGTGGTCCTCCTGCATCTACCCAGTCTCCTTGTCAGTCAGGGGCATGTTCTTGACAGCATAGAGCTCCAGAGGGCTGACCCTTCCCTTCCCGTTCTAAAGAGTCCTCTGCTAATCAGCAGTCCATCTGACCGTGACTGATGGACACACTGAGAGTGGCTGCAGTGTTCCCTGACCCCTCCAGGGTTCAAAGCTGATGCCCACAGTGCACAGCTCACACTGGCTGTCTGTTGGTACAAGAGAGGCTTCTTTCAGGGTTTTGTTTGGCCAGAGGCGACATCGTACTGCAGACTGGGAGACGGGGGAGATCAGTTACTAGAGCAGGAGTGCTTAGAAAAACTGTACTTTGCTCACTCTAGCACTGTGCACACTGGCATTTAAAAGGTCCTGATACCTGATCTCCTCCACTTAATGCTCACTCACTAATGCTTTCTTTCCTTACCCTTTACTGAATGCACACAAACACATAATATGGAATTACATACTGCTTTCAAATCATGTCAGTAGTTTTCTATAGCCCACAGCTGCAGACATGGCCATCAAACTGCAAATGCACACACAACTACCCACCTAGTTTAATGGCTTTTATGCTTCAAGTTATGCTTTTATCTTTTTTTGTTTCACTACATTCAGCCTAGTTTTCTATCAATAGACTTGTAGTTCTCTCCACAAAACTGAGGAACCATAAAAGTGTGAAGGCCAACCTGGGGTACATTGTTCCTAATGCAGAGGTGATTCAGAAATAGAGGTACTCTGTGTACTTTCTCCTCTCAGACTGGTCTTAAGGGACCCGTAGATGGCCCAGATTTCTTTTTCCAACCCAACTCTTATCACACAGAGCAAAATGTAGACTCTGGGACTCACTGAGTACTTGTTTGAGAGCCACTGTCCTAGAGAACCCCTTCCCTTAGGACCATGGTTGGGAACCAGTGGTCTACAGCGGTGGTTCTCCATCCTGGTCCTGGAGTACCACTGCCTTGCATGTGTTAACCTTAATAAGGGCTTTCTAACTAGTGTATTAGTTGCATCAGGGCCAGAGGTGGATGAAGAACAATAGAAACAGATGTGTGGTTTATTAGAAAGAGTAAAGTACAAGTATGTTTATTAATGTACTAAAGTCTCAGTAATGTACTAAATCTCAGCATCTCATTTTGATGAACTGCAAGATCTTTATCATTTTCATTTATGAACAATGTGCCTTTGTAATTTCACTTAAGTAGTTTTATTTATCAGAATAGATTTACTATATTGTACTTAATCCTGCCCTGGTTGGGAGCAGAGGATACTGTAAAACAGTGGTTCTCAAACCAGGTCTCGGGTAATTTGCAGTTCTACTCCACCTCTGTGTGTTGGGAGTTGAGATTGAGCAAAAATGTGAGGCCTGTTTGCAAGGTCACAAGAACTAAGTTTGAAAATCACTTATGGAGGGAAGTGGTAACCTAGGACCAGAATTGAGAACCACTGAACACAAACACTCTTCATTGCTGCATGGTGGTATTTTTATTTTATTTGTACTTTTTTTTTTTTTTTTTTTTTTTTTAACTCCGTTGTATTAATGTTCTAACAGTTTTGGAGGACTATTTTGTAAATATGATAGATTAATTTTGCTCAGCTGCGGGACATGTATGTGCTTCCTCTCTGTGTGTTTTTCCAAGATTGATTTGTTTTTATTTTTTTGTTAAATGATTCTCAACCTCTTCAGATCTCATAAAACACAACAAAAAGACAAGAACCTCCAAAAATTGATACCATAATAAAAAAAATTCTAAGCACATGTTGGCTTGAGTGTCCTGAATCTGTGCAAAGCCCCTGAGAATCACCACTGCATCGTCTCGTTAAATTATTAATGCTGATTTGTTTTATATGCATAATGCTGCAGTACGGCACGTTTTTGTCCTGGGTGACAGCTGAAACTGTCCCTCTATCTCTCTACCTAACTGTCCCATTCTCTGCACCTTCATCTTTTCAATTTTCTTTTCCCTCTTCACAGCCTACTTGGAATTCCCTCTTAAGTTTCTATCCCTTCTTTTTCCTTTCGTTTTTACCTCATCAATTATTCTCTTATCCTTCATCTCTCTTGCTCTCACTCTTGCTCTCCTGCTCCCCGTCGAGCTTTCTTTTGCTCTCTGAACAGTGCTCTGTTTATTTATTTTTTTTGTCTTTGGATGATTTGTTGGATTAATTACTGGCTGTTCTCTCAGAAGAGGGGAGGGTTTTGCATTCTTTTTCATGTGCTGTATGAGTGTTATATGGTACCTCTTAAAACTGCACAAAGGGTATTGTGTTTGATCAAAGGGGAAATGATGTTATTAAATCTCTCTGGATATCCAATGTATCCACTGAGTAACTCATAACTTGTTCCAAATTGTTTATACCTTATGCATAACCATTCTCAGCAGTCGTGTTCCAGGGTACAGGCATAGTTCCTGTTCTGCTGAAAAGACGATTTTGTTGAAACAAATCATGGGATTACAGCTTTAAACTGTCATTTATTCTATATGGATGGAAACATCAGTTCATAGCTTCATGCGTAACTGTTTTTCAGGTAAATGGTCTTGTTGGCTATCTGCTTTTTATCCTGGTTTTAATGGCCTTTTGGTTGCTTTGACCTGGTTTTGATATGAAAATTAGGTGCTCTTAATTGTAAGGTATGTTGTCTTTTATTTAGAGTTGTTGAGTGTTTTGCAGAGGAAGTACGCGTCTGTGTATTTGCCTTGTAAATGAATGCTGCTTTCATGGTGGCCTTCAGAGTGGCTGCATAATGAATCCTAGATAATCATCATAACAGATCAGGATTTGAGAGTTTGCACAAAGAACGGTTACATGCAAAGACTCAAACAATTTCCTTTTAAAGTAGACGTTTGTCAGGGGACTGTGCTTCCATTCGCTTTTGTCCAAGTTGTACTGGTCGTCTGCGGTAAATGTTAAACTCGAGTAGGGCACGAGAAGGAGGGGGTCAGGAATGCTGCAGCAACCCGGCAACACTCTGGTGTCGGCATAGCAACCATGTCAACATATGATATGCAGAAACAGAGGGTGGAGAAGTGCAGGATGGGTTGCTGTCAATCTGGCCAACACTGTACTGCACTTGCAGGTATTTTCTTCTGTGGCACCCAAAGAAGTTTTCCCAAAGTAACTTAATAATGAACATGCTGTTGGCTCCTGAGAAGCTGTTAACATGTTTGTGCAAGACATATTCTGTTTCCCTGTTACCATCTTTGAGCGAGCCAGTGTGAAACTGATCAGACAGACCAGTCTTGAAATGTAAAGGTAAGGTAAAGGTGCACGTATTTGTCACTGTACAGCGAAATGTGTCCTCCACATTTAACCCATCTGGTAGTGAACACACTCACACACACACACCCAGAGCGGTGGGCAGCCAAATCGAATCGAACCCACAACCCTGTTATCGATATCCCGGCGCTCTAACCGCTGAGCCACCACTGCCATGTGTACAGCACAGTAGTGTTAAAAGCTCAATATGTCAGTATTTAACATTAGTTCTGGCATACTGGTATTCATATCATACAACACACTATAGTCTTCTATATTCTGTTTTGTACATATTTAAAGTTATCCTAGACGGTTAAGAAAATTAAAAATGGTTTATGATGCTATAGACGTATAGAAATAGTGAAACCCTTTTGAACTGGTTCAGCAGTATAAAGACTCTTTTACAAGAATGTTTCCTTCTAAGAACCACTTTACCAGGCAAAGAACCATTTAAGCATTCAAATGGGTCTTGGAGTTGTCATGGTTCTGTATGGAACCATTACTTGTATTAAAGAACCTTTTAAGAACCCACTTTTGTTTTTTAAAACGGTGTTGTGTTGAGATTACTACTAACATTATTAGGTAAAGTTTCCTCTTAGTTTAGGTGGGAGTGTACAATGATATCGGATTGGTGTACTGTAGGCTTTCTCCAGGACAGCAAAATGGTAAAGGGATTCTGCACTAAATTACAACAGTTGTGTCTTGTGTTGCATCGCTCACTGCGGACTACTGCACTGCCTTGGAAAGCAGAATCAACTCAGCACTGTGAATTTCCTTTGCTGAGCAGCTGTATACAAGCTTAAGTTCCCTGTGCACAGTTCCAGGCTTTAGTCGGGGCCGGGTAAAGCATGCTGCCACTGGACTCCTCGACACTTTACAGTCTGATGGTCTGATTAACCAAAAGGACAGGAAATTGAAATGATCGTCTGGGCCCGTCTTTCAGGACTTAAGCTTGGTGCCTTAGTTCCAGGGAAGGGTAGTGTGCAAAGTCATTTTAGACAGTTTTATGATTCCAAATTTGCAACAACATTTGGAAGAAGGTTCTTTTGCTTTTCTAGCATGGCTGTGCTGAAGTGTACAAATAAAGTAAATAAAGAAATGATTGTCAGTTTGGTGAAGAAGTGAACAGTCCAATCAAAACAATTGTGGGGTGTGTAAAACATTCATCTGGCATGCAGTAATAATTCCAGATATTCAGAATCCTTGACATCATTAATGTAAATGTAAATATCATCAAGTATTAAGTTAGTCATATACTAAGCTTTATCAGTGCTGCCCAGCACTAGTCAACATCTAGTCTCATAGAGCTGGAACACCCAACCCTGATCCTGGAGACAACATATGGCTTGAAGAATTCAGTTCTAACGATCAGCGTTACCTGCCTCTTGTAAGCAAATATTTATGAGCATCTTGGTTTGCTTTGCATATTGGAGAGGATTCAAAAATTTAATGCTGTGCCATCGTACTGTGATCATTCTGCTACAAACAGTTCTGGGAAATTCAACCCAGTCCCATCTGTCAAGGTAAAACTCTGTTACATTGATATATTATTCATCCACAAGGGGGCTCCTTCTGGCTACATTTGAGTGATGTAATTGCATGCAGGGAAATCAAACAGAATAATGGAATCAGATACGCATCTAGCCTTCATTGTAATGTGCAAATGAATGAGGGCTGCAGCAGTAGGATTTGGTGAGACTGACTAGATCTCATTAAGGTATGTCTTGGCCAGGCACTGGAGGTGCACTGTGGTCTAGCTTGGTGATTATCAGATTCTCCACAATGGGACCCATTTATCAACACTTTCCCAACTCTTCATTGCCTGGAGAGTTTTATCAAGATCTGATGTGTGATTTACTTTTCTTGCTTCATAGTCCACTTTCCCTGTCTTCTATTCTGCAATTTTCCTTCATGCTAAACTGCCTTAACATCATAACATAGTTTCTGTTTGGTTTGCCTGTGGCCGTGATGTTTTCTCTGGGATTTCAAAAAGCCCATGATCATGTTAGGCCCAAAGTTTGAGAAATTCCACAGGAATTGTGAACACTTACCAACGAAGGATCATTAGTTCATGTTTCTGCTCTGTGCTCTGATGACATGAGAAATTGCAGCTGCAAAGTAATTGAGCATCCAAACCATGAGCGGGTGGTTTGAAGTTTGAGAAAAGCTGACTCTCTTCCTTTGGCTTCAGTGGAATAATGTTTCAATTACACAGCACTTTACTGGGACATGGTTTGTCTCTGTGTTTAGTTATTCTCCATGCTGTGGAAAAGGCAAGCCAGGCCAGTGTGGTCCCTGCTAAAAAAGGCTGATGCTGCAGTCTAGCCCTATTCAAGATGCTGGTCTAATACTGGATCCAATAAGTGCAGACAGGCAGTCGCCTTTAAACCTCTTGCTTCTCCACAGACTGTGTTTTACATGACTGGCCTCAGGAATCAGAAACAAGAGAGATCTGTGTTTGGGTGAGTTAAGAACCCTGTCTTCTGCCATGCCCTCAAGTCTGGGACCAGTTTGTGCTTGTCTGATAGAAAAGATCACACAGCAAGTTTGCTTTACACAAGATAGACACACATTGTGTCCTAACTTTATATATATATATATATATATATATATATATATATATATATATATATATATATATATATATATATATATATATATATATATATATAGATTGCAAGATATCAGTTGAGCTGTGTTTTGTACCTTCTGTACTATTTTTTTTCAGTTCGCAGTCTTCACACTCAAATTTGGGAGTCAGTGTGAGACTTGTGGTTTTTGTGGTTCAGCTACAGTCACATGGAAGAAGTGGTTTTCTACCATACGTCAGTGCCTTTGTCTCACCTTTTTTAATGTCAGAACACTCAAAGCTTCTGTCTGTAGTTTTTATCTTTGTCAAGGCAGTTCCGTGTAAGGAAGCAAATGATGGTCCACCACTAAATGTTACAAATGACTGATCTACATAGTCCTAAAGACCTAAACACCCCTAAACAACCCTAACGTAGTATATTAGTACACTAACCTAACCACTAATGATCAACTCACTAACCTTTTTATTAACTCCCACATGATTTGAATTTGAGTCAGGTGTTGTCAAAAGAAGTTCAGACTTTCACTTTAGTACATTATATCTGTGCTTTTCCTCCCCTAAACCAAATCACTCCATCAAACACAATTTCGTTGAAGCAGTGTCCGGTTGGCTTGTTGTTTCTTTACAGCATGTGTCGCCGAAGGCAGAAGTGGCAGCTGAGCAGTCCCTGACACTGACCACTCTTTCCTTCTGAAGTCATTATACAAGTCATGTGGACAAGCGTCATGTGTCTGCAGGGAAAACCACTAGATGGCGAAATTGCCTGCCATTTCCTGAACCAGTATGTGATACTCTCAAAGGGATTAATGCACCTGTAGGGTTGAACAGGGTCTGTTATATTGTCCTTGACTGATACCATATTAGAAGCAAGCACTATCTTAAAGATGTAAAAGTACAGAAATGGTAACAGAGATGGCATCAGTTGGACAGTTAACTAGACAGACCTGATTAAAACCACAAACCACAGCCTAATTCTCACTGATCTGCCTAATCTGTTTTATATAGGTCAGTGAGTTTGTAGAAATGGCTGAGCAATACAGAAAGTAGTGCATTTAGAAAGCCCCCAATCAATCTTCTCAATGTTTCCTGTGTCCTGAATCATGTCTCTAAAGCTACATGTGAGCTGCAGAGCCTGTATAACAAGTTGATGCTTTTTCAAAGGATCACTTTCAATAGGCAGCATGAGTGTGAGACGTCAAAGTATGAGAAGACCGGAAACCCACAAGCTTTTCACATTTCCTCTTAGTCTGCGTGAAGTGACACAGTTTTGGTCAAACAGTTTTTGCTGACACTTACATCTTGGGTGTAAGGACACTGTGCAGTGTGTTGCAGATAATTTTGGTATGTCCACTGACCAGGTTGGTCAAGTTTAGGATGTTTCTTCGGCTCCAGCTGTGGCTGTTCCCTCTGCTGATGTACCTCGCAGGACTCCTGCTGAGTGGTGAGATTATTCAGCTTTTCTAATCTCATTTTTTGACTTGTTTAGACTGCTTTCTCACCTGCCAGCATGGTGTGATCTGATGTATGGGAAGAGCTGTTAACAAGGTACTAGATTAATTTGATTGCCATTTACTTCAAAACATTGCAAATAAATTAAGCAATTAAACAGCCTATAAAAAGAAATCCTACAAATTTCCAAATTCAGTGGTTAAAAAACAGTCTTTCAAAGTGGTTGACATTTTCACTGAAGAGAAACTTACAAAGTTAAATTTCTTTACCTTAGTGGTGATAGAAACCAGTGGTCTCTGTCTACAACGCAAATATAGACATTTTTATTTACTCTCCAAAATGCACATTCTGAGCTTTATGTGTGTATTGTGGAGAACCAATCAGAAATCTGATATATGCACACACAGTTTCTAGTCCTTGTAGAGAAATATTACCATTCAGTAGGATTCTTTGGAGCAGATAAACATTAACCTATTGGCACCATGCCTAATGCAAAGTGCGGACTAGAGGGGTTTGAGGCCCCCCAGCATTGAGTTGTGGAGAGGTGGAACTAAGTTCTCTGTAATGATGGTGCTCCATCTAATACTTTTAGGATGAGTTGGGGATGAGGTGGGGTGGTGAACATCAAAAAACACCAACCCAAACCACACCAAAACACCCTTAATAACACATAACGACACAAAATGGCAATGCATAACAAAACTACTACTGACCAGTGTTTTTAAACCAGGCACCCCAAAGTGTCATGGGAGTGCTCCCATGCTTGCATTTTTGTAAACAGCCTTTATGTACATTTAATGTATATTAAGAGCATGCCCAATAGTTTAGTTTAATTTATTAGTATAGTTCATTAGTATGCTTTTCTTGTCTTTTATTGAGCACATTGAGCAAACGCCCACAGTGCAGACTAGAAAAGGTAAGTGAATTTATCAACTTGTACATCCCCTGTAGCAGCAATCACATCCAATCACATTTCCTGTACATACATATAAGATTTGTACAGTTCAAAGAGGATAATTTCGATCACACCTTGCTCTTCAGGTCATGCTGCAGCATCTCATTAGATATAAGTTCAGGACCATGAGGGGTCATGGAGCGCTGCCTTAACGTTCTCCTGTAAATGTATTGATGCACTTTTTAAATTCATTGTTGCCTCAATGATTGCTAGGCATTCAAGCCCTAAGGCAGCAAAGGAGCCCCAAACCGCTCTACAATGCTCCACAGTTTGGATGAGATTTTGGTGTTGAGCATTATTGTGGTAACATGTTTGACATTTGTCTCTTCTTTCCTTAGAATCTTTTCCCAGAATCTTTGTGGACCATTCAGACTTGATGAACACCATTCTTAGTCTGTGTGTTCAGAGCAAAATTGTGACCAAAACTGTGGCCAGTGTTTCCCAAAGATGCAATTTCAGTTAGAAAGAGTAAATGTTCCCACACCAATGTTCCATTTAAAGCATTTGTGTGGGAACATTTTGGCTTTAAGCTGAATAACTTAGGAGAGCTCATTAACATGAATGATCATGTTGACTGTGGTTAAAAACAGTGGTGACATAAAGTGGCAATACAACTAACCAAGAAGGTCATCTAAAACATGACTGTCCCATCCAGTTTTCCAAGCTGGGAACATAAACCACAGTTGGGGTAGGGCCTTCCGACAGTAAGCTATTACAGATGCTTTTGCTTAGTGTAAATATGAGTGATAAAGTGACAGTTCACGCTCACAGATAGCTCAACCCCCTATAGCCAAAGAGATGCTGCCATTAAGCAAGTTTGGGGAAAAAAAAAACAAAATATGCTTCACATGTTGCAGTATTTAAAATACTTTTGAAATGCAGTACAAATGATCAAAAACTGTTATTCTTACTATTATTACTATAAATCCTGAATTGTCTTCATTTGTAGACCGTGATGTATTTGACAATGTTTTTGTAGACTTTTCTAACATCATGCATCTATAAACACGTTTTCTGAGGTTTTCTGAAAGTTGTTTGCATGGTTCACATTAACCAGTATTTCTTAGGAAGAGCAGATTTGTCAGTAAGCAGGCTTTGCGGGTCTTTATTTAATGGGGCAAAAACAAAAAAAAAAATCTTTTTGCCAATTAAACTCTGAAAAGTCATTACCACAGAGGTTCACTTACCTTTTCTAGCCTGCAGTGTGGATTATAACTCGGTGTGCTCAATACAAAAACAATACAAAACAGTACAGCTCTTTGTGTGTTATTAGATTGTGTTTGCCAGTATTTGGGGATGATCAAATCAAACCACATTTTATCAGTAAAGTATCTTAAACTGGTTGTAGTCATTGAATATGACTTTAAACATGAAATGGGACAATGAGTCAATGATTATACATATCCAGAAATGCCATGTCAACACAAAGACTTTTACTGTTTTATGTCTGTCTGTCTGTTGTCTTGCTTTTGTAAGTTGGAATGACTTAAAACAGTTAACTGTTTAAAATATTAAGTATTACAGCTTTTAAGCACCTAATCACAAGTTGGTGCACCTAATTGGTGTACCTTGTATTTAAAAACTCAGAACAGTAGCAAATATGGATAACTAGTTGTATCAGTACTAATTCCTGATGGCATAACAACAGCTTTATCTTTTGACATTAGTGAATGCATTTGTTTTACTGAAAGTGTTCATCTTTTCCTTACAGATATTTGCAGAGGTGAACATCTGGTAAAGATCCAGGAAGGTCCATTGTTTCGTGTGAAAGGATATCCAATATCCATCTCCTGTAACGTTAGTGGCTATCTTGGTCAAGCTGACCAGTGCTTTGAATTTTTAGTCTATAAACCAAATTTTCCAGATAGGGAAATCAGGATGATTAGTACATGTGACGAAAACTATCCTTATGCCGTGTTCAATCAAAGAGTAAGGGACAAAAGTATTACGATTGAGAGGCGGTCAAAGACCTCGGTTCTCCTTCATCTTGTATCACTGCTAGCAGAAGATGCTGGAACATATGAATGTTTTACCCCCAATTCATTTCAGATCTATGAGGGAACCTACAATGCAAAAATAACATTGAATGGTAAGTCTGTTTTCATTCTTTTTCTCTATGATGATTTTGATGGGTGGCCAACTGGTCACAAACTATTTTCTATCTAACAACACCATTATCAACTGAATATGTACTTATCTTTCTGTACCTTTATATAAGATGTTCAACAAACTCTAATTTTATTTGCACCTACATAAAATGAGGAAAATGGGAAAAGCATTCCATCAATGCCTCTTTTGTCTCAAACAGTGATTGAGGATACTCTGAAGGCATCCTACTCCGGCCCACAGTCTCATAGCATCTCGGAGGGTGAAGCCCTTCAGCTTGAATGCGAAGTCTCTAGCCAGACCATGCAGCACACTCATTTGTCTGTCACATGGTATGTCAGTGGTAGCACAGAAACCTTCCAAATCATCACTCTGGACCGAGATCTGACTGTCAGGCCAGGAACAGCGTTTGAAAATCAGTATCGCTCAGGGCTCATCAGTATAGAAAAAGTAGAAGACACCACCTATAGACTGAAGATGAGTCAGGTGCAGCAGGCAGTTAGTGGAGAGATCTACTGCCAGGCTGAAGAATGGATCCAGGACCCAGACCGCTCCTGGACACGGATTGCCCACAAGAATACCACTGGGATCAGTTTGGAGGTCAAAACTCTAGGTGAGGAGTTCAGGGTTGGTTTTATCAGATAGTCATGAATTTTAGAGACACATTACATAATACATATCTACAAGTGCGTTCAGGCAATTTCTTAGGTATATGTCAATATATGCAGTGCCATTGTTACATAAACAGTTATGTAAGCTGTGTGTGATGTTATATAAAGTTACTGTACAATAAGTATACAATTTATTCTTATACTATGAAAGTATGTAGTACAAGGTTATACAACATCTGTGCATTTTCATATTTGCAGAACTTTATGAATAAGCACTCTCTTTTTTTTAAACTCAACTCCAGTTTCCAATATCTGGAAAAAAAAGGTTGTCAATTGATTAACAATTTATTGCTTTAACTGACAACTGGAAGAACATTAAATAATTACATTATTTATAATTATCTTTAATTCAAGTTAATAAAAATGACTCAAATCTATTATTTATTTGTAATGTTATTTATTTATAATCATTACAATTTTTATTGGAGAAACAGATTCACAGTGAATTAGTAAGGTTAAAATACTCACTAATTATTAACAAAATAATCATCATCATTTAGGGTCTGACAAGGATGAAGCCTAATCCTGGACTACATGTATTTTTCAGTGTGTAGGTACTATATAGAATCTGTAGTAATATAGACAATATGAACAATATTAGTTATTTTATGTATTAACACTTTGAAATGTCACAGAGAAATCAAATCCTCTGGATTTTGTTATTGATTGAGGCCTGGTTAGAGGCAGCTACAGGAGTTGTTCTCAGACATAATATCTATGTTAGTGTGTTGATGCTAGTCACACAATATTTAAAGGAATATTTATTTAGATGTTTTCAAGAGACTCTGTTTCATTGAGATAAAATACCTGAGACCAGTTTTTCCTGAACAAAAATGACTTGGAAATTAAATAGAATTATGCAAGTTTTGCATCTCAGTGTTTTCTGTTTGCCAGCCGTTGCTGAAGTGGACTCCTTCATCACTGACATTGGTGTTGTCAGTGGGGATGTTCAGGAGGGAGATAAGATGGTGATCCGTTGCAGTGTACAAGCAGACAATCTTTCAAGACATTTCTTCTCCATCACCTGGCTGAAAAACAACATGGAAGTGGCCCACATTGGACCCTCTGGTGTACTGACAGTAGCTTCGGACTATTTAGCAAGAGAGAGCAAGGGTGAGCTAAAAGCGGTGAAGATCACAGATAAAGCCTACGTCCTCACCATCCAATCAGTCAGGACTGTAGACCAAGGCCAATACAAGTGCAGAGCTACCCAAGAGGAGATGACTGAGACAGGAGCATTTAGCAGAAGGCAAAGCCAGCTGTCCCGGGAAGAGACTGTGCACATTACAGCCAAAGGTCAGATGATTTATTATTATTATTATTAGTTGTAGTAGTAGTAGTAGTAGTAGTAGTAGTAGTATTGTTGTTGATTATATCTAATTAATGTTGTTAATTATATAATTTTATTTGGAATTTAAAAAAAATGTAAGATTTATTAGAAAATTATCCCCTTTATATTATGTGAAAATGTCATGATGATCTGACTAATGTAAATGATCATTTACATTACGGTTTAGCATTTTTTCCTTCACCTGTAGTAAACATTTATGAATGCTTTCACAAAAATATATTATTCTGTTGAATAGTTGAGCAAAATGATCCAACTTTCAGTATGAGTATGTGAACCTTGAGGAGTATGAGTTTATTGAAAAAGGTTATTGAAGTCAGGTGTTTCATCCAAGAGAACAGCAATCAAGCCTGAATTCAGCAGGCCTTTAATTTTTCATATACAACATAAACTTGAGTCCTCCAATAAAAGTATGGTCTTTACCACACAAGTTCATAGAAGTATGCCTTGTCTCAAACAAAGGACATTCCTGGAGACCTCAGAAAAAGTGTCATCAAAGCTTATGAGGCTGAAACGTGTTATGAAACCACACATATTCTCCCAAGGTAGTGGATGTCCAGCAAAAATTACGCTAAGAGTGCAGACAGTAGTATTCCCAATGTCATGAGAGTCCATAATCAGGCAAATGCTGAATATGGATTGTGTGCATGACAGGATAGCCATAAAGAAACCACTATTCTCCAAAAACAGCACTAGTGCCCATCCGAAGATGCCACTTTCTTCTGGATTGATCTACAGGATTATGTCAGAGTATCTGTCTGTGAACTGTAACCTAGGACAGCTATGATGCAATGGTTAAAGCGTGAGGAATTCACCATTTTGGAATGGCAATGGCCAAGTCCAAACCCTTACCCAATAGAAATTTGAAGGGAAAATGAGCAGCTTATGTAAATGCCTTTTTACTGAGTTGAAGCATTTTTTTAAATGGACCAAAAGCCTCCAAATGTTCTTAAAACCAATACTTTGTACACTAACAAAGATATTTAATATTGTGTAATTATTCTGAATAATGAAAAAATGCATTATTTGTTTAGCCGCATTCTTTTTATCTACTTTAGGACATGTGATGAAGATCTAATTCTATTTCAGGTCAAACATTATACAAAATACTAAGGGTTGTGGCAATGTGTGTTTTAAACTGTCTTCTGGGAATATGTAAATGTCTAAATGGTGATAAGTGATACCAGAAAGAATTATATACTTTAACAACTTAAAATGAAACTGTGCCTTAAACTCTGGAACTACAAAACTAATCCCACATTTGTTTCTGCCCTGAAAAAAAAGAGAGTAGTCTGGCTGTGGTTATGGCAAGGCAAGAAGTTCAGGTGATTGAAGGAGAAACACTAAAGCTCACCTGCAATGTGTCTGGAGCCAGTGGACCACTATCTGTGTCCTGGAAACACAAGAAGACTACAGGCAGCTCTTTCAGGGATATCATCAGCCTGACTCGTGAGGGTGTGATGGAGGATAAGGGGGGCCAGTATCAGCAGAGAACTGTCCGCACATTCCGCCCAACTGCTGCTGACTTCACTTTGGAGATCAGTGATGCTGTTGTGTCTGACAGCGGTGAATATACGTGCACTGTGTCGGAGTGGAACATAGACACCAGTGGCACCATGAAGGAAGTAAAAAGCCAGTCACAGAAAGGCACTGTTTCTGTAAAGTCTATTGGTAAGCCCATTTTTTGAATATTTTGGGTAGGAGTGTATAAGGGGACGATCAGGGTCTTGGAATGTGTAGAAAGAAAATCAACCAATTTCCTAAGAGGTTTTTGAACATTTGCCATTATTTCCAGTAATGTAAAATGGCTTGCATGTAAACAATTGAGCTTTAGCTCAGTCATCCTTTAGTTACCCCTATAAATAAAAATGAGTGCTGTTATCTGTTAGGTATGTTAATACATACATTCTTTACATTTCTTAAAAAATGGTTCCTGATTAGTTTGTGGCTTGGATATACAGTTTCTAAAGCTAAAACGTTTATTGGCAATTGCCTTTGCATTATATGGATCATTGTCATTACTGTCACATTACATCTTGTAATAATTGAAATGAGCATCAACAAAAAAATTCATTACCAGTAATGGTAACATGGCTCTTTTTCACTAATTGACATAATTGATCACGCTCATATTTGTCTCTCTTGTTTTTTTAGATTCTCTCCTAACTGTGGTCCTGAAAAGTCGGGACACAAATGTAACTGAGAATTCCTTTATAAACCTGTTTTGCACAGTGAAAGGACCTAAAGTTCCCCTTGATGTACACTGGAAATTTCAACCATCCGATTCAGCTGCTCAGAAAGACATTATATGTATGCTCCGCAGTGGAGCCATATCCTGTGGCGCAGAGCAGAAAGATTATCAGGTGGAAGCTAATGGCAATGGTTTCATTCTCAGGGTGTTGAGGGCAAGTAAAAGACACCATGGAATTTACCAGTGCCAGATCACTGCTTATCGAGAAAGTGTTCAGAAAGCCCAGAAACACTCCAATAAACTCGCAGTCACAGTACACAGTCCTGGTAAGATTCTAATACATAAGACTTCATGTTCTCTTAATGGAGTTTTCTATTTTGTAAACACAGTACCTGAGACCTACATTTTCAGTTTGTTGGTAAACCTGAGTATTTACTTGTCTAGATTTTCCACCATCCAACTGAATCCAACCCTGTTCTTCTTTCTTTTTTTTCAATGCAGTCAGCAAATTGTCTGTTTCCATAAGGTCTCCCTCAGAGTTCCTGGTCAAGAGCAATGCAAAAATCGATTGCTTGATTAATGCAGCAGTCTCTAATTCTTCCCGTTTTGCTGTAACATGGAGGTTTAGAGACCAGAATTTGGTCAGTATGGATCCAAAAGGAGTGATCACTTTGGGCTCTGCAGCCAATCTAGGAATGGACCAGAGGATAAACATGCACATGATTGAGAAGCAAACCTACCAATTGACCATTCAACAGGCCAGGTCAGTTGACAGTGGCACATACAACTGTTCAGTAGAGGAATGGATTCAAGATCCTGATGGCATCTGGTATCCACTTAAGACAATGTCTGCCATCATGACACTTCCTGTGAATGAAATAGGTATGTTGCCTGTAGCTTTGATATTTGGCATTTTTTGTATCTTGGCCTAACATCTAGAGATGTTTTTGTGTGGTCAGCACTTGACACAGGGCATGTATGCTGTCATAGACTACATAACAATATAGACATACCCTGAGCTGCCAATGTATTAGGCACACAAAAAGCATTTGGTCGTAGTTATTTCTGCTAAGCCAATATAGAATTCACTTCACCTTCCCTTTTTTACACAACAGTCACTTTTTACACAGGGGGATTGGGTGTATAAATACATAAATGTCATATTGCTTTGTTTCTTGGTCCCCAAGGATCCCTTTTATGCATTATTAGGTTTATTCATCAGGGTCTGAGGGGGGGAATAAACAGTAATTTAGACACAATTTCAAACAGTTTCTTGTTAAATGTATATATTTTCAGGTCCCGACCACACATATACACCCCAGGTATTTTTAAAAAGTGAGATTTCTCTCCCTCCTGTTTTTTTTTAAACATTTCCATCCACACAGAGACCACGAAAACACTCACACAAGCATGCTATCCCTGGATGGGGCAATAGTACCTCATACAGCACCACAAAGATAGAAAATAAATGAGGTTTACTTCCAAATTTCTCACTACTTCCTGTGTAGTGTGCGATGCAAGACACAAATTTATGGACTCTACATCTAAATAGAGCTTTATATAGCTGTAATGATCATCTGAATCATCTTAATCATCTTTATCATTTGAAATCTGAAATCTAGTGCTATCTACATGTAGACATTGTACTTTTATGATATATGCAGTTTACTATAGAAGATGTAAAGAGGTAGGTAGGTAGATTCAGGCAGAAACATGCATACATCATGACATTAGCAATTTCATGAAGCTCCATTTCCCCATCCACACAACAACAGCAAACAAAAAATGTTTTATTTGGCCTTTATTGTCCTTTACATTTGCATTGTCCATAAACTTGAAAAAAATTACTATCTCTAATATTACTTATCTATTACTTTCGGAATAAGGTCATCAACCACCAAAGTTTATGACAATTCTTTTGGCTTAAGACTTATTTATTAGTGTCATTTTTTGGTAAACCTTGTTTTTTGGTTTTGTCATTATCCTTCAGCTAATACGTTCAGCCTGAATACGTCTGATCATCAGCTGGTGGTCACAGAGGGAGAGAAGGTGGATTTGAGCTGCTCAATGAGTCAAGATATACAAGATTCCACATTGCAGTACTCTCTGACCTGGTTTTTTGAAAGCCAAGGTCAGACACAGTCTACAGTACAGTTTCTGTCCTACAGCTATGATGGCCGTCTGCAGTTCCTAGGTCATGACCCAGAATTTCAACATAGGCTTCATTTCTCACGACCAACAACTAAAGCTTTCCATCTGTCCATCCTGAATTCAATCTCATCTGATAGTGGAGGCTACTACTGTCAGATAGATCAATATCATCTTGATTGTAAAGGCAAATGGGAATGGAAGGCACAGGCTAAGTCAGGTTTTACCAATGTCCACGTACGTTTAATAGGTATGTTCTCATTTTATTCCAGATTCAAAGTACCATACCATGTTTAGGTTAATGTAGATAATAATGTAAATGATGGAATAATTTCTTCTCATTTGTTCTTGTGCTTTGGAAACAGAGAGTAAACTACAAGTTGAGAAGGCGAGCCGCAGTCTCAACGTTACAGATCGTCACGCTGGCTTCACAGTTGAATGTAAAATCAATTCTCGCTCCAGTGAGAAGTCTCATTTTGAAGTGACCTGGTTCAAGAGTCAGAAAGGAGGGACTCCAGTGTCCATCTTCACTGCCAGTAAAGACGGAACTCTGAACAGTGCTAACAGTCAAAAACATCTGATTTATACCCGTCCAGCTACCACCCTATATAAACTCACTGTGCCTGACGTTGATTCCTTTGACAATGGCCAGTATCATTGTCAAGTTGTGGAATGGTTGTTGACCAATGAATGGAGGAATATAGCTAAAGACAAATCTGGAGAACTTTCTGTCTATGTGGAGTCAGAGGAAAAGCAAAGTACAGACATTCTTGTTTTGGAGAATCCTACAAGTGAACTGAACCTCACAGAGGGACAGCAGTTTGACCTTTCCTGCTCTATTCATGTTAATAAAGTGGACCCCAGCATGCACTACACTCTTACCTGGCTGGTGGAGAAGCCAAACTCCAATGCCAGGACTGTTTTAATGAAACATACCTATGATGGGCATCTGCAGTATGCTTTCACAGACCAACAACTTCGAAGCAGGCTACAGTTTTCCAGGTCTTCTGCCACAACATTTCAGCTTACTGTCTTCAACTCAATTCCGGCTGACAATGGAAGCTACCAGTGCATGGTAGAGCAGTTTCAGCTTGAATGTGAGGGCAAATGGAAAAGGAAAGGAACTGCAGAATCAAAACCAACCATGGTCGCTGTTCAAAATATTGGTAATGCACTACATTCAGTTTCTGTCAATTACTTTAGTTTATACATATCTACTATATCTACATCTACATACACCAGTGGTTTCCATGGTCCTGGAGTACCCCTTTCCCCCCCTGCTTCAACACACTTAATTTAACTATCCACTAATGTTTAGGAAAGCACTAAAATGTGCGGAAAACGAAGTACTCCAGAACCAGGGTTCATAACCTGTGGCTTTTAAAGTAAAAAAAAAAAGAAAATTAATGTTTTGCATTCCTTTTATTTATTCCAAACAGAGAGTAAACTACAACTCCTAAAAGTCCACCGAAGTCACAATGTTACCAATCGTCATGCTGGCTTCACAATTAAGTGCGAAATCCAGTCTCGCTCAAGTGAGAAGTCTGTATTTGAAGTGACCTGGTCCAGAATGGACGAAAATGGACGTCCTCTGACCATCTTTAATGTGAGTCCGGATGGTACTCTACATAGCCTTACCGGTGATCGAGGTCTGGTGTATCAGCATCCGAGTGCCATGCTCTACACACTCACTGTGCCAGATGTTAACCCCATTGACAATGGCCAATACCAGTGTCGGGTTGTGGAATGGCTGCCTACAGCTACTAATGGTTGGAGGAAGGTAGCTGAAGACAAATCTGGACAACTTGCTGTCCATGTCTATGACAAAGGTAACGTTGTATTCTCTCATTTATTTATTTATAATTCACAAACTTTAGTGCATCTTCCTGCAGGTCTCCCCTCCAAACCTAACACACCCCATGCTTCTAAGTATAGAAGCTTCTAATTATAATAAGGGTCGGTAGGAATGTAGATGTTCAAGAGCAGGGTTTGTGTCCACTGCTTTGGAGATTCTACCAACTAATCCTTCATTAGTAATATTCTTTTTTTTGTTTTGTTTTTAGGTGCTACCACTGAATCTAAACAAGGCTGCTCTTCTGGAGCAATCCTGGGTGGCCTTATTCCCCTGATTTTCTGTCTGCTTGGGATCATCATACTGCTACTCATCACAGTTAAGAGGACAAAGTCTGATTCCAAAAAACAAAAAGACTGTTTGTGGGCTGAGAATAATCCACTCAAGCCTGTTCCAGAATCAACAGCAGTTGAAGGGGACAATGCCTAGCTGATCACAAGTCATGTTCTGACCGGGTTCTAGCAGCTACCTTCCACTGTAACTAGCAGTATCTGTGATTACGACAGTATTGAGTAAAAGAACAAAAACAGAACAGTTCATGTATGAGTACAAGTTGAGATGAGGGAGAGGTGTAGCAAGACCCTTCTGGTAAAAATGGGAACGAAAAATGCATAGTTGGCTTTTAACCTGAACTCACCTCATAGAAGTCACAGTTCTTTTGCTCTTGACCCGGATTTTCTGATTTTCAGTTTTAAAAATGCAGCTTATTTTAGTTATGATGATGTCATTTACATTCTCATTCAGTTATATAGTAATCTTTCCAATCTCTCAGGACTTTTTTTCCCCAGAGTTGCTCAGATGAAAAAATAACTTCACAATAACTAGGTGATGACATCCAAATGCTTTACAGACATGTAGCCTGTCCCTCAGACAGCAATATCTGAAAGCCAGAGGAACCTTTCTTATTGTGATCTAGAGCTTTTAACTTAAACAGTAATGTAAGGTTGATTTTTATTATAGTAACATTTTGAGTATAACTGTCTACAGCCATCATAATTGTATTTTTATAAATGTACAACTTTAAATTTAGACAAATAGCTGTTTGAAATATCACCAAAATGTGTGTATAAATTGCTTTTGCTGTCAATGTAATATGTTTGTTTATGAAATAATAATTTACCTTATGAGTTTTGTACAGAACTTATTTAAACGCTTAAATTTGCACTTAAGATCATGTGGAAAGAGGAAGTCTCTGAAAAGGGGTAGTGTGTGCAGTACTGAGACATCTGTATCTGACCTTGTGGTTTATGCTGTTGCAAGTAGGCCAATCTTGACACGAAAAAGGAAAGCTTGAATGTGGTCAGAATGAGATGCTGTTATTTCAATGATGTTAGTTTGCACATTGTATGATGAATCCAAAAATTAAAGCATTTACATAAAACAATTCCTCAGATCTTACAAACCCAACTCAATGACTGAAAATCCATTTTTCAGAACAGAACTGCCTTGGGCAGATAACAGATGGTCTTGTTATGGGACCATGACAAAATGACCAAAAGCACAATTTACAAGAACCTACATAACTACAACTGTGTCCTGGATGTCTTTTTCTTGACTAGATTGAATCTGTCTACAAGACCTTATATCTAGTCCTCTAGGCTCTTTTAAGTGCCTGACCACCCTGTTTTCATGGCTAGTGATCTGCATCTTGCAGTGCAGCCTCTGTATATATGTGCATGACGTCTTCTGTGGACAGCAGTCATTGACAAGTCCACACCAGTGTTGAGTGTTCCTGATCTGTCAAAGAGGAGTATGAAGATGTTTCTTCATTATGGTGACATGTCTGAGTAATCAGAGTAAACACCTGTAAAGAATGATTATACAGAGTCCTTTAGGCTTTACGTGGTAAACAATAATCATAATATATTGAATTAATTTTTAATAAAATCTAAGAATGTGCACTTTGACGTTTGTAAAACTACAATGGCAAATAAAAAAACTGAGACTGAAGACAAAGGTGGTAATTGTGAAAAGAACAGACCTCAAGCAGCAAGCCAACAGCTAAATGAATGTCAGGTGAATATAGCCTGAGTGATTTCCTGTAACAGCAGATCAATATTCTCTATAAGTTAAGCATTAAGGGTTGTGAACTGCATAGTGTGCCTTAGTTTGGGAGTGGGAGTGTGTGAGAACATGCAGTTCTGTCGTGTGAAGTTTAGTCTGTCAGCCACAAAGATGTGGTGACTAACACAGTCTAAGCCTGCGACTTACATGCTGATCTATTACCTTGTCTGGCGTTACACCCAACCTTAGGTAGTCCTGCCCTCTTCTCACAGTCTGTCAATGTTGCTGTTCTTGGTGTTCACTTTTCTGTTTCCTGTAGATCATTGCTTATCTTAAATTATATACTGTTTCCCCACTGTGCATCTTTTTTCATGTCTTGCTACAACACAGTATTTCTTTACAAATGCTATAGTCTTGTGTTGCACTGGGTGTCTTACAACCACTTTCCATGATGTTCGACGACTGCTAGCATATGTGCCACAAGTACTGTGTACCTGTCTGTTTATAAGCATTGCATTTTGCATTAAAGGATTGCATGCTTGTATATACCATATATAGACAAACTTAAAATGCAATCAGATCTTTATCTAATCCACATAACTAAAGAAACCAAATTAAATGACACTTAACTGAGCAAAATTATGAATATATGACTTTTTCCAAGCCAACCAGGCAGAGCCATTTCTAAAAAGTCTAGCCTCCCCCAGTAGATTCTTATTGTGCAGGAGCTTAACATGTGGGTTTTGATGGTTTGTTCCAATTGTGTATTCTTGGTACTATCCGACACCAACTCAGTCAAATCCTCACTGGAACTTTCCAACATCTACCAGTAGAAGCTGTGACTGCAGACAGGAAGAACAAACTCCATACCTTTGAATTTTGAGGCAATGTTGGATGAGCAGGGTCTGGACCATGTAACAGTTTGAAGTGTGATGTTTAAGGTTCTCAAAAACACGTTCTGGGTAAGCAGCACCTTCTAGTGGTTAAATAAATCATTACCTCCATCAATTACTTAACTCTTTACATTTCAACCCACTGTCCATTACCCCATATTCAGTAGGAATCAGGGCGTTAGATTTTAGAATCAGCGTTAGAATCAGAGCAGTGTTACATTTTGATGAAACATTAGTTTGTATCCATGTATGTGCTTGTCATCAAAGCATGTGTTGATGCTAAAATGATCCAAGTCTTCTGAACTGTAAAATAATTAAGGATATTTAGTTTAACTTGATCAGTTGTTGAACTTCAAGAACTTCAACAGTACATACGCAGGTTGGATTAAACAGTCTGTTTGGAACATGGAAATTTCACACTCTGAAGTGCTGTTCATTTAGTTTCAAGTACTTTCCAGTTTAAAAGTTAAGTCAAGTTGGAGAACAGACACTGAACACTGATGCAAAGAGCGTTTTATTCAGTAAACCTTATTTACTTCAAGATGTTTGATTAAAATGGTTAAAGTGACAACAAAAGGTATTACCAATAAAACCAAATTCTGTCCCTGGATTACCGGAAGCTGCTGAATCGTATCTGTATAAAAACTGATTTGACAACAACTAATAATTTTTTAGAGTATTTAACAGGCTACTGTTCAACTATTCAAGCGCTCACATAAATCTGAGTCCTGTGAAAACTTATTTACGTTTTAAAGGAGAATTAAGCTTCAGTTCTGTGATCTAATAGAAATGTAAAGCACACTATTAAAAGGAGGGATTCTCAAATTCAGATAATCTACAGTGGGTAGATTATTGTACCCCATGGAGAGGAGGAAAACAATAACAAAAGAAACAATGAAAAAACAATCACTGAAAGCCAAATTGTGACATGACAAGCTTCCAAGCAACAGCAGGTTGCATTTTTTAAACAACTTGCCAATTTAAAAGTTAAACTACACAGGCACAGGTGACTCGACCCTGACTGGGACTGATTGTAGTAATACTGGAAAGAGTTTGAGTTTTGGTTTGAGTAGAGTAAGGAGTTTGTTTAAACTTTATATCAACACTACTACAGAAAATAAAGCTCTTCATGTTCTTCATGATCAGGGGATATATATATATAGACCACCTGTAACTCATTTATTCATTCATTCATTCATTCATGCAACTCAATCATTTTTAGGAAGATACCTCAGCAGCATGCACAACTAATGTAAAGATAACCAGTTCAGACAGCTTGTCTACGATTGTTGAGTCAGTTAAACTGGTATAAGGACATTCAGCCAACTGTATTTTTAAAAATGTAAACGTATACCAGGTTTGATTGTTTGCAGTGTGATTACATAGCAGGAGTTAACAGGCATTGGAGCGTAGGAGCTGTGTGGCCTTGACTACACAAGAAGTTTGAATAAGGCTTAGTTGTAAGCAATATGATGTTCAAAACTTACCAGCTGAGTCTGCTAACGACTGTCTGGCGCAGCCATTTCACAGAGGTGCAGTGAGGTTGCAAGCAGTGGTGACCTTTACAAAGTCCTCAAAGCAGCTGAGTCTCAGGGGCTGAATTTATGCTGTAAGTAATCACACAGGCAGCTTGAAGGCGTTAAAGAAACTGCACTGTATGCCTACTCATGGAGACTGGGGAGACACTAGATGCAGGAACATTGTTGTGAGGATTTGGTTGTATTTAGCAACACAATCATTACCAGAGGCAGCTACTGATGTTGGATGGTTAGCTCTAGGTCATGTACCTCTGGATACTTTTGGACATATTGGGTGCATGTAAGAATTTTTTTTATTTGTTTTTAATGATCTGCACTGTTGCTCGTGATTTGTGTAATACATTTCTATATTTGCTGAAGCTGGTTGAATGTGACCAGTTTGTGGATACTTCTGTGTTTAAAAGATTTCATATTTTACATAAACAACATGTGTAGAATGCAGGCCACTTTACTAGGTCAAATTAACTGTGCGTCATGAAAAGACCAAAGCTCGTCCTGGGAACCTGGCAGACTCTGTTCATCTCCCAGTGACAAGGAGAGAGTGCCCTTAGTCTCAGAGCATTAGTCGAACAGAAGTGCAGGACCAGGAACATCGTAATTAGAGGAAGAGCGTGGAATGCTTAAATCTTTACGTCCTGTATCATCAATGTTTAAATTCTCCCATCTGGCCCTGAGAACATCTGAGGAACAGAGATGAACACCAAGTACAGCATTACATAAAGTGCCGGGCTGAAAAGACATGATTTATAATTTCTTTGGAGATGTAAAGAGTTCATAAAAATGCAGAGGAAGGTAGGGGAAATTTACAGGAAGCACGAGTTCTACTTTAAGAGGATTTTAGTGTGGTTTGGCTTTATTACAGTTATTCTTTAACATAAGGCATAAAAAACAGTCCCCCATATCTCTGAACGATCTCTGTTCACTCTCCATGGTGATAATATGTGGCCATGGACATTATGTATATATAAAATATGAAAAAATATTTTGAGAAAAGGTTATGGCCGGAGTATAAGTGGGAAAGTTAGGACGATTCTAAGGGCCACTGACTAAAAAAGTAGTTTGGCAGAATTTTTTTAAGTTGTGAGGCCCAGTGTAATATCTTTTTGTGGTGTCCAAAATCCATGGCAGCATGCCGGAGTATGGTATATAGTGTATGGAAATAGTGTATTTCATGAGTTTTTCCTTCAAACATTAAAGATATTAGAATATCTATCTAAGAGGGTGCTCAACTGCCAAGATGGCCAGGTCAAGGCATCCTAGAAAGTTACGTCCAACAGCAGACTGCAGGATGTATAAGAAAGTCTCCAACCCTCCTATGGCGACATACAGGTCGTCATAGTATGTGCATCAGAAGGAGACTGCACAAGTTTAATTAATGATGTGTTTAGTGATGTGCATAGAGGAAACATTTGCTGTCAAAAACATTTTCTTCAACTCAGAAATCTTTCAGCAGTCTGCCAGTGCAGAAGAAAACCTTGCTTTTCTCATTTGTGTCCAGAACCCCCTACAGTTAAATATGATGATCTTATGATGATGATCTCCACTTTTAGAATGAATTCAGAAAGCCATTATTTTTCATTAAAACAATATTGAGGGTCTCAGAGTGGCTCAGCGGTCTAATGCACCACTATGACCTGGGGGTCGTAAGTTTAAATCTTGAGCCATGCAGCTTTGTCATCAGCGGCCAGAGTCTGAGAGATGGCAGATGGTAGATGCCGCTCCTTCCCCTCATCACTCGTTAAGCGATGATGGTTGGCACAGGCGTTTGGTGGCTGGAGCGGTGGAGCAGGGCACGCAACACTTTCCTCTCAGCATGTCGGCTGCCTGGCAATTTTGGTGGTTTGAAAAAAGGCAGTGGCTGGCTTCCCATTGGAGGAGACGTGTTGAGTCCTTACACTTTTAGTGTTGGGATCATTGCTAGTTGGTTAATTCGAAATACCAAATTAAGTATAATTTGACATAAATAA
Source organism: Salminus brasiliensis (assembly GCF_030463535.1). Lineage (NCBI taxonomy): Eukaryota > Metazoa > Chordata > Actinopteri > Characiformes > Bryconidae > Salminus > Salminus brasiliensis. Next base: position 19,424,798 of record NC_132885.1, read on the forward strand.
AAACAATACAATATTGAGATCTGCTTTATTTCTCCTCAGACAAAGAGAAGAAGATACATTTACCTTTAAGATGGGCCTGGTCAAGCAATGTAAATTCACAATTTTAGGTGCATGAGTTTTTTTTTTAAGTAAAATTGATCATGTAAACCTGGCTTGTTTGATTTCACCTTTCTTGAAAGAAACACAAGCTACTATTGATAAACTTTTCAGAACCCAGCAAACCCAGACAGGGTGGTCTTCACTCACACATTGTTAATAAGCACTTGTGCTTGTCAGACTATCCTCTTTTCTGTGTGCAGTGGACATGTCTCAGGCTACTTTTATAAGTGATGAACAGGCTGAGGAAGTGGGAGGAATGTAAAGGAAAATGGTTATGTGGGCACTGTGCTTTTAACTGGGTGACACATGGTGCACGGCTACGTGACAAGAGCTTCCTGAAAGTGTCAAAAATGGTGGAGAGTGCCATGTTTCCAGTGACTGGGAGCAATGGACTTGAGAGAGGGTGCAGGGTGGAGGATGGACACGAGGACAGTGGGTGTGCAGCAAATTCTAATGAAGAGGAATGTGGGGGTGTTGTAGTAAGCTTAAAGGGACCACGTCCTCCATTCTTCCTCTACTTATTTCTTACCTGAGTCTTAGTTATTTGCATGAGATTATGGCCCAGAATAGACTGAATACATTTTGACAGAAGCATTTCCAATCGGTCTTTATCTAAACGAGTTCCGGTGCCGTTAAGGCTGATACCTGTACATGAGCTCTGTTTTAATTAGCTGCACTGTTTGATGCCTTGTTTAAAAAAAGTGAGGCCTAAACACTCCTTATTACCTTAATATGCATGGGTGGGGAAAAAGTGCTGTAAGCTGAAGTGCTGGAGATTTAAAATGCTGCGATGCATTTTGTGACATCAAACAATTAATTAAATTTAAATATTAAATTACCGACTTGATTATATTAATTGAATAATGAATAGAACTTATTCAAACATCAACTATGTTTGCCTATTATTTAAAATACCTATTTTAAAAATGGAGGGAATGTAGTGGTTCCTTGATATAGGTCCGTTAAAGGGTGTCTCGGTGAGAGTGGATGAGAGTGACAGGATTTTTCCTGTCAGGTAGTGTCTATATTTAGGCTACCACACAGCAGGTAACAACACCTACATGTGGTGTGAGCCTCATTATCTTTCTGTGTACATGAAGAACAGCTTTCACATGTTTCTGTTCTCAGTTGGAGCATTCTTTGCGATTTCACACATATAACTCTTGTGTATGTGTGTGTGTGATTTTATTTCATTTTCTGGACCCTTTCATTATACTGGTGATTATTCATTTGGTGCAGTAAAAAGGCTATATTCTGAGCTTGCATAGAGACTCCATCATATGACATCATGAGTTTTTTATAGACATTCTGAGTGGAATAATTTTTTAGTCCTTTCTACAAGTTTCTCTTCCAGCTTTTGTTGTGCTCAGAGCTGTTTCAACTTGCCGGTGTCTCTGTTGCATGAGATCAACAGAGACAGAAAGTGTTGACAGATGGTTCAGTTTTGTCGCATGTGAGTGTCATCTAATAGGAAATGAACATGATCCATCTTTCTCTCTCCTCACTGCAGTTATTGCCCCTGTGTTTCAGGATCTGTGATTTGATCAAATAATTTCTGGGTGATTCTTTGCCAGATACGTTAGTGCTGTATGTGAGCTGTGATCAGTTCTCGAGTTCTGTGTCTGTACTATTTGCAGTAGCAGAGTGTGAGTGAATGTCACATACATATTAAAAAATAATCTCTCAGGTGAGGAATATCACATCACTGTGGCACTCTGATTCGCTGCGGTAAGCTGTCCTTAAAACGTCTCCTTCCTTTTTTCCTCTTCTCTTTTCTCGTCTCTACCCCTCCCAATTTTCTTCTCTTCTCTCCTCTGCTGTTTTCTCATCTTCTCTTCTCTCCTCTTTTCTTCTCACCTCTTCTCTTTTCTCCTCTTCTCTTCTCTCCTCTACTGTTTTCTCATCTTCTCTTTTCTCCTCTTCTCTTCTCTCCTCTTCTCTTCTCTCCTCTACTGTTTTCTCCTCTTCTCTTTTCTCCTCTTCTCTTCTCTTTTCTCCTCTTCTCTTTTCTCCTCTTCTCTTCTCTTATCTTCTCTTCTCTACTCTTCTCTTTTCTCCTCTCCTCTTCTCTTTTCTCCTCTTCTCTTCTCTCATCTTTTCTTCTCTCCTCTTCTCTTTTCTCCTCTTCTCTTCTCTCCTCTACTGTTTTCTCCTCTTCTCTTCTCTCCTCTTCTCTCATCTTCTCTTCTCTCCTCTTCTCTTTTCTCCTCTTCTCTTCTCTCCTCTTCTCTTTTCTCCTCTTCTCTTCTCTCCTCTTCTCTTTTCTCCTCTTCTCTTTCCTCCTCTTCTCTTCTCTTATCTTCTCTTCTCTACTCTTCTCTTTTCTCCTCTCCTCTTCTCTTTTCTCCTCTTCTCTTTTCTCCTCTTCTCTTCTCTCATCTTCTCTTCTCTCCTCTTCTCTTCTCTCCTCTTCTCTCATCTTCTCTTCTCTCCTCTTCTCTTTTCTCCTCTTCTCTTCTCTCCTCTTCTCTTTTCTCCTCTTCTCTTTTCTCCTCTCCTCTTCTCTACTCTTCTCTTTTCTCCTCTCCTCTTCTCTTTTCTCCTCTTCTCTTTTCTCCTCTTCTCTTCTCTCATCTTCTCTTTTCTCCTCTTCTCTTCTCTCCTCTACTGTTTTCTCCTCTTCTCTTCTCTCCTCTTCTCTTTTCTCCTCTTCTCTTCTCTTATCTTATCTTCTCTACTCTTCTGTTTTCTCCTCTCCCCTTCTTTTTTCTCCTCTCCTCTTCTCTCCTCTTCTGTTTTCTCATCTTCTTATCTCTCATCTTCTCTTCTCTCTTCTCTTTTTATCTTCTCTTCTCATGTCTTCTCTTCTTTTCTTCTCCTTTCCCCTCTTTTCTTCTGGCCTCTTTTACCCTCTTCTCATTTTTCTCTTTTCTCTTCTCTATTCCCTTTCTCCTCTTTTCTTTTCTTGTTGTCTCTTCTCTTCTACCCTCTTATCTTTTCTTTTCTTCTCTTTTTGCCTTCTGTCTTTTTCATCTCTTCTTTTCTCTTATCTTCTCCTCTCACCTCTTACCTTTTCTAATTCTCTTTTCTCCTCTTCTTTTCTCACCTTCTCTCCTCTCATTTCTCTGTTTTCATTCTCTTCTCTTGTCTCAGTTTTTCTCTTCTATTGTCTTTCATTCCTATATGTCTTATATCTTCTCTTTTCATTTCTTCTGTTCTCTTCTTGTCTCTTATCTTGCTCATCCTCTATCACCCTCACTTTTAAATATGGGGGAATGCTTTCTGTCTCTTTGATAAGACTGAAAGCTTGATGCCAAATTATCTGTCAGGGTTTTCCAAAAAGCTGTCAGTAAAGTATTTAAGGCATCTATTATTGTACCACGTCTTCAGCACAGAGGGTGACAATTTCAAAAGGAGCAACATTCCTAAAGAAGATATAATCTTGTACACTAATGCATATTTGTAAAATTTGTAAAGGATTTATCTGGGCTTTGCTTTATCCAAAAGAAAATAAATGAAAGAACACCCACTCCTTTTGAACACACTCACACGTTCATCATGTACATGCACAAACACCATCCACATTCAAGAGGGGCCCACCCACACATGCAATGAAAATTGGTCACATCGATAGAAGACAAAGAACAAGTGGGAGAAGAAAAGGCAGCTAACCTCTGTGTTCACTGTTTATGGAAAATGGAAGAAAATTAAAATTCTGATTTATTATGGTACTGGCAGAACGTGCGGAGAATGTATGCACGCTGGTGGCGATGGGCACCTCTTAAAGCCCACACTCTGCTTCATTCTGCAACCTACCTGCAAGCAACGGCAGCTGCATAAACCAAGCCTGTCCTTATTTAAAACCAGCACAAATTTATGCTTTACTGCATTTCCTGTTTCATAACCAGCCTACGTTTAGCCTTCTCTGAATATCATTGGTTAAAGATAACTTTCTATCAGTGCTACTCTTTCCAAGCTCTGCTCTGGACTTCAAAAAGCAAACCTCCATCGCCAACAACTTCACTGTCCGTCATCAGCTTTATCTATTATTGATTGCCTTTTCACAGCTAATCAGCAGCAATACTCAGATCTCTCTCTCTCTCTTTCTCTCTCTCTCTCGCTCTCTCTCTCTCTCTTTCTCTCTCTCTCTCACTTTCCTTTCATCTTTATCTACCTCTCCTTCTATCTTTCTGTCTCTTTCTCTCCCTGTATGTGTGTGTGTGTCTGACTATTTTTGTAATTCACACAGGCATTTGTGTTATATGATTAATGTGTATCTGTGTGTGTGTGTGTGTGTGTGTGTGTGTGTGAGGGAGGGAGGGAGAGAGAGAAAGGCTAGTTAAGCTATGTTTGGGTTGGGCAGTGGTATTATTGCTGATCTAGAGGAATGACAGAAAGCCTCAGATGCATCTCCACATTCTTAATGCCCTGATCCTCTTAATGGCTCTCTGATGGCCTCCATGTGTGGGTTTCATGTGTGATGTGTGTGTGTGAGTGTGTGTGTAAGATGAAAGAAGGAAAAATCCAGTGAGCTTCTCATTGCAGTAATTCAGTGACAGTTGTGTGCAGTTATTGATACAACTGTACAGTAAAACCCCGCCCCTATAATAATAATAATAATAATACACAGTAATACATCAGCTAGTTTTATTAGTATTATTGTAAAATGATATAGTTGGTAAGCAGAGTAAGGTCAGTAATTAGACATATATGTATGTGTATATATATATAGATAGATAGATAGATAGATAGATAGATAGATAGATATAGATATAGATATATAATGATATAAAATGATATTAGTTCAGTATTAGCTACTGTAGCTCTTCAGTAATTGACAGTAGTGATTTAGGTGTTAACACTGCACTTTCATCCCCCTGCTTAGTCACTGTATAGTTATCTACTAAGTATGACACATTATTTGCAAAGTGTTTCATTTCGTTTTGCTGAAGGTCTTAGGATCTAATGGAATGGTAAAAAAGTGTAAGCTGACCTGTGAGCACACACAGGTATGATGTGTTCAGTGTGGCTTGGTAATAAAGCCTATATCAGGAGAAAGGGTAGCAGTGGCGGCCAGTGTTGCTATTTAATTGTTGCAGTCATTTGGAGAAGGGCAGATCAGCTTTCATTCGTGTGTCACATTCCTTGTGTGTTTGGTTGGTTCTGAATGAATGAACAGTCTGTATACCCTTTAAGTGAGGTATTTGGTTTTCAAGGTTTTACCTTCATGTTGTCCTTGTGCAGCAGCCTTTACTTTCTTGACAAGAGGAGAATAAAATGGATGTGCTGCTAGAGCACAGCTCTTTTAGACTGTCATTTACTGCAGGGAACAACACCCTTTGTTCCACCTCTGTTATCCACAGAGAGTGTGATGAATGAAATTGAACTTGCTTTACCTGGGCCTGAAAGGGGGCCAACAAGACAACACCAAGTCAGGGGAAAATGTATAGAAAAGGTATGGATTGTTGTTTTGCAGTTTTGTAATTGTACTACAGTAAAATTAACCTATAATATCCATCATTATTAAAAATATTATTTTTTTTTACTTTTCTAAGTGCAACAAATACATTAATTGCATGTACTTTAAGCAATTATCTGTTGATACAATGTGATTCTGATATCGCTGTGCACTATTACTACTAATAGTGCTACTAGTAGTATTAATACTACTAATAATACCACTTTGCTAGCTCAGACCACACCCTCGGCAAATGGTGATTTGGAAGAAGAGAATATAGAGAGGGGAGAGAACTCTCTAAAAACTTGAGCTGGAGTTCAGGCGGCTTCTGCTTGTGGTAAGAAGCCAGTCCCTTTTCTCTGATAAGTGGAGCCAGGAATGAGAGATGACAGAGTTAAGAGGGAGGAGAAGGGGTGCAAAAACGTGCCGTAAACATGTGTGAAAGGTAGGTATTTTTAGAATGCTAGATTGGGATGAGGGGCTTAAGGCATGTTCTTCCTCCCAAATTTTGGTTATTTTATGACCATTATCACTTATAGTACTACCAGTGGCTCTACTAAGACTACTAGTAATATTACAAATATTACTTCTTCTACAGTAGGGGTGGATGATATGGAACAAATATTTGAAAGGTATTTTACATGATACCGAGCACAATATTTTGACTTGCAGACAAAATGTACCACTAACGGCAGATTCTTAAAGCTATTCCATATCCAAAAACTCCTCCATGCAATCATTTTTATTCAAAATCTGATTAACTTCATCCAATTAAATTGGACAAATTATGCTCTCTGTAATGAAATTTGCAGTTCTGACAATATCCATGATATTATCAAAAAATGTAATTGTGTATTACAATAACAAAATTGATCATGATTCGATAAAATATTGCTATATTGCCCACCCCTATACCACTGCTACTACTATTACTTATAATAATAACAATGATAATAATAATAATAATAATAATAATAATAGCATTATTTCAGTGTTGGATCAATCACATTTCTAATTGTTGGAGAGGTTTTCCTTTTTCTTCTCTCCAACTGCATCAGTCAAAGTTGTGGACTGAGAAATTAGCAGTGGTTCAGTTGTTTTCTCTTTGTCATACATTACATCCGAGAAGTTAAGCACTTTAGTGGTGGGGAGTCTGTTATTGTAGCCTCGTTGATCTCTGAGCTGTATTGTCTGAATTTCCTCTGTAGTGTAAGCCAAAGGAGTTTCAAAATAGAATAATGATAAAATATCTCTAAATAGTGCTGTATACTTGTTTTTTTTTAAGAGAATCCAGCAGGGCTAAAGTGCTCACACTATTGTGCTCATATGATTGATCACACTATTGATGGTGAGCGCCATATCTGAATTAGTCTCAGCATGTTTGCCATGGAAACAGAGACAGTGAGTTACCAGGGTGATGAAAGGCGACGAATATCCAGTCCAACTGTGACATTTGGTTAACTACTGTGTTCAGTATAGAGCCGTCTGGTTGTGTTAAGCTGTCATCTCCCTGGCAACTGGCGAGCAGCCTGCTGTCAGCCGGCCTTATGGAAGGACTTCTGAGTTCTAGATGGCAGTTTGGATGTAGTATCTGTCAGGATTGTACCATCCATCACATTTAGCCTGACATACAGAACCAATGCAAAGGCACTTATAAGTTTGCAAAGCCCAACAAAGAACAATGAGGATGACTTCGCTCGAAATTCACAGTTCTACATGACTTTATTCTTCCTTTGTCTTCTCTTAAACCTTGAATTTCCACTATTGAATGAGTCAGTGAGTCAGATCTCACTCTGGATCTATCTTGTCCAGGCAGAGTTGGAAGGCCTATGAGCCCTGCTGCTTGTTGGCAAATGGAGGCTATGTTCATTATCATACTTTAGTCTGCAGCATTGTCTCACAACTCCAACGGTCATACAGATTTGGAATTGTTGATGACACTTTTATGTCCCTATGAGAAAATGTTAAAAAAATACCCTTTCTGTATCAACAGAATACTCACACTCACATTTATGTATTTTCCCATTATTCCTGGAATGGACAGGGTCACATAGATTGCATAGATTGAGGTTTGATGAGTTCAGTAGAGGATGACATTGGAAAATACATTTTCAGGAGGTCAGCAGGAGGGAATCACTGATAGCATCTTGTTCTGGGCGACTGGTTAATATAAGGCCTGTGTGTTTCTTTGTGGTCTTTGAATAAAAGAAGACATCCTCATGAATAATTTGCGTGATAATAGGCTTTGGCTCCTGTTAGAGATTACCACTGGGGATAAGAGGAAAGAACAGAGTGATGTAAACAGAAAGAAAGGATTTGCAGCTCTGTGGCGTTGCGGTGTGATGAGAGGGGAAATGGTAGTGGACTCTTCACTTGAGTTCATAAGTGCTGAGAGGCCTTTGGGCCGTGGCGGTGTGGAGTTTGTGGATGGAGTAGGAACTGACATTACATGAGGGTAATTTACAGAAGCTGCATTTTCTGCACTCTGACAGCCATTGATTATTTTCCACTGACTTGCAGCTTTGAGACTGATGTCTGAAGCGCTACCATGTTTTGTTACCATGAATCCACTTGAGAAAAAACTCTAATGCTTTTCCAGCCATCAGACATAGTAATTATTTCCAGCTGGGCTTTATTAGATTTGTTTAAGCCGTAGTCTACTTCAGTACACATACACACACACACTGAGTCCAGCCTCAGAGAACTGAGTTAATGTGACAAAGAGAACAGAACAGAAAACTCACACCACACAACAGAGAGGTCAGGGTCTGCAGGTCAGCATTATGACCACAATAACTTGTTGCCAGATTGAATGGAGAGTCGAAATGTGTCTTGACTTGAGAACGTGGAAGGCCTATTTTCTCTCAGAATATATACCAGCACATTCCTGCAGAAGGGCAGAGAGGTCAAAACTCAATATCCTCCAGCTCCCGATATTACTTCTGACAAAGAAAAACGCTCTGAGCTGGATAAATGTTTGGACACCCACAGAAAGAGGAAGTTTAGAAAACCTCCTGGAAAAGTCAGTTTAGAGAGCCTAAAGGATGAAGCTAATATTAGTCTTCATTCCTTTCTCTGTGAAAGCCAACCAGTCATGTTATACTGCCAAAGAAGAATTATTATTTCTTTTATTCATTTATGTTTGGCTTTATATTACCTCTATTGCATTTATAACTAAGGTGGGTCACTTCTTTGGCCCAAAAAGACGTAAACAAACTCTAGACATTCGTTTACATGTTGTTCCAGTCCAATTTTCTAAAAGCCTGTACGAGGAAAATTTTCAACCTCTGTCTGACATTCTACATTTGAGAGTATTCATTTCTCAGGCAGTGTGATCAAACAGGCGCTCATGATACCGCCCAAGCTAATACCCATCATGCCACTGGGGAGGACTTCTAATGAGCGGGCTCGGAGAGGAAGCATTTCCTGCGGCTGGGCGTTGGGCAGGATTTCTCATCCTTTACTCACTCCAAAGAGCTGCAGTCACACGCATCAGTCATGCTATCTGCTGGGGCTATTACCATGCTTTTCATCTAAATGTTGCGCAAACGACGGCTCGGCTTGTTTATTATGTGTGTTGGGCGCGTGAGCAGATTAAAATCCTCGCTTTTCCGCATGAAGACTGCCGTAGTGGAGCGTTCGACTTAAGGCTCTGTGTTATTTTTCGCCTCTGCTGTGATTTTCTGACTGAGCTTAAGAGAATTCCGTTTCTATGTGCTTCGAGTGGGTGTGATTGAAGCTAAAGCAGGTTGAGTTCACGCTCTGTAGATTTTGACTATATTTAGCAGTTTGATGTGTGCTGCGTCTCTTAGCTTTGATGGTATTTGAGGGAGTTATTGTAACCACTTCTTTTTAAGCTTTAGCACTGTTGTTAGACAGAGGCTTTGATTTAAATTTGACTCGTTGAAGCTCTTGGTTTTATTCAGCATATCATATTTTCTTCAGTCCTGGACTGGAGTTGAACACTTTGTCCAAACGTTCTTAGAAATCTCTTTTAATAAGCAAACACAGCTTCTTTAATCTCAGTAGAAAAACAATGCTCTGGAGAACCACACAAAGGCCACACTGCTCAAAGCTAAGTGTAAGCGAGAGGGGCTGGCTAGAGAGTCCCTCAGCATTTAGCTGTGTAGAAGTGGAACTGCGTTTTCTGAGGTGATGGACCACCTTCCAAAACCTTTAGAATGAGCTGGAGTGGTGCTTGGTATCCCAATGCAATCATCCAACACCAATACCCGACCATACTAATGTACAAATCCTCACAGCAATGCTCCCTTTAATGTAAAGCATTCCCAGAAGAATAGAGGCTGTTGCTGCAGCAAAGGAGGGTCAAACTCTCTAGTAGTTAGGGTTGGGTACCAGAGTCTGTACTTTTAAGGGTACCGACTGAATCACATTGGTAGTACTACAGAAATCGTACATATGTGACTAAAAGGCCATTTCAGGAATTGTACAATATCCTAAATATATTTCGACCATTGTGCATAAGCTCAAATTACTAATGCAACCCAGGAAAGTAAAAATCAAACAATTTGAAAAGAGAATGTTACAAAGCAACCAGTATAATTTTAATACCTTAACCTACGCCTAAATTTAACCTACCACACCTAAATGTAATTGTAACCTAAAACGTAGACTAAACTTAAGCAAACCCTTACCCTAACCCTAACCATAGTAGAATATGAAATTCTCACTTTCTGCTGGAGTTTATGTTTATTAAATGTTTTTTTAGAAGCTCCATAAAGGAGACAAGCAGAATGTTGTGGAGCTGCTGTTTTCTCAATTCTTTGTTGAGTACATGACAGGCTGGATTGTGTATATTTGGCAAAACAGCACCACCAGTGGACAAGAGCTCCTTGTGAATCATAAAATATCATATGGGAGCTTGTGCCATTTCTTGGGATTCGCCAAATTTCGAAGCATAAAATATAGCGCAATGGTGTGTGGTTATATTTTTTACACCTTGACGCAGACAGCACTGTCTGTAATATTTGTAATTCAAAATACAAAGTCAGCAATGGCAACACTTGGTCAAACACAAGATATAGCTAAACGCTGGAAGGTTTACTGTATTTAATAGCCTAAAAGCCAAGTCCTTCGCAGTAGCTGCTGCTAACTTTAGCCGCATGCCTGCAGCCAATGCTAAAGAAGTTACACCATCCATGGACAGTGAAAATCTAAGTGAGGAACTGAAAACTTCATGGACATCTTCAGTTAAGTATCTCCCAGTATTCCAGTTTGAAAAAATGCATAGGGAGAGGGGGGGGCAAAACACATTATTATCATTTAGGATATCACACATAACAGCGTGTTCATGCTATGCCCTGGTGACAGACAGGAGGTTGTAAGGATTGGTTGCAACATTGAATAAGCATGTGTCTGGAAACTTAGATATGTAGTGTAACTACTAGTACTAGTGTGCATAGTAGTGTAACTATGCATCACATACCAATAAAAAGGAAGCACTTCTTCTGATAATCTATATCACTCCATCTCATCGGGTTACAAGACACAGAGCCAGGGAGATAAAGGCGGAGAGAAAGTGAGAGAGTGACAGTGGGATGATGGGAGAAGGAGAAAGAGAGAAAGAGAAGGTGGAGAGAGAAGGAAAGGGCGAGAGATTGATTTGTGTAGACGGGCCTCAGTGAGAGGGCCCTCTCTGAAGGCGCTCCCCTGGCAATGTGCTCCCTCAGTCTCTATCTCCAAAGAGACAGCACGCTCTTAGCAGCGTGAAATCAAAGCTCCGTCTCTCTTTCTTTTCTCAGGGCCCTGATCCCTCAGCTATTCAGTTTTTCCCTCACACACTGCCTTGCTTGCTTTGCCCTCTCCAACTCCTGCTCTCTCTGTCTCTCTACTGCTCTCTTATTCACATTCTCCTTCACACTCTTCCTGACTCCTGTCTTTTGCTCTCTTCTCCCACCATCTTCCATCACACTGATAATTAAGGACATGCTGTACCTCATCTCATTACTGGTTGTGGTATATTTCCAGAGCCTTCATAGATATTTTCTGGCACTTCACACGTCTCCCATACATTCACACCTGTATATTCACACCTCTAACACTAGTCATTATCACCTTATCACATTATCTCTCTCTCTCTCTCTCTCTCTCTCTCTCTCTCCCCCTGTCTCTCTTTTCTCCTTCTCGATTTTTTTGCCTCTCTTTTTCAACTCACATTTTCTAGTTTATTTTTCTTCAGTTTTTTTTTCTGTCTCCATCTTAAAATACTTTTCACCCATTTCCCCCATTGTCAGTCTTTCTTATTGGCCTCTTAAAGCCATTTTCAAAAGTTTGGACACCCTTGGTTGAATGACACATTTTGTCATTGTATTTAATTGAGATGTAGTAAACACAGCCTCAGTCACTGTTAAAAGTATAAGTTCCTTGAGGGTTCTTTAATTTGAAACTGTTGAGGAAACCCATAAGGTGCTTTGAGGCCTGTTTATTTTAAAAATCAAATCACCATAAGAGGTTCCTTCACGGGTTCAAATTGAAGAACCTCCAAAAGTTCCTCAGGGAATACTTTTAACAGTGCTAAATACACAGCATATTTAGCAAATCCTAATGCACAGTTATTTACACAGTTAGTTCTTATACAAATGTTTGGGCACCCCCTGTGCTGCATTAACTGTAATTAAGAGCTGTCAGCTGAATCAAACGTACAAGTTGCATACGTCATTTGACACTTCAAACACTTCAAACAGCACAACAACTCACCAGTTGCTCCTCTAAGCAACTGTCTAAACATCACAAAATGAAAGTAATCAATGCCCACAAGGCTTTGGCTGGATGGCTACAAGAGGATAACCAAGTGTTTTCAGCTTGTTGTTTGGAATGTTGTGTGGAATGTTATTGAGAAATGTTGTCAAGAAAAGTTCAGGGGAACTGTGGTGGTCAAGATGAGATCTGTAAGACAAAGCAAACAACTCTCAGAAAGAACTGCCAGTATGCTGGTAAAACAGTCAGATTACAACCTCTATATGACAGCCAAGAATCTGTGTGAAAGTTTAGCTGAGTCAAGCGAGTGGTGCACTGTTTTGCTGTGCAGTGTTGATTGAACAAACATAATCTTCATGTTAGAGTCATAAGAAGAAAACTCTAACAGTGACCTAATAACAAAACTTAACACTGGAAGTATGCTACAGAACATCTAGACATGCCAGATGAGGACACATGTAGATGAGGACACATGTAAAACATGTTCAGATCCTGGATGCGAATGTCAAACCCTCAGTCACAAGGTAGATGTTAAAGTGTGTGACTTCTACACCAGGTAATGATCCGAACATACCTCAAAACGTCCATGGATTATCGGAAGAGACACAAACCGAAGCTTTTGGAATGGCATTCAGTTTTCTGAACTAAACATCAGAGAAGGTTTGTGGACAGACCTTAAGCAACATGTGTGTGCAAGGCGACCCAGTGATATTTCTGAGGTTTTCTGCGAAGAAGTGTGGGAAAAATTCCAACTGCTAGACCTAAACAACTTCTGGCAACTACAAAATATGTTTGCAAACTGTGATTTCTGCTAAAGGGGGTGTTTCTAAGTCCCGTAAGGTGTCAGAACGTTTGCACCAGCCACATTGCTTATTTAGATTTCTGTATGCTGTGAGCGACAGTGCATTAGGATTTGCTGAAAGGAAAATTAGTTTGCTAAAGAAAGTGTTTACTACTTCTCAATTGAGTAATTTGGCAAAGGGTGCCCAAACTTTTGCATACGAAGGGTATATGGAATATGTACATTTATGTGTGAAATGTGAAAAGAAGGAAAAAGAGAGCCATCAACTCAGAGGAGACCCAGATGCTTCAAATCCCAAAGACAGGCCAGCGTCCCCTGAGATGGTACACGCAAGTGAAGGGAGAACACAAAAACTAAAACTCTCCAAATGGCGCAACATGGAGAAATACAATCCTTTCATTATAAAGATGCCAGCAGAGGTTCAGTGAAGGACACAGTTTATATTAACATAGTCCTGCATTCCAAGCTCCATATGGTTTAAAAGAGAGATGTAAATAGGCTGTAGTAAATAAAGAACCACAGTCTCTGTATGTATTTGCTTATATTTGCATCTCATTTCAATACTTCAGACTAGATTCTCTGCCAGGAGCTTTTAGAAATGATTGCAGCTTCAAATGTGACCAGCCTGAAAAAGTGACCAACTGTATCCTTTTGGAACTTAAGTTAAACACATGATAAGATAGTATCATACCATAACTGTATATATATATATATAAAAAAGGTAATTATATTCTTCATATCTTTTAATAATACGTACAGTTATAAAACAGACAAAAAATGACAAGACATGAGGTTAAGACCAGCAGGGTTGCAATAAAATAATGAGAAAATGTGGTAGTCATAGCAACAACCAAGCTGGCCGCATGATTAGGTCCCAGCATCTACAACTTTTAATAAACGCCAAAAGGATTCATTGGTCCTCTGATTCATCCTGTATGGTGCCGCATCTCCAAAAGCAGCTCAAACTGGGCTTTAAACATCCAAGCTGTGAGCAAATACACCCCTGAATAAAGAAGTGAAACTCTCCATGCAGCTTTTGTTTCTACCAAATGGAAAGTAGCCAACCCAACCCATCCCCTATTTTGTGAGGAAGATTAAAGGATATCTTTGTCACTGGTTTTCTTTATGGTCCAAACAAAACAGTGAAAAAAAAAACAGAGAATGAAAGAGAGAGAGAGAGTAAAACAGCCTGTCACATAACATCCAGTGTGCAGTTACGTCTAGTGTAGTGGTGTGTATGCACAGGTGCATGTGTGAGTGCCCTATCACATACCCACCTACAAATAGTGTCTTCATTTGAGCATGAACGCAGAGAGCAAAGGCATACTCGTTCCTTCACAAGTTGTGTGACCAGCGCACTCCTGTACATGTTGTGATGCCCTCCGCTGTCATTCCCTTTGCTTGCTGCTGTGAACTCAGTTGTACAATGTTAGTTTGTGTGCAGTCTAACAGTTCAATTCTAACAGTAATGTAAATGATGTAAGCATGAATGTTTCAGTTTGGAGATCCAGAGTGTGATTATTTTCTCTCCTAAATTCTTTTTTTGAACTAACCCAACAATATGACTGACTAAGAGACCTTCTAGGAATGCCAATATTGCACTAGTTAAAATGTGAGTGTTGTGTGAGCATACAGTTATTCCACTGCTAGTTGTACTGTACATAACTGTGTTTATTTCTTAACTCATTACTGCACTGTACACTTGTTTACATATGTGATGCTGTTTATAACACAAGATCTCAGCATGCACTTTTGAGAGTTGTCTTGATTTAAGTATGGAAGAACTTAATGTAAGTATGGAAGCAATCAACGACCAGTCTGATATTTCCGATGAGAACAAAAACAAACAAATGCTACATTTTGCAGTAATACACTTAAGGTTCATTCTATAATGTGAGATACTGGCACTGCTGTACTGATTCTACAGCTGCAATAAACTAGTGCCAATATCGCAAATAAATTATTGCACAAACCTGGAGTGTATTATTGCTGCATTATGTGAGAATTGGTTTTGTTGCTCATGGGCTCCCCCTCCCCCCGAGGACTGTAATATTGTAATATTGCAGGAGTTTTCAAAAATGTGATTCTGGTAATGCAGCGTTAAGTAATTTTCACAAGAAGTCTTATATAGCTCCACCAAAGTTACATAGCGCAGCTAGCAGTGTTCCAAGCCCAGAGTAACAATGACAGAGACACTATTCTCCCTATTACAGTCAGCGAAGCATCAACCCATACCATTTGTTTTCAGATTATCTTTAGATTACCTTCAATTATAGGGTACATTGTGTGATACCCTGAATCTGGAGCTTACACCTTCAAAAGCTTACACCTCCTTCATTGCTCCTGCAAAACAAACGCCTCCACACATACTCATACTGATACACATACACGCAGACTACCTACACACATAGATAGGCCACAAGCAGTTGTAGTGACATCAGGGGAACTTTTCTATGACAATTTGCACCTTCTCATCTTGCAAGTATTCAAACTTGCCCTGTCAGAGGTCAGCAAGGCAACTCCAGTGACACCTTACTTGTTCAAAGCTGTGTATATGCATGAGTGTGTGCGTTTGTGTGAAAGTTTGCACTAAGCCTGTGTACAGTCCTTCATTGAGGTTTCTCTCAGGGTGCGATCGGGTGGATAAGAGCCTAATCTTCCATGAAGCTGCAGGGATAGTGAAGGACGCCAGCGTGACTATCCACATCAAAGAGCCACCGAACCACCACACTTTTTCTCACTGACATTCAGATTACACTGATATCTATATACCTACATTCTCTCCCCCCCGTGCTTCTCTCTATCTGTTCTTTTGTGTTTGTAAATATGATGTAAATATTGTATAGTAAGTAAAATAAGATGCTTTCTGTGAGCTTATATTTGCATTTTATTTGAATACTTCAGACTAGAATCATCTTCAGAGATTTGTGTAGGTAAGGATGCAGCTAAAAAAGGAACACTGTTTACAAACTGTCTGATCCAGATACAGAAACCAGCAAAGCACCAACTAGCACAGAAGGTTAAACACATACACTATGGGCTGATTTCCCAGACATTAATCAAGCCTACTCTTGGACCAAATTGATGTGCCAATGGTGAATCACTGTTGAAAATTCTTTTTTAGTCTTAATTTACTAGACAGCCCTTGTAATTAGTGAATTCAGCTACTGTAAGATGCTTCAACTGCACAATCACAGCTGTATAATCTCCACAGAAAAGCATTGGCAGTAAATTGGGGTACTCTAAAACAGTGGCAGGTAAGCCTAAGGTGGCCATGCTGTAATGTTAAGCAGCAGCTAGAGAATTATAAAGCCCCTCAGCATTAGGCTGTGGACAAAGTTGGCCAGAATACTGAAATGTGATGGTTGAATACTAAATTCATTTAGGACTGCCAACATGTTCCTTCACAATACACTAAAAACAATCATTACAATACATTCCAAAAACATTTTGATAAGGAACATGGGGCACATCTCAGCTGATGTATTTTTCATACTTAAAGCAACAGTATATGACATTTTTACCTTAAAACAAGAGCTTCAAAATCATGCTCCACTGACTGTATTAGTATTGAATAGTGTTGGTGTTACTACTTTGAGCTATCTGCAGTATGTTACTTTGGAGAAGCAGGCAGAATATCTCTTGTGAGAACTGCAGAATAGTGCGTAATCCAAGTCGTATTTATGTAAAACCCTATTATATATCCCATATCAGCCTTAAATGCACTTTCAGTGACAGCTCTGTATCCAATGTATATAAAACAATGTGTCCATTAATGGTAGCTGAAAGCACTGGAGCAAGAAATTTCAGTTTTCAATGATGTTGCTGTAATTCTGACACATTACTGTTCATTGTTTGCTTAATATTATATACATAATATAAATAATAAAATATTTATTTAGTAAAAGTGTGATTAAAAAAAATAATTCACCAACAGACCCTTGTAAAAGCTTTACGGTCATGCTAAACTTATCACTTGCACTCACAAGCAGTGGAACTGCATCTCTGGAATAACAGAGCTCCAGCCAGTACATATGGGATGAGTTGGAGTGGTACTTGTGATCCAGAATTCTTTCAACTTCAGTGCCTGACTTCACTGATGCTCTTGTAGTTGAACACAATTAAATCCTCACAGCAGTGTTTCACTATCAAGTGTAAAGTCTTGCCAGAAGATTAGAGGGACTGGGGGAAACATGGGGACCAACCCCCTATTGATACCCCTGATTTCAGAAGATACATTGGATGAGCAGACATCTACAAGCGTTTGGACACTTACTGTAAATATCTTTGATGGCAATAAATCATAAATTATGCAAAAACATACATATTTAAATACAGTCCAGTGAATATTTGTGCATGGAATTATAATTAACATGCTAAATAAGCTTAAATATCAGCTTGAGCACCAGAGCAACAGAGTGAGCCACCTAAATGGAACATCTAGTATTATAAAAATGTTCTTTGTTGGAGACATGGTGTTCAAAGAATACATGTATTAACATTACATAAAAGTCTTTCTCAAGATCAACCCTTATGTGTGTTGTTGCCGCGGTCCCACAGTCAGCAAGGAGGATGACTCTGCTCCGTGTAATAGAGCCATGCAGTCGGGAAAAGCCCCAGGCTTCCTGCTGGGGAAAGTAAGTTAGGAGACATGATACATGCAAATCAGCCTGTAGGAAAAGACAGAGGACAGAGATGTCTACACAAGCAAACTCAGATGAACTGGTGAATCTTTTATTCACGGCCTGCCCTGTGTGTACGCAGGGAGGAACAGCATGCTGAACTAATGAATAACTTACACTGACAAATTCAGCCTATTTCTCCCCGCTTCCCACTTCTTAATAATGCAGCATTGCTGGTGGAATTAAGGGCCGAGGCACAATCCACTGGGCATCTCTTCGTCTTCCTCACACACATACACTCACACACACACTCTCAGGGCAAACTACCAAATGGACTATTCAGGTAACCACTTTGTCTGTTGCACTCCTCTTCCATCTCATGGGGTGCCACTTTTGTTTTATGTGAGTTAAATAACTGTGATCTAAGGTCACAGAGAAATATTAAAATGTCGCCCACAAACGATTTCGTTTCCATTCAGCATTCAGACCTAAGAAAGTAATTTGTAGTTTTGGTGATTCAGCTATCAATTAATTCAATGTTATTCAGTGTGACAGCATGCTATTGTTGTGGTCTCCACCAGCATTGTGCTCCTCGCTGCTGCATTAAAGTGTGTAATTGCTTTTGAGCTATTCTGTCAGCATATGGAAAGCTTAATCTATAGATTTTTAATGAAAAATCCAAACTTCAGGAGTCATTCTTCTTGACAGCTTCATAAAGAAAATATTGACAGACACCAGCGAATCTAATTATCTTCTGATTTCTTGGTATACAGTAAAAATATAAGACTGACTTCATGTCTTCGCTGAAAGTCTTGCCCTCCTCATCAAATATGCATTAAGTGTAAAATCATTGAGAATTATACTGGCTTTAGTCATCCTATTTGCTTTGCATTCCTGCATCTATTTAAACCAAGACCTTGCCCACACTGTTACAGGTACTGTGTTCCTAAAAATAAGGTTTTTGCCTCAAAAGGACTTGAGTCTTCACTTAGCATTTAACCTTTCTTAAATAAACTGTGTTAAATTCCAAAAGAGTGGCCAAAACGAACAAGAACTGACAACAACAATCGTCATGTTGAAGCTTGGCTTACATGACCTTCATGGTCTATCACAATGTGCAGTGTTTAATTTTACCAAAGATTAAAATTTCCTGCCGTGGATTGTAAAGTTATATTCTATTCAGTCAATGGCAGTCCATTCTCCCTCATTCTACACAACAAGATGAAATGCCATTTCTGAGTGTTTTCAATGCACATGCATTTCTGCAAAATAAAATTCAGTAAATGAGTAAATGTGGAAGTGCCATTTTTCTATTCTATTATTGTTTTATTGAATTACTTTCTAATTAAGTTTATTCCAATTACATTATTAAAGTTATTTAAAGTTAGTTAATTTCCCTTTTTCTCCTGATTTAGTACTGCTGACCCACTCATTTGTAACTCTCTAAAGCACTAGCAATGAATACTAGGGGGGTAAGTTGTCTAAACCTGAGCTTTAATGGAAAACGCATCTGACCTTTGTATTCAAAATTGATTTGGAATATTTACACAGAAATACAGTATCCTGACTATTTCTTATTCATCATAAACACTTGAGTTTTAAACTAAGTGCTGATTAATGATGGCATTATGATCAAAACGGCCATGTCCTCTATTATGGCCTTTTTCCATTTAGTCAATTTCAAGCACACAAGACATATCAATATAAAAGTCTTACAGAGTGCAGTGGGTGTTTCTAATTTGACACATTGCATTTTCCATCAAGACAGTGCACCACTAATCTTCTTTTACAGCCAGTAGCTCTTGTAAAGAGATCAAGCGTCACTACAGGGTGCCTTTAATAGCAGGGTAGCTCACATAACACACTGCAACTATCAGGCTCTGTTTCAGGGAAGCTGAAACAGTAGGCTACTCCACTGGGTTTAAGACCCCGTTAGTTCGGCCCTGTCCCTGCTGCATTACTACCATCTTTCTTTTAAACATATTGTGTCTGTAGGGGCATTCCAGACTAAATAAGGAGAGGTTTATGTGAAGCAACACAGGAACAAACCGTGAACCCTGTTTGAACTCATTAATAACACATGTTGTAGTTATCATTGTTGGTAGTTTTTCTCTCTCCTTTTCAATTCTTTCAAATCCTCCTCTGATTGACAAATTGTCAGAGTGAAATACACAGGTAATGGTCAGTCAAACAGGGTCTCAATCAATCAGATCTATTATTTTTCAGTTTAATTTAAATCTACTTAAATAGTGCTTTTCCATAGAGATGTTGTCACAAAGGAATTATACCAGCCTCCTGTAAGCAAGCCAATGGCGACAAGCACGTGGTTGGTGTGGCGCAACAGATAAAACCACTAGCTGCCAGTGAGCTATTACACCATGTTGGAGACCAGGGTTCGATTCCCAGTCTGGGTGCACTACACCAATAAGAGTCCTTGGGCAAGACTCCTAACACTGCATTGGCCCTCCTCTGTAATATGAGTAACTATGTAAGTCGCTCTGGATAAGAGCGTCAGCTAAATGCCGTAAATGTAAATGTAAATGTGAAACCTTGAGAGGAACCATTACTTAGACAGGGAGCCAATCCTCCTCTGATTGACAAATTGTCAGAGTGAAATACACAGGTAATGGTCAGTCAAACAGGGTCTCAATCAATCAGATCCATTATTTTTCAGCTTATTGAGCAGTATCCGGTGATCTATGATCTGTTGTATCTATGATGGTATAATGTATCTCTCTCTCTCTTTCTCTCTCTCTCTCCTCTGTTATCATTATTATTATTATTATTATTATTATTATTACTATTATTATTGTCATGCATATTTGAAGAACTATACTGGATCCCACATAGATTTTAAGATCTATTTGCAACTGAAAAGGCAAAGGAGGAATTAGAGATGAAAAGACATGCTGTAAATGCTTTGGGACTCTTCAGTATTGCATTTTATGCAGAATCCACTGACAGAGCGGAAGAGAGAGAGTAAAAGAAAAACACAAGCATCAAATCCTGAAGATAAATGGCATAAATGTTGTTGGCATCAGTAACCATCTCTGAAATTCCTCACAGGACTGTGGGGACTTTGACGAGAGACAGGCGAGAAACAACAACATTGAAAAGAAAGGATAAATCTTCATTTGTTTGCCACTTCTGACATTTACCTTTTATATACTTCATCAAAAGTTAACAATAGCATCAAATCAGCTTAGGAGCATTTATTAAGCACTGAAAGAAAAAACTGACAAAAATGTCAAATCACAAAAAAGCAAGCTTAGTTCTCAGCATACACCATCCAATTCCCAAAAAGTGCTTATCTAACAATACATCATTTCATCCTCAGACAAGGCGAGCTGTTATCCACCACTGCATCTGTGGACTCAGTCTGAATCTAAACTCTTATCTGACAACAGCTCACCATTTGATGATGCCAAATCACTCAGTGTTTTGAGAGAAGGTTGGATTTGGACAGAAAAGAGAAATGCCACAGCTGATGTGACATTTTGTGGCTTGCCCCCTGTGGCGACTCCTGAGTGGAGAGTGCAGAGTGGGCCGAGACATTCTGTGTGCTGCTATCATGCTGCTAATGGGAGAACATTTGGGCTGTTTTCCTCCAAACGAGTTTGTTCTTCTGTCTACCTGCTATTTGTTTTTAACTATCTTTTATCCAGATCATTTTATAATGTCCAATCTGTTGGACATTTGTGAAATTTGAGGGCTGTGTTTTGTGAAAAGCAACATAATGCTTTTGCTGCTAAAGAACAGTTCTCCTTCTAAAGAACTGTTCTCTGTCATTATAAACCCTCATAAATGGTAACTTTGTAGCGGAAGGGAAAAAGAGAACATTTAAGTATGCTCTTATAAACAAAAGAAGCAAAAGGGGAATTGCATGATATCATTGAACAGGGGTGATCCTGGAAATCTGCCTCCCTTAAGAGCTCAGATCCGACACACCTGGTTCAATATTGAAATGAGGTGTGTTAGGTGCAGTGTGGTAGATTTTATGAACCAGAACTGGAGAAACACTTCTTATACACTAAAAACCTTTCAAAGGATGGTTCTTTAGAGCAGTGGTGTCCAACTCTGTTCCTGAAGGACCCCTCGCTCTGCACATTTGAGTGGTTTTCAGCTTCAACACACTATCTGAAATTGTTAATTAGCAGATTAGCTGGATCAGGTGTGTTTGGAAAGGACTAAACATTAAAATATTCTGTGCGCGAGGGGGGGGGGGGGGGGGGGGGTTCCAGGACAACTGCTGCAGAGAACAATGTGTGTATATGAGATGTGTGAGCTTGGAGCACTTTTTTAAATTTGAAAGAGCCTCTAAATAGTTTTTACTAAAAGAATGTGTACATTTGTATAGAATCTTTACATTATGTGAAGGTTCTTTAAACCTTTGAAAAGTTCTTCACATTCACAACTCTGTTTATCATTTCAATGTTTGGTGGGAAACCAGATGCAGTTCTTTCATGGCATTGCTCAAAGAACCCTTCCCAGCTGTTCATTTGGGGCCTGTATGGGTAGCCCAATTGGAAACCAATGTGTTTTGTCTTTGGTTTCCACATTGGTCCCACATATGGATGCCCACCAGGGTCAGTGATGGGACCAAACATAGGGCCCACCTGGGTTGTACACTGCATATAGGGCCTAGATGAGATCAACATGAGAATGGAGTGGGCTGTAACAATGGGGGCCATTTGGCAAGCACCACCTGGAACCCCCCTAGCCCACGTTGAGCAGGTTGGCTGGGTTTATGGCACCCTTTTTTTAGTATTCTCTAGATCTGTTTGTTTTGTAATGTTCACACAACATAAAAGACAGCTGTGAAAAAAAGGCAGCCAATGGTGTAAAAACTAATCAAAGTGGAGTTATTAGACTTTGGCATGACAGGGATTATATCATGATCAAAGAGGTGTGTGTGTCACTGCTTGTGCACCAAAGGAACTGAATCAATATAATCCCCATCAATCTATTTAACCATAAATCCCAGTGACCAAATATCTGAGGTTGTGCCAAAAATATTGAACATCTCCAGGTTGATGAAACCTGACTTAGAAATCACTTGCATGTCTGTTTGAGGTGGAAGAGCTATCCAAATAACTCCTGGGCTTTAGTCATTTCCCAGCTCCTGAGATTCCAAAGATGGGTTTTTCATGTAGCTTTTTTGTGATAACACAGTAACATGCATGATAGTGACAGGTACAGTGACTGATCCAGTGAACTGATGACTTCATTACAATCAATTAGACCCCACCAGTGACGTGCTCCATTGCCTACTGCACATTCTCACTGCACCAATTAGTTCCCCTCTGTTAGCATGTCTTTTTAAGCATGCATCTCCCATTTGGCACTCTGTAATTAGCAGAACTAGCTACATCTTGCAGTCTTCTGACAGATGTGTGGGGTTTACACAGTCTGTCTCAGGAAAGGTATTTGAGTAAGTTGATAGGTTTTATGATGTGAAAACAGTCTGGTCTGCTGTAATGACAATGCACCCATACCTTGTCAAGACTGGTATTTACAGTAGATGTTATGTTACATTTTGCAGTGAAGACTACTGAAGCGTAAGCAGATTTAATTGAGATATATATATATATATATATATATATATATATATATATATATATATATATAGCAGGTTTTGAATAGTTATAGATTATTCTATTTTATTCCATGTATATTAAAATATACACATTTGAGTATTTACTATTCAAAGACAATGCACATCTATGCTATTGATACACTACATGGACAAGTATTAGGGCACCTGCTCATTGTTAAGATTTTTTCTGAGATTTTGTTGGAGTAACTGTCTCTACTATCCACAACAAGCTTTTTACTAGATTTTGGAGCATTGCAGTGAGGATTTGATTGCTTTCAGCAACAAGTGCATCAATGAGGTCAGGATGCTGGATAAACTTATCCCCAACTCATTCCAAACGTACTGGATGGAGCACTATTATTCCAGAGAACACACTTCCATTGATCCATAGCTCAATGCTACAGAGCTTTATGCTCCTCTAGCCCACACCTAGCAATAGGCGTGGTGCTGAAAGGTTTATGTTCATCTGCACAAGAGTCCTATTCCGTTGTCAATACTTCTCTACAGCTGTGTGCATTTGCATATCTGTGTCAGCAACTGGTACAACTTAACATACCCGAATGCATTAATTAGAAGGGGTGTCCACAAACATTTGGACATACATTGTATCACTTACATGCTTAGGCATCTTTGGAGTGCTTGTCCATGGCTGTTTTCTAGCTGGTTGCTGGCTTTGGCCCGAGATGGCCGTCATTTAGCTGTGGCTAATGAGTGCAGAGAGGGGACATCTGTTCCTCGTATTGCTGCGTTCACTTACATCTGGATGACATTCGCTTGGGCCACGGCTCTGACTCGCTGTCACACACCATCAAAGAGCTGCAGACAGTGACAGTGTGTGACGGGCAGAAGAGCAAACAGAGAAACGGCTAACTGGTCTGTGTCTCACACAGTCAAGCTCTGAGTTCTCAGGATGGATATGGAGACCAGAAGCTGGAACTGCAGTGTTTAAAGCAATATTATACAGCAATTTTACCTTAAAGCAACATCTTCAAAATGTGTGGGATGGATCATTGTGATGGTAAACTGACTGTAATAGGGAGGAACAGTGTCTCTGTCATTGCCACTCTGGGCTAGGATCACTGCAACTGCGCTATGTAACTTTGGTAGAACCCTCGCTAAAACTGCATAACGCTGCGTAACCCAAGTCATATTTGTGTGAAGTCCACACAGACACATTTCTTTTACTTCTAATGTTGATTCTGTATCTCTTAGCTTCAACAAATGCATGTGTACAACTGTCCATTTGTACTTACTGCAGTGGTGTAAAGCTGCATTACACTCCGCAACTGTAGGGGGAGCCCATGAGCAAAGAATAACAATTCTCACAATGCTAATTTAAGTGTTTTTGCAGCTTTTGAGCACAGCAGTATGTAGCTGGTTTAAAAAGAGTCAGATTGTATGAAACGTATTTCCATCTGCCACACGGTGACAGAATAGTTTCTATAAATTTTTTTATTAATTATTGTATCGTTTTGAATGAAGTCTAAAGTCACCATACATAGTGCCACGTATTTGCTAGGGGGGTAAAAATCCTCCACTGTGGAGCAGCAAAACTACTTTTTGTAGTGTAATGGGGCACCACTGAATATGGGAAAAGGTGTTATAGTGTTTTTATGATCCAGAACTAATCATCCAACATCAGTACCTGACTTCACTAATGCTCTTTTAACTCAATGCAATAAAATCCTTAAAGCAATATGAGAAGACATGTAGTGTAAAGCCTTCCCAGAATAGTAGAGGCTGTAACTGCAGCAAAGGGGACATAAACAGATGTTGAGATACAGCTCAGGTCCTACAGTAGATTTCCAATATGACCTGAGTGCTCAAAGGAAGCGGCGGAAAGGCAGCCGGGAGAGGTAGCAAAACTCTATTAAATCTATTAAGTCATAATGAGAGTGGAGAAATAGTGGAGATGACAACGTGTGCGGTTCATTAATCCTGGTGGCGGTTGTCTTAGCACACCAGTGGCTGCCGCTGTCTCACTGCTGCTGTCTCCCAGGACAGCACCAGGAAAGACTTCATCACCACTCACGCTGCGTCCTCATGGGAGACACACTGTCTACTGTGTGAGTGAATCAGGTCTCCAGCTGGGACACCAACCTGCAGAGCACACATAACCAGGTCCTGCTTTACAGGCAATAACCACATTACTGTAGTCATGCTTTTACATCCTTAGAAATATATCCTAAATAGTTCTTGGCCTAGATGTATTGAAGAAACCTTTAATTGGGTTGGAGTCTGTAAATTATGGGGAGGTTTGTTGGGCTTTAAAAAGATTATATAGATTTACAAACATACAAACAGTCCACAAATGGTTGAGGTTTGCTTCTTCATTGTTGCACTGGGGGTACAAGGCTAATACGATAGTTAATTACGAAGATAGTCAATGTCAGGCCCTCGTTATCGCGCCCTCCCCCTGGGTGATCCTGAGCCGCCACCCGCAAGCCCATATAAGGACTTCCTGTTTTTTCCTGTTGATTCATGTTCAGTTGGGTTCGTTTGTTGTTCATGAGTTGCACCTGGGACTGGAGACATTTAAGGAGCTCCATGACTGCCACTCATTGCTGTATCCCTGGCAATCCCTGGATATCCAGGGATCTCCTTTACTCCCCATGCATTGGTGACGTGTTCAGATTGGCAAGTGATCTGTTCTTAGTCAAGCGATACCATAGTCTGGTTTGAGAGACAAGCGTGTTGCATTTGCTTCCTGCTCATGCTCCTAGGCGACCCTGGTTCTAGACAGTCACTGCTTACTCAGGTTTGGCTTGCCTTATTTTGTAGTCAGGCAGCTGGCTCTCCAGTTACCTCTGTATGTTCACAGAATGCTGCTCTAGATCTAGTGTATCGTCACTCCTGTTGACTAAGCTTCAGGCAGCTGGCTCTCCAGCTACCCATATATGTTCATATGCTCATATGTGAAAATAAATTCATGTTGCACAACATTTGGAGGAACAATTCTTAGATGCATCTTGATATGGAGAGGCGGAAAATTCTAAATCGATTCAGAAATCCCAAAATTGATTCTTTACATTTTAACTGATAACAATGCTGACAGAATCAGAGGTCCATCGAACAAGTGGTGTCAAAGCTTCCACCCAACTCGGAAAAGGCGACGCAAATTGCAAACTTGATTGCAACTTTTACTGCCAAGGATTCGCGTCCGTATTCATTTATTGAAAGTCAGGGCATTCGCTCTGTGTTGTGCACTTTGGAGCCACAATACGGCTTTCTGTCGCAAAGACAGGCATGGAATCAGTGAAGAAACTGGGTAGAATAGCCGTAACATCATATTTCACCATAACTGCTCATTTTATGACTGAGTGGCAGCTAGTGTCTCAGGCGCTCCAGAAAAAGAGCAGTAAATGAGAGCCACACAGGTGCAGATCTGGCTAACCTGTAAGCGGCAAATCACCAAAAACAAATTCTCAGTTACTGATAACGCTCTAACATGGTTGTTGCTGCTGAACTGGGTAAATGTGAAAGGCTGTCCCTTGAGGAACCCTTAGGGGAATCCGTAATGGAACCTACAAGGAACCTTCCAACCAAGTTCCTTACGGTGTACTTGGTTGTCCACCCCAGCCCCACTGCAAAACCCTCAGTTGACTTGCCACATCACTTTTTAGCCCAACACGGACACTGCTTGATTTCCCAGGTTCATCTTCCTTGTGTGCTCCTCTGATGTACGGTTTTAGTCCGTACATATATCATTCAAATAAAATGGATTCCCAAAAAGCGTCTTAGAGAAAGTGTTCATTGTGATGCTCGCTCGGCCGTTTAAGACTAATCTTTTTGCTAAGATGCTTTCGGGAAACCCAGCCCATGTGAAGTGACAGTGTCAATGTGTGTGTGGAAAAAGCACAGTGGTCAAATCTTTGAGATGTCATTTTGTCATCCACATTAGGTCAAATTAAATACATTTTACACATTGTAGCTTCAGGACAAGCCAGCAGACCATTTCACATCAAATACTGCAAATGCATATTCCTCTCTGCTGAAGCAATGTAGAGGATTGTGATGAGATCACACTGATAAAAGGTTAGTAAGAAGTTAAACGAAAACAGCAGCCCTGGAGAAATTTCTTCTGACTCACTTAATGTTTTTTCATATACTTACAATTTAAATGACATCTGCCTTCCTTCAAAGGCAAGATTAATATGAAGATATTGCTTCTTGTGTTAACAAGGTTTCTACGCAAGGGTTTTTTTAACGCTTGCCCATTAAGCTATAGGTTTTTAAAATAATGAATGCCATCTGTAACCTTAGACACAGGCATTGTCCAATTGGGCTTCTTGAATTGGTATAGAAGAGTTGTCTTCCAGTGTCGTAGCAACCACAGTGCCGGTTGCTTGTGAGCCACATTTCTCATCAGAAAGGCACATTTTTTCATTCTCTAGACCAAGGTCTCTTCACAGCAGTACTGAGATTTAACTGGATTCTGATCATTAGGTCCACATTGGGCTTTTAGAACGACAGCTACACACAAGCACTGTGACAAGCTATGAAATATTTACAAATTCAGGGCAATTTGTCTTTGAAGATATTGTGCGTGTAAGCGTCTTGCTTTGGAGCGTCTGCATGCAGTAATATGTGTGCTTCTTTTGTGTGCATTGTGTATGACATAATTATATTATTTCTAGTTCTTCTTTTAAAGCAAATGATAAACTTAATATGTCATGTATACAATATATGCATATATACTATAATATATACATTTCATATCCAGTATACTGCCTTGATGCCTATGCATGCCTGTAGCAGGAAGTCATAACAGATATTGATACTATTTATGTTATTATTGCTGTTTATGAGAAGTTCTTCATCTTCAAGAAGAACTATTTAAGCATTTTGGGTTGTCATGGTGATAACATTGACTTACAAAACCTTAAGGAATCACTTTATTAAAGAGTTTGTATTGTAATGTTTGTTTTATAATGTTTTTTATGTTTTTTTTTTTAGAGACTTTAGGTCTGATAAAATGCTGTTATTATTATTATTGTTATTTTCCTGGTTATTACATGCTGGCATTCTTTGACTGGAGACAGGGTATCATTGCTTTGCAGCAATGCGTACAGATCTTCCTGCATTACTCTTTCCTTGTTTGTCACAAGCCCCCTTCCTATCACACACTTCCTGTCCAATCTCTCCTGACGGACTCCTGGGCAGAAGTGCACAGTAGCAGCAGGGATAGAGTTACTAAGTCAGAAGAGATAACCGACTCCCAGCTGGGGCCAGAACACGAGCTTTTCCCTCTGGACCTGCTCATTCACACAGTCTTTTATTATTCTAGTTTGTCTTATCCCCAGATCAGTTTTTAACTTCCTCAAACTATGCAGACAGCATCTGGTAAGCAAATCTCTCCTTATGAACATCAGCATGATGCAGTGTTATCACCTGTCACAGGTTTCCTGCACTGACTGCTGCATAGTTCGCTTCACTTGCTGCTCAGCTTTGATCACTCCAGAAACTCTGCGTTATTTTCAGAAAAAGACAGAAAAGGTCCTTGCTTTTTTTACTATACTATGTCTGTATATGTATATGATGGTGCATTGAATCTGTACATCATGTTCATAGAAATAAAATAATGTACATTACATCAACACAGTTATAAAAAACTTACCTGGTTTATTTCCCTGGAACAAATATATAGAATACATCTGGGATGCAAATTTTGTCTGACAGGAAAGGCAACAGACAACAGCCTACAAATTACAATTTAAATGTAAAGGTTGGTGAGTGAAGTATGCCTACAATTAGCATTAACATGTTGTCATGATTTATAGTATAATGGTTTGTAGGTCAACAGTAAAACACAACAGCCAACATTATGCCTATTTTGCTCATTATAAAAACATTTTGTCTTTCATTTTTTCACTTGCTATCCATTGCTGAAGTCAACTCTCACCAAAACCATTAAAAAAAACATTTGGCATAGGCAATATGGCATGGATGAAGAGAAGAATGGATTCCACAAAATGTCATCAAATCTGAGATGCAAATGTCAAATCATCTACTTACAGGCTGAAGCTGAAAAGAGGATTTTATGACAGAAGAATATCATCAGTATATCACACAAAACCTTGCATCTCCATATTTGCTGCTTTTCACTTCATTTACTTATATATTTAAAAACTTAGAAATAAATCAATGGAACAGCTCTAAAATTATTATTTTTTAATTGACCTCCATTGAAAGGTCATTCCCACTTCTGTAAAGTTGTCATTTTAGAGAATCAAAAAGTTTCGTTTTTTCTGCAACAGCAACAATTAGCTGAGAATTGTTCATTTTGCAGGCTCACATGACAAATGGCCAAATGGTTCAATTTCTTCTTCTGAATCAGATAATAAAGGTCAGATTTATTGGCCAAGTATGCTGACAAGCACAAAGGAATTTGGTTCCGGCTGTTGCCGTCTCTCTATTACTGACAATATATACACATTGTATATATAATTTATAGATAATACACAATATACAATAAACACAGTAACACACAGGCTATACAATACAAGGACAATGACATATAGACAATGTGCATATTATTTACAGACCTAAAATACACATTAGAAAGCAAGAGTGTGTGGCAATGCATACAACAGTAGTGTACATCACAATTGGTGCACAGTGTTATGGGTGGCATGTAAAGCAAGGTTTAATAACTATCTGAAGAAAACAGGAGTTGTAATGTTCTAGCTGATTAAATTGCTGGTCAGCTATTTTTGAGGCTGATGGCATGAGGAAAGAAACTGTTCCTGTGTCTGGCATTCTGAGCATACAGGGTTCTGTTGCAGCTGCCGGATGGAAGAGTTGAAAAAGGTTGTGTCCAGGATAAGAGGACTCTGCATTGATTCTCATTTCATGGTTCTTGAAGAGAGCAAGTCCAGGAGGATGGGCAGGACAATGCCCTCAGTACCACCCCAAGATATAGAAATACCATCCCAACACCTGAATAGAGTAAAGTTTCCCAAGTAATGTAACAAATGAAGTCAGTGTTGCATCTCTTATGTTGAAAAGTTTGCAGCAGGAAGTTTAGATGAGGAGCCTAATACACTGCAACCAACTATATTTGTCTTTGCATGTTGTTTCACACTAATGAGTTAAATCAGCTTTCAGTTCAGCTCCTTTATCCTTGAATGAGCTGACCATGCAAACAGCAAAACCTTCTGGTCTTTTGTGAACAGCTGAGGCCTCAAGATAAACAGCCCACATTACTCTGGCGTTTTTAGACATGACCTTCCTACATGAGTAAAGAACATCAAGGGGAACTTTTGTACATTTCCATTTTTTTAAATGACTCGTCATTAAAATTACCTCATAACTTCATTTAAATAACTTCTGTCATTTCTATGAAGTGATCATTAAGTATTTTATATATTAATAATAAAGTATTTTATCAGAAGCCTGGTTTAATTCATAATTAGCTTGACATACCGTACACTTTATAAAATAGCTCTCCATGTAAATCCATGCTGTGAGTGAAAGTCATGCCTTCAGTTAATTGTGGTATGAGAACTGACTGTGAAATAGATTGATTTGATCTGGGGAATATAAGGAAAGATCCACCTCACTATGATGCCAGAATACATTTATGGAATTAGGGAGTGAAATAGATAAGGTGAAATGAGGACTGTATAAACAGGGTCACCATTGAGTGGCCATGGCAATCTTAAGGGATTCTAAGTCCGTAACCCCCCCCCCCCCCAAAAAAAAAACAAAACAAAAACATATGTAATTATCAAAAATGATGGAGAAAACAAATTACAGGCCTGTTCTATTTGTTCCTTTATAACTGAACAAAACTACAATGTTGACATCAGATGAATGTATAACTTAACAGAAGCATCACTGGAGGGCTAATGCAACATTAGTTGGCTTCTGATTTGCCAGCTTCTTATACATTTGTGTTCCGTCTTAAATGGTACAGCATATACATTGTGGAACCTGTACAGTAATACCAATATAATGGAACTGCTGCATCATTTAAGATGCACTGAAATCCCACAAGTTGTTTTACCCAAATGTATAAAGGTCTGATGTACAGACACCTGTATATTTCCAGCATATTACTCAACTATTTTGAGGTAAGTGAACAATTGTGGTCATTTTTCCAGATCTTTGAGGCCAGATCTTTAGCAATTTAAAATTAAGAACATCCAACTTAAATTTTTCATTTTGTTTAATAAAGCTTACATTTTTTAGTTTTGGTCAATGTGAACTTATTCAAGTTTAAAGTATAGTATTGAACATTGTTTATTTATCAGTATTTTACACACTCTCCTAAATATACATTGTATAAATATACATGCATACTTTCATATGCAACATGAATACAACTGTTAAATAAAAAAGCATCAGTTATCAATATACATATGCAATATGCTTGTATTACATTTTTTTTGTTGTACAGTGTATGTTCATATTGGGATTCTGGCAAATAAATGCATATAAAAGAGACAATGATTGCAACATATAGGTACATATAGGTACAGCAGAATACACTCACACATCTCTATTACAAACATGGTTCTTTATGGAACCAGGGCTGTGTCTTCCCTGGCACCTTTTAAGAGACCTTAATGTTTAAGAGTGTTGTGAGTGTGGTGGAAAACAATTTAAGAGAAAGAACTTTCAGTTTCCCCCACAATCGCCAGTCACTGCACAACTCCACATTTAGAAACAAGAGTATCTAATCAACCATAGAGAGCATGAGGAAGTGTCTGCTTTCCTGAGTGGGAGTTTCTCTGAACTGGTGACATTAAACTGGTTCTGCTTCTCTAAGAAGCATTTGTATGTTTCTCATAAGGCATATTTCTTTGCATTGGTTCTGTATAGTTTCATTTTCATTTTAATGCTTGTGAAAGCACAATAAGATCACACACACACTTTTATGCAACATTCCTGACATACCAGACCAATTACTCCACCTGATTTAAAAAATACATCTTTATGTAAGGACACTTTAATGTCATGAAACATTGACTTCTTGTAAAGGAATGGTGTGTTAGAGATTTGTCTGACTGCTACTTACAACTGAAATCTGTCGATTATTTTTGTGGAGGATTATTTTTTTAGGGAGGATTATTTTAGGGTGCTTTGAGGAACCTTTGAGGTTATTAGGTTCATTAAAGGTTCCTCAAAGCACCTTAAGTGCACCTCTAGTTTCAAACTGAAGAAGGTTCCTTGAAGGTTCCTCAAGGATCTTATACTTTTAATAGTGTAGTTACGGTTAAGTGGAGGAGGTTTACTATTTAGAATGAATGCTGGTATCAACACGAGCAAAATTAAGGAAGACAAAACAAGCATACGCTAAAGTTACTCCTATAAATCCTGCTACACTCCTATAGAGTTAGCTAACATAACTGAAATAGTGATCTCTTAGCAAGAAGCATCCACGAGACCTTATTTTCCAGCACTAACACACATTTCAAAATGAACATTAGTTGGCTAAAGCTAACGATCTGAAGTAATGTTAGACATCACAGCTCTAGAGTGCTTGTGGTTAAGATGGTCATGCATTATCACAGTGTTGCTGTGAAAATGAAAACTTTGAAAATTGTTTTGTTTCATTGGTTAATGTTAATGTTTTGGTCTCGCTTTTTTTTATTTGCACACTCTTTGCTGTGTCATCATTCAGGGTGTTCTTTATTAGTACAGAATGCACTAATGCACTTCCTGTCGTGCGTTGCAGCAACAAATTAACAACATGTTGACAAACGAAATTCAGAGTCAACAACTGATTATTATCAACGTTGTCGATTATGTCAACTAGTCGTTGCAGCCGTAATTTAAAGGTGCTTCTTATTTACATTATAGAAGATGAGAGGTTAAAGCAGCATTAGTCAAAAACGGACATTTCTTGCTCCTGGGCTCCCCCTACAGTCGGTGTAGTGTAATTTCCCCTTTGAGGCTTCCCTGAAGGACACGTTTTACAATATTGCAAGAATTTACAAAAATATGACTCGAGCTATGCAGTGAGCCTGGTGTAGCAATGACACAGACACTTATTTCCCTATTACAGTCAGTGGAGCTTCACAGTGATTCTAAAGCTGTTATTTTAAGACGCTACACAGTGCTGCTTTAAGATTGAAGATTCAAAACAAGGTAGCAAGAAGATTCACATATGTTATGGTTGATTCTATTCCGGGTCACAATTACATTACATAGGAAGACATCTTGAGCCTCCTGCGTGTTTAACGTCATATTAAATGCACCCCTCAAAAATCCTCCTGCACCTTTTTTTAGTATGTATTCAGAGTGTCAAATTCTAAGCATGCAGATGCAGATGTGGTGTGCAGCGGAACGGTTGAAGACAGCAGGGGTTCCAGCAGGAGAGAGTGATTAAAAACGAAAGGAGAGAGAGAGGTAGAGAGGCAAGGTAGAGAGGTTGAGGCAAAGTGAAAGTAAAGTTATTCAGGTAAACAGGTTATTCTTCTCTCTTGCTCTCTAAGCTTTTAGGGACCTGCAGGACAAGGCCAGTAACAGCTAGCAAAAAGACCTGTTGCCCAAATGTGGGGTTTAGATGCTGCTAAGCATGGAATAGACTGCTCTGTTTAAAGAGCAATGTTTACATAAAGTGAAATCAGATTTGGGCATGTGCCAATGTGCAGATCTCCATGGTAACGGTTACTGTACATGCTGCAGTTTCTCTCTTTTGTGAGAGCAGCGTGAGTCCTTCAAACACTGTGAGTCAGGAACTGAGTCAGAGCTAAATCTGTTCTCACTCTGCGCCCTTTAAATAAACCCACATGTCCATCTCTCCCTCTCTCTCTCTCTCACTCACTCTCTCTCTGTCTTTCTCTCTATGTCCTGCTGTGGTGTACACTAAACCTCACTCATCAACCACACGGGTACTCAGGAAATGCAAGACCTCCCCCATAGGACAAATCGCTCACGGCTAATGACACATCCTCAGCTTGAGTGAACGTGCTTCAGATGCTGACAGCTAACATCAGCTGACAACATCATAATGAAATTTCAGGTTTTGTTCAGACTACACCAGGAGTACGGCTGTGACAATTAATCAACAAGTCCAACTGGTAGTCAATCCACCAAGCGTGCTCTAGGAGGTGCTGTTGGGGATGTTTTTTGCAGACTACCATTAGACTCCACAGTAACTCCTTCCAGTATGCTACATAAACCTCAGTCATTTACACTGTAAACTATAGTGACAAAAGTATTGAGACACCTGCTCATTCATTGTTTCTTTTGAAATCAAGGCTATTATGAAAGTGTTTATCCTGTTTTCTGGAGTAACTGTGTGTGCCTTTGCACATCTGTGTCAGCAATGGGTGCAACTTAGCAGTAGCTGAATGGAATGGGTTTATTAGAAGGGATGTCCACACACATTTCGATGTATAGTGTAGGAATGAATCTTTTCTAATGGTAGAAGGTAGGAAAGTCCATCACATTTAAGATAGCCTGTGCAGGCTTCACCAACACGTCATGGCTTACTGAACACGATTGAATCTTGCAAACATTAACTGGTAACTCTTGAAGCTTAGTCAGCACTGCTTGTGAAAGATTGTGGGTGACTAAAGGTGTAGAAGGATAAAGCAGTCAGGTCCTCATGCTCTATTTCTCAGAAACAACTCGACTGCATTTTGAAGGGCCCTACAATAACGGCCAGGCTTCAGTGACATAACAGCTGAGAAACGTTGTCTTCATCGACTGCATTTGTGGCCTTCGGATGCAGCTTTCAGCAAAAGGGAGGAGAAACCAAAGAAAGCTAATAATTTGATTAGTCAATAAATCAGTCAGTATATTCATAAACTATAGAAATTATTGTTTGCAGCCCAAATCAGGACCTGAGAGGGCAAACAGATGCCACAGATATCCACAGCATGTCTTTCTACATGTCAATAAGAACCCTGGATGCAGCCCAGAATCTGCGCTCAGTTTGCAGAAGTTATAGTAGATACAGCATTATTATACGAATCAGGTGCTGAGCTGTCGAGCTAGAGTCGTTGTGTGTGATTAGTGTTATGGATGGCTGGATTGACAGCTTGCTACCTCTATGTTTCACTCAGCTTGAGCTGCTGTCACACTCACACACTCCCCTGCTCGCTCACTACCCGTCAGAGCTTACACACATGAGGGTGGGTTCACCTGCCATACACTTCCAAACACACACACATGTACCCAGTGGTGGATTTGTAGTCAAACAGAAGTACTTTCACTTCAGAGAAAGTCTGAGGTGAAAGTGAAAGTAAAACACTTTCAAGAAACTTTGCCGTTATCAATAAATTGAATTCCATATTTTATGAAATATAAATGTGTGCTGAATGTATTTGCAAATGGTTTTTGACTTGCAAATCAGGAGGTGGGGGAAACTTGATATATAGGCTCCCTGATCACAGTACAGGTCTTCCAACAGAAACTCAGCTTTGCCACATGTGACAAATTTGCACACTATATGTACAAATGTTTGTAGACACCCCTTTTAATAAACGCATTCAGCTACTTTTAGTTGCACCCATTGCTGACACAGGTGTGCAAATGCACACACAGCTGGTTAAGTCCCAGAAGAGAAATATTGCCAACAGAATAGGACTGGAGTAGATAAACCATGACTAATAACAGGTGTGGGCTAGAGGGGTATGAAGCCCCCAGCATTGAGCTGTGAACATCCAACATCATCCTAACATCACTAATACTTGTGACTGAATGCAATCAAATCCCCATGGGAATGCTCCAAAATCTAGCAGAAAAACTTGATGTTTTTAAGCCTACATGACAGTAGAGACAATTACTTCAACAAAAGCAGGTCGAACTCTTATTCAATACTATTGATTTAAAAAGAAATACTGAATTTATTGGTGTCCAAATACTTTTGTCTATATAGTGTAACTGGGTGCAATTCAAGCATGTCCAAAACATCATTGTTTTACTTTACTCCAGTGCAGTTTTACTTATACAGCACTTGTAGTTTGAATGGCAAGGCTAAAGGGCTGGTGTGACTCTTTGCTCTTGCTAACAACCTAGAAGGAGCAATAAGGCCTAGCCCCATTAAACAAGCTCACTGAACTGGATCCTCCTGGACGGGGACACAGGGAGATGGAACAATTAGCCTGAGAGAACGCAAAAGCCTGTCTCAGAGGAACAGAAGTAACTAAGTGGCTGGACACCGTCATCTAAAAGCTAAGGTCACCTTGTGTTCAGTATTCATATCAGAAACACATGGAGCTAAAGAAAGTGAGGTAAAGCACAAGTAGAGGTCAGTGTCTGTTTAGAGTAAAGTGAATTGTATGTTTACAATGGATACAATGATGCAAATATTTATATGCATTAGTTAAACACATATACATGCTTAGAGCTGTGATCTGTTCATATTGGTGAGGATGTATGTCTGCCAGAGGCTAATGAAAGCTTATAGTGTTTATGAAGGCAGCTGGCCAACTTTGCCTCTTACCAGCTGTGTGTTTATCATATATAACTCAGTAGAGTCCTGAAAGAGATTTAGGCCTTCACTTTAAACACGTCCTACTTTTGTGTTTATGGTGGATGGGGGTCAAATCATTGAAGACCCTGTGCGTACCCTCGAGTGCTCTCCAGCTCAAGCCAATCAAAACATTCAGAAAGACCTGAATGTTCAGCATTCTCCAAATGCTAAAGCAACATCTAGCACCTTAACCTTATTCATACTGGATCACTCTGCTACTCCTCTGATGTGTGTGTTAAATAATCATAGTATCCTGTGTCCTGACACTTTCTGAGGCTGGAATGACTTATAAATGACTTATATAAGGCAGACTTATAAACCTTATAAACCACTGATTTATGAAAAAGTCTGATTTATGAAAATGTATATATATGATAACACACTTGCAAAAGGTAAGTAAAAGTAAAATTAAGCGAGTTATCAAGTTTCCAAAACTGGAGTTTAAAAAATGATTCAAATGTATGAAGAAGGTAGGAGTCCTAACAGCCGTGCAAGATGCAAAGGTGTCAAAAGTATTTTGAGGTATAAAAAAGTATTTGTACTTATGTAGATATTTATTTATTTATTTTCTGGATATGTTTTTTGTTTGTTTTAACAATGACAAGCATGAGGATGTAAGGAGTAGAAGTAAAAAGTCAAAAAATAATGACTCCAGTAAAGTATGTAGATAACGAGTATAAAGATGTCAAAATGTCTACTTAAGTAAGGTAATGAAGTATTTGGACTTTGTTACTTGACACCTCTGGTGTAATATAGCACCAAAGATGCCCCATAACATTCACAGCACCTAAATTGATTTTCTTTGTGAGAGGCTGGCCACCTTAAAACCTCAGACCTCAGCATTGTTGAATGTATTTGGGATTAATTGAATGCTGAGAAGCAGAAAATGCTTCTAAGAGTGAACTTTGGATGTGTAATAAATTGTAGATCTGAAAGCGAGTCTTCTGAAAGTAACTGTAGCTGTAAAAAAGGAAAGTACTAGTTTACTTTCTCCAAAATTATATTAGGTTTTACAGGAAAAGGACAACACATACTTTAAGTTTAACATAAGTAAATGAAAGTAATATTTTGGGCTAGACTAGTTAGACTACAGGCTGCA
Organism: Salminus brasiliensis; assembly: GCF_030463535.1. Taxonomy (NCBI): domain Eukaryota; kingdom Metazoa; phylum Chordata; class Actinopteri; order Characiformes; family Bryconidae; genus Salminus; species Salminus brasiliensis. The sequence goes on from NC_132885.1 coordinate 19,462,563, forward strand.
GGTTCTTGGCCCACCTCACAACTCAAAGGATTTAAAGGATTTGCTGGTATGTGGCATGTGGTGCTAATGTTGGATGGTTGGTAAATGTGATTTATATGTAGAAAAATAATATAAAATAACAATGACATAAATGATGCGTGGTCTCTGACTTTTGCACAGTGTATTTGATAAAGGACAGACAGAGTTTATAAAAAGTTTTGACATTGACGTTGATGACGTATTGGTTTAGGTGACATATTTTTCTCTCATAATGCCAGGAATTGTCCTGCCTAAATTAAGCACCTCATGCTACCGCTGATAGAGTGTGTGTGTGCGTGTGTGTGTGATTTGGACAGGTCTGCAAACTGGAGTGACATGTTTGTTGACCAGGACACTACTGTTGCATTATGAATGAGCTACAGCAATGTCTGCCCAGAAAATAATACACTACATAATCTTTCTCTCTGTGTGTGTCCCTATCTCCCTCTCTCTCTCTCTCTCTCTCTCTCTCTCTCTGTGATCTGCTTTCAATCTCTATCTGTAATTCCTTCTCTGTTTGGAGTGTCGTTTAGCTCAGGTGAGAGGAAAGAGAGAGGACAAAGGCCAGAGAAGGAGAGGATGAGTAAGTGAAAGCCAGTTGAAGGCTGGAAGGCTGAAAGGAATGGCACAATTTTTGTGACAGATAGACACACACACACACTCACACACACACACACACAAAGAACAAGGGCACTGGCTCAGTGTGAATTGAGCTAAGCCCAAATTCTCAATGTTAAAATTGTCAAACAACCTCAGTAAGTCAGTGAAAGTCATTGTTGGCCCACATGGCCTGAGACCAGCCCTGAGTGCCACTGAGTGTCTCATCACACACACATGCTTATAAAACACCCTCTACTTTAAAACACATCTGATTTATTCAGTTGTGTGCAGTGCCAACAGTATCTAAACATGCAGCGTAAAGCATATGTTTGATGGAGGTGCAGCACTGTGTTTCTGGCACTGAATAATTCCACTGTAATTTTTCATCTGCCATGTTCTGACAGCTGCAGTCTCTAATTTGAGACTTTCCCCTTTTTTTCCCTGTTAAAAGTATGAGTGTGTGTGATGTCAAACCGGAGGGGATTGGTTTGATTAAAGCATCTCAGTGTCTGTTTTTTTTTTTTCGGGTAGGGAGTCTGGAAAGGTCAGTGTTACCATAAGAAAGCATTTGGATTCAGTGCTGTGCTTCCCCTCTCATATTAGAGAACATAGCTTTAAAACATTCATTACCCACCGCCGGTCATCTCTCATTCAGCTCAGCCCATTTCAGATAGCATCAGACAGCAGTGTGACGGGATTCAATCTTCCTCAAGGTGAGAGAGGACACGATAACCAGTCATATTACAGCTGCTCCATTCCACTTACATCTCTCTCTATCTTTCTCTGTCTCTCTCTCACACACACAAACACACACACATACACACCCCTCTATATATCTTTCGATTTTTCCATCTATTTACCCATCTATCTATCTGGTGCGCACAAGTATTGGGACATCTGCTCATTCATTGTTTCTTCTGAAATCAAGAGTATTAAAAGGAGTTTATCTTGCTTTGTTGGAGTAACTGTCTTTACTGTCCAGGGAAGAAGGCTTTGTACAAGAGTTCTGGAGCATTGCTTTGAAGATTTGATTGCATCCAGCGACAAGAGCATCATTGGTGCCTCATATTTGATGGAGCACCATCATTCCAGAGAACACAGTTCCACTGCTCCACAGCTCAATGCTGGGGGGCTTTATCTATCTATCTGTGTCCGTCTGTCTGTCCATATCTATCTATCTATCTATCTATCTATCTATCTATCTATCTATCTATCTATCCATTTGTTTGTGTGTGTAAATGTAGCGTTAGCATGTTAATGACAGGCCAATGCTACTCCTCTCCTCAGCTCAGCAATGCTGATGTTGAGTAAAAGGCAGACACAGGGTTAGGAAGATAAAGATCACATTATTACTCGACCAAGCCCTTATCCTTCCTCTTTCTGCCCCCTTGGAGATGTATTTTTCTATATATAGTCATGTATTTAGCATTTTGTGGGAAACAGCTGTGCTCTGAACACATACTGATGAAATTCTAGCTTTTCTTTTTACCATGTTTCATTTAAAAATTCCATTTGGTTACTAAAGTCAAGGTTAGACCAGTATTTAGTCACAGTAATACACAAGTCACAAGAGTGTAAGTGTGTGTGTGTGTGTGTGTGTGTGAGAGAGAGAGAGAAAGAGACAGAGAGAGTGTTAAAGAGATGATTATGTACTCATGAAGCTTGTCTCAAAAATCATCTTTAATAAGTGAGTGAATGACTCAACGCAGCAGCAGAGAGGGAGGAGAGAGGCGAGAAACTGGAGAAATTAAAGAAATATTTGATGACAGCGCTGTGATGAGAGACAGATGGGGAAATTAAAGTGAAATTAGAAACATTAAAAATGACAGGTTATTTGAAAAGAAACGTGCCTTTATATATCGTCCACTGTGTGCTTTTCCCCAAGCATGTTCAGATGCAATTACGCACAGCTTTCCATATTTGACATCTAACACTATTGGCCATATTGCCAATGATCACTCAAAGGAAGGATGTAGGATGCTGATTTCCTCTCGGGAAACACACAGCAAATTGATTTTGTCTGAGGCTCATTCAGCTCTCTACCTGTTTAAGGCTGTTGAAACAAAGGCAGAGGGCCTAACAGCCCTCTAAACGCTACACTTGATAGAATAATCATCTGTACACTCGTTTCACCCAAGGCGTTTCATTCGCTAATGCTATTTTAGCCACAAACTGCAAGCTACACTACAGTACTTGTGCATATATATGTGTGTGTGCGTGACGGTGTAGGAAGACAGAATAAGTTGAGACAGAAACGGGGAAATTAGGCAGTGACAGCAAAAAAAGGAGGCTAAAAGAGTCTGTGCTGAGATAGTCATTTTATATTAATACTTTGCATTAAAAGTCTCTCTAATGAATAATTGATCTGCGCAAAAATGTAGCGATTTGGAGTCCCCTTGGGCTAATGAAATGTTAAATCAACCTGCTCAGTGTTTCCAGCACAGCCTCTAGGCAGGGTGTATAAGTCCAGGTCTGCAGGGATGTCGCTTTACACTCAGGGTCATGCTGTTGAATCAAGAATAGAAACACTTCCCCTACTTTTAGCTGTCAAGAACAGATATGTGGGTTTTTTACTACGACAGCTAAACCTTCGCATCATTGTTTTTTCCTCCCATCTAAAGCATCATTTTATGAAATATTGATTCCCTACGTTTTTTTCCCTCATTTGACCGTCTAAGCCTCCACACTGCAGCTTATGTCTGTTATGTCAGTTCACCAAGGCTTGCGAAAAGACACACATGACACTCCCAGACTTTGCTTGGTAGATTCAAAAGGTAGCAAATCTTCACAATCTGTGACAAGTGATGTCAAAACCCTCTCTCATCAGCTGCTTTAGCATGGAATGACCCTTGTCACATTAAATCTCATGGTCTGAATGGATTTGCTGATGCAATATTTCAGGCATATCCTGAGCATGGCCCAAATTAATGCAGAAGGAACGGAAGAGCCGTCTCTAGGGAAACCAACTTTCTCCTTCCCCATCAAATCTGCCTCCATTAGTCTTCAGAAGCTGTCTCTCTGACTTCTGTGTTAGTCTCATTCACAAATCAGCCCACCTCCACCACCTCTAATCAAGAGTGTGCTTCTGCCCTCAAATGTAATCACAGCTGTGGACACTGATTACAAAGTAGCTAGCTATGCTAACCTAGCATTCTAACATTATTTACAGTTATTTAGAGCATAGATAATAGTTTTCCAACAGCTAGTTTTGTTGTGGGGCACCATATAACTCATATCCATCGCTTCCAATGAAGAGTACCTGCGTCTGATTGAAGGCGCTAAATTTAAAACTTCCACCCAAACCTCCATACATCTGCTCTTACCTTTATGTGGAGGGAATACTCAGTTATGAAATGGACACAACGGGTGCTTGTGAGGCTGTGTAAGAGCTAACTTAAGAGCCTTACAAGCATCCAATGTGCCTGCTTCACCAGAGCTTCATAACCCAGCCAGTTTTCTGGGTATGTTCTGGGTGGATGTTGTAAATTTAGCGCCTTCAACAAGGCGCTGCCAGAAATTTTGGGCCCCATTACATTGGGTCCCACAACTCAAATAAACCTGACAAAACGCTATATGAATACATCTTTTAGGGGCCCCTGTCAGTCACAGGGTCTAAGAATCATCCTAACTTTTCCTTCCCATATAGCATAGAGGACACAGGTCCTCTTCTTTGGAAGCCAACAGAGGACAGTTACCACTACAGTTATATGGTGCATCACAACACTCCAAATAGGTGAACATCTTCTCTTCTTCCAATTATTGTGACACCCTTTAACTGAGCATGTTATTCTATTGCTGTGGCAGTAATCTATATCGGATCCATCGTCATGAAGGAAGTTCTACACAAAAAAGACACCCTCCTCCCTCTCGTTTAAAGGAAAATAGGGCGGATAGTATGTGGAGATGTATGAGAAAAGTGACTACTGTCCAACCCTAGTAGGGATGTAACCCCTTCGGAGGAGGCCCGAGGCTCAGGGAGCCCACAGAATGGTAGAAAAAGGCCTTTAGATCCTAATTGTTTGGAGTGGCATGTATTGAGTGGACCTGTAATTTCATTGTGTTCATTTCCACACATAACCATAGCAAATAATCAAGCTAATTACATTGTCTTGTTCATATATGTTTAAAAGCGACTGGGTTGGCACTTGGGCGCATATGATCCTAGTTATGCAGATGTATTGTCTCTTCCCTACCTGACAATAATGGTCAAATTCTGCAGCGTACCTCAGCGACTTCAAGTATAAGTCAACTCTACCAGCCTCTGTTCAAGATACATGGAACACAAGCCTGAAGAGACTGTTAGCTTTCTACTTCAGTTATCTGCAAATGCAGACTGAATGCAGCATATCTCTTTGTAAAACATTTAAATGAACACTAGTCTTACAAAAAGGAAGGAAAAAAGCACTTGCACTTTAAGTGTGTTGTGTCTCTTTGCATCAAGGTATCAGCACTGACTCTTCTGGCAGTGTCTTGGCTCAAGGGTATCTTTAAACAGTGGCCTATTTGCTTTATCTTAAGGGTTTGCCCCGAGTTGACAATAGAACACTTGTGTAAGTCGCTCTGGATAAGTGCACTGGCTAAATGCTAATGCTGATGTAAATGTAAAATGATTTATGGTGCTGACTTTTAGAACTTTCTCAACCCGAGCTCCTGTAGCTGTTGTCCAGGAACACGAAGAACAAAGGCTTCTCAGATGACTTCACATTATCATATTAAAATGTGCTCATATCCTGCTTCATTTCACTCTAATTTTAGCTGTGAGAGACTGCCAGGTGACCTAGCCCTGCACTGCCCGCTCAGTTGTGTGGATAAAAACATGAGGCAAAGAAAATGGAACAAACCAGACCAATAACGATGGTCTCTTTACTCAGTTGTCATAGGCACCTTCAGCAAGTTCACTTTAGTGGCATTACCACACATTTATTTAAGCTCTAAGATTTTTTACAGAAACTATGACCGAAATTTAGGCAAACACTGAAATATTAAAGCTGTTCATGGTTTCAACTTCCCTCTCTCTGCTCGCTACTGCTGTTTGTTTTAACATTGGCAACTAGTTTGGCATTGATATTTTCCATTAATCTGCATGTTTGTAGCTCTCATCGGGGGATGTGCATGCATGGTTTCGAGTGTTAATGGAAGAGAAGGAAAACCAGTTGGTTGCACACTTAAAGGCCCTGTTCTTTTCTTGCTCCCTCTGAGATACCAGTATGGTGAAGGTAAGGCAATTTGCAGTGCAGTGATTTAATAAGCATTTGACCAAACACTGAGCCATCTACTGAGCAGAATTTGGATTAAAGTCAAGATTGGCAAGCAGTAATTATCTGATATAGCAATTAGCATTTTCATATGGCATCGGAGATAGTTTTAATTAAATAAACATTGCGTAATGTGGCCGGCTTAACTGATAACTCCATTCAGAGCCTTGTAATGAACACAATAATCGCTTTTAACATTTTATCCATAAAAACTGAGACTGTTTGCTTTTCCATGACAGCATAATTCTTATTGCAATACTTTTTGCCATTTTTGGACAGCATGAACATTGACACAACCAGATATTTGGTGCAGACCTGTTTCTTTTGTGTGTGTGAGTGTATGTGTGGACACTAGACTCACATTTTAAGCTCCATATCCCGTATGATTTGCCCTGAAGTGCTCAAGAGAGATGCCAAAGGAAAGTGATGAATGATTTATTTGCTTTTTTTTTTTTAGATACACCACCAAACTTCAGATGAAATGTGCAAACAAAATTTTCTCTCCTCAGAGCCTCGCCAGTATATAAAGTTGCTCCCTGACTTCTTAATGAGCTGTGCTGACCACGAGAGGAGGCTTCATATGTTCATTAAATAGCACAATGTCAGATTAGCAGATCACAGCCCAGATAGCATGCCCATGTGGGGCCTGTATGGTATGTTTTGTCCGTGTTGGTCCCATATATGGATAGCAACATGGGTCAGTGATGGGACCAGGAGGGGTTAAACATGGGCCCCATCTGGGTTGTACACTGCACGTAGGGCCTAGATGGCACCCATGTGAGATTAAGTTGGGCTGTAATGATATAGCCCATTTGGAAAGCCCAGCTGGGTCCCAGTAACAACACATGTACAAACCCACACAGAATAAAATCACAGGAAAATGGGCTTATTGACTAGAACTAGTAAATAATAGAAGGCTAGAATTAGTAAATCAGAATGGTTGTTAAAGGCCTGTTTAGAAGAACAGGTTTGCTTGTGATTAGTTAGAGAAGACCATATGCCTTTTCTGCAGTAGAAATATTCAGTCTTTCTTCACAACAGGCAGAACACTAGCAATGCACTATTTGAATAAAGAAGATGTCTTGTGTGCAGGGTTGCATCATGCACAGCATTCAGATGAGAGAGGTGGATGAATGGATGTATGTCTGTGTTTCACAGTGTTTATTGACAATTTAGAAACCAATCTGTTCTGTTTTTCTGTGAATAATGGGTTGTGGTGCGACTGCCTGGAATAGCGAGACTGACGCTTCTAACGTTTAAAAAGTCTAACCAGGTTTCTTCTTGATTCTGTACAACAACATGATATGATCAGTCCTCATATACTCAACACATAACCACTGTTAGTGGTGTAATGTGCAGAAGACAAATTGCACCTGTAGCAACAGAGATTAAGACAGTAATCCTACTGGCATTTGTATTTCACAACATAGGCCCTACCACATTTTTTCATTCCACACTGGCTGACCTTCAGTGGCAAAAAACAAATCATAGGATCAATTTCAAATCCTTTGTCTCCAATGTTAACAGAGTACTGAAGTAACAGCAGCGGTGTTTGCATTTCTCTGGCTTACTAAGTCCATAAACTGATATTGCTAACTTATAAAACATTGTTGATGTGCTTTCTTATCTGTTGCTTTCTTAGAAGAAAACTTTCTACAGAGGAAATGATGTGTAACATGCTCTAACATAATGTGGACGGTCTGGAGGTATAAGCTTTAAAATATGTATAGTACTTAGCCCTTGGTTTACTTTCGGTTCCAATTTGTTTTTTATAAATAAAACCAGTTTAGATGGCAGGCGTTAATAAAAATATATATATATGTAAGACAATTGAACTGCAGTTTGAGATGTATACAGTGGGTGTAAAAGTATAAGCTACCATATTCTGCTTTACCATGCATAGACATTTCTGTATTCTGAAACCTAAAAAAACATGACTGTTTATTTTAATATTAGTTCCATGTTTTTGTGTCTGTACAAAGAATGAAGCCATATGTTTTATGAACGTGAACAGTATTTCTCTCATGCTTATACCATATGGCTTCAAAAATACAGTATATATTTACAGAAAATACCATTTTAATGTCACTTTTGTATATGTTTGCTGTTTATTTCTCCATAATATGTTAAATTAAGCTTTAACAAATTAAATGAAACCTATTTTTACCTAAACACTCGGTGTCTTAGGGGCGTATATAGATACAATTTCATATGCATATTATATTATCATTTTAAAAGGTTGCATTTAATTACCTTACTATTTTAATGGTCTTTTAAATGTATTTCATTGTGTCGTATTTTAGTTTTTACACCATTTTACTGCTTTATTCTAATATAAAATAAAAATAATATATAAAACTGTAGCCTCTATAAATCTGTTCGTTTTATCGAGGTGAAGTCTGGTCAATCAATTGGTGATGTTGACTAAATTAGCCTCACCTAATAGAAACGTTATAATATCAGAAATGGAGACGCTTGTGAACGTGTGCTAGTGTAGAGAGACTCCTTGCACTAGGGGGCAGGGTGAGAGAGGCACTTTGGCGGAGAAGGGGCGGGGTTTGGTTGTGGGCCCCACCCGGGAGGCGAGTTTACCGGTAGAGGGGGAGGGGCTGAGAGTTTTTGAAATTAGAGGCATGGGCTACAATTTGTATTGAGGTGAGCTTCAGACGTGGAGAAAATCAAGTGACTTGGGATTTTTTTTTTTTACCCGGTGCGTTGATGGACATGTAATTAGGAGCTGAAAGCGCTAAACTGGACTGAGCGACCCCTCAAACCAAGCAGAGCCGCATCAGTCCAACCAGCACACACCGCCGGTCTGTCTTAAAGCGTTGAGAGTCATTTAACAGAAACTGGGACGCGACCAACGTGCTTTCTCTCCTTACAGTGAAGCTGTTTACAGTCACAGTCCGGAGACCCAAACGCTCAGAGTCTTTGGGGAGGAAGGTTCCTGGAGGGTCGTTTGTAGTTGAGACCACAGTGAAGTCTCAGTGGGTAGTGAAGTGAAGACCCCCCGTGGTGTCGATGCTCCGGCGCGGATAGATCCAAACACTACGGATACAAAACACACCACTGGCAACAAAAAAACCCCTGCTCATCATCCCCATTCAGAAGACCAGGCCGGCTTTGTTTCTCCCTCAACTGACAGACAGAAAAGTGAAAAAATGGGCTGGGCCACCTAGCTTTCCCTTTGTGGGCTGGTGATAATAGGAGAGCGCGAGAGCGAGAGAGAAAGAGAGGGGAAGGAGGGAGAGCGACCTTAGGAGATAGACAGGAAAGAGAGAGCGGGAGGGAGCGAAATAGACCAGCAGGAGGTAGAGCTACACGCACACACGCACGCACGCACGCCCGCGCTCGCTCTCTCGCTCGCTCACACACACACACGGCTGAAGTGGAGCTCAGTCCAGTAGTCTGTGGTTGAACTGCTTGTGGTCGCTGGTTTCTGTAGCTATATTACACAGCAGCCGTTATCGCTTTCACTGTTCCACCACAGACTGGTATTGGTTTCCTGTCGTGTGTGGGCAGCAGTAGCACTCCAGCGCTGAGATTCAGATACACACCAGCCCACACCGAGCACTAGACACACACACATACACACACACACACACACACAGCGGCAGCGCTGGAGGAGACGCCGAGGTTGGATTTGTTGGTGTGGAAGGAGGCAGGCAGGCAGGCAGGCTGGTGGAGACGGGACGGGAGTGGAGTGGAGAGTGGAGCGGTGTGTGGGCTTTGAGCGCTGGACACTTAAATACGAGAAATAAGGGTCCAAAAGCCGATGCTCCTCTGTCACCGTAAAGGATACACCCCGTTCAGAGCCCAGTCGCTTCGGAGAAGGAGGTTAAGGAGCAGCCTTGGCTAGACCTCGGTCTCCTCAGTGCATATTTACTACTGGAGCTCTTGAGGGCCACTGGGAAGTTGGATTTTCTTTCGTTTTGGAGCGTTTTTGCAAAAACGTGACAGCAGCAGCAGCAGCAGCAGCAGCAGCAGCAACAGCAGCAGCTATGGATCTGCGATGGCTGGTTCTAGCCTGTGCTCTTTTAGGTAAGTCTCGCTGTGCCATGCTGATCGTCCGTGTGTGTCTCAAAGGAGATCTTCTACCTGACATGTTCTGCAGTTTGATGGCTTACGTGACTTGTTGCTGTGTGTTTTGTTGTTGTAGCAGTGTGTGAAATTCTCTGACGGTCATAACATTCTTATGCTTCTACTCCTCTACTAAAGGTCTGATTCAACTCATTAGCTCCTCGTGTGTAGACTGAGGTGTGAGTCTGGTGGTCTGGTTTACTTTGAAAGCGATGGGCATCTTTCCCCACTTGCAAGTGAGAGACACTTTTAATCTATTGGAATGCATATAAGGAAAGGCTGTAGGCTGCTGACTGGCAGGTGGGCTGGCTGCCTACTTCAGTGCAGGTTAGTGTAGGCTGCTGGCTCTGGATACAAGTCAGATATAAGCCTACTATAGGAGAGTGGGCTGTTGGGTCAAGACAAGACAGCTTATTGGCTGGGGAAGGGACTCTAGCTGGCCGGTGTTGTGAGGATTGTAAAAGTTCTTGACTGCTTAGTTTTAGTGTTGATGTAAAGCTGTCATTATATGGCATTGGAATTGGGGACTGTTGTGATGGTGTCTAAATATTGAAATTAATATTCCTTGCCTGGAACATTGGCATTTGGCATGGTTGCAGGATTAGCCAGGCAAATACACATCCAAGTTTTACATAGGTGCAAACAGTGAACGATGGATTGGGCTAATTTTGGTACCATGCTGTCTGCTTGGCTTTGTTTTTTAATGACCAATGTTATCCAGCTGGGTCTCATCAGCTCTGCATGCTCCATCAGGTGCTTGGACTAGGGTTTATGTGGGTTTGGGGACCACTGGAGAAGATTTAATGTTGCGTTATGGAGAAGTAAATCAAGTGAAGATGTGACGTGAACTATGATCTGTGGTGGTTCTGTGTAAGGTCGTCACTTTCAATCCTCATGACAGCATTGGGAATCTAAGTCCAAGGTTTAGAGTTCAGGTCAGATAAGCCCCTGTGCCCCTCCAGACGGATTGTAAATTCACACACCTGGATTCTGACTTACCTGGATGACTAATTGTGGCTGGTTTGAGCATGTGAGTGGTTGATAGTGGCGAATCACATAGGCTGGCAAAACAGCTGTTTGTGTGTCCCTTTTGTTTGGCAGCTTGGTTACTTGAGTTTGAGCTGTTCTTGAACTGTTCTGGGTCTGAAGCGCCCACAAAAGGCCATATCTTTCAAATAAGTCATATTATAAATATTATGAGTGTGGCAGCACAATTGTATGCACATTACATCTTGGATATAGTTCTCATGATCCATAAAATATGCCAAAAATATTTAAAAGCACTATAATTGTCCTCGTATAGACAGTAAATATCGTCCAGACCTAGGCTTTGAGCATGAGACTGTTGGACATACACTGGTCTGTGTGTCCTTTGTTGCTGAACTAGGTTATTGTGATTCTGTACTGGGTGCCTAATTTCCTAATTATTTTTCATAATAGTTTTAACCCCCCCCCTTCCTATTTCACTCCCCACCTCAATGATTACAGCTCATGTAAACCATGTGAATAAGGCAGATCAGACCATAGCCTGTTATTTCTGTTTTAATGAACTTTCACCGTTGCAAAACACACACACATCCACAGACTCACACATGCACATTTTCTGGCAATGCCATTCATATTATTATTATTAGCATATTCTGTATATTCATGCCTCCCTAACTCACTGCCCCTCCCCCCATTGCACACCCCTTCTCACATCCATTCAAATATGCACCCTGCATCTAAACAAACAACAGATGGCCCTACTTTCCTGGACAAGAGACATGTTAGTTCTGCAGGGAGGGAGGGAGGGGGTGTGGTGGAAATAGAGCCTGTGCCCACTGTTGGCTTCTATAGTACACCAAGGATTTGTCTCTCGTGCCAGATTTAGCTTCTCCTCTGAAGACGACTCGTCCCATTGGGATGTGTTTTAACTATTGCATCAAAGACTTGAAGCTTAGCATTTTAATGAAATGAGTTTGCACTGGCCAGTGTATCCTTACAGCAGAAATGCTATTTTAGGAACCTTTCAGGCAAAAAAAAGTGCCTGCTAAAGTTTTTGAAATAACCATACATTAAAAAATATTTTGAGAACCAAAAGTGATTCTTTAGTGGCATCGCAAAAATACTTTTTTTTTTTTGGCACCTTCTTTTTTTTTTTGGAAGGGTGTACTAGAGATTATAGAGATTATTAATATTTTTACAGGGCTGGGTTTCTTGAAAGCATCATATCAAAAAGATGATTCCCAAATTTGTTGGGCAGGCATTACACCGAACACTCTCTTCAGTTAAGATGATCTTAACACTAAGATGCTATTGGGAAACTGGGCCCATGTGTGAGATGGCACATCGTTACGGATGGTTATCAATATCAGGCTGGTATTCACAGAAAATGCGGGATGGGATAGCACGCACTCACACTGTGTGATCCTATGTTGGCTATATATTTCTTCTTGTGGGTTAGCAAACGTTTAAATGCTCATAAGTGTTTCACTTAAACAGCTCAATTTTAAACTAACAATATTGACTCAGAAAACTGACAATTGTCAAAAGAAAAGAGTCTTCTCTGGGGTCTGTCAAATCCGTAGGCAAGATAATAAAAAAGTCATATAGCAACAATGGCTTGACCAACTGAGAATGATCCCATAACGGTAAGATAACGAACACCACACAGTCGCTTGTGGGCAGATTTTAAGCTGACGGAGCTACAGCTTGCTCAGGGAATTTACTCCAGACATGGGCATGAGTTGTATGAGCCTTCTAGGCAGATGGACAGGAGAATGTGGGGTGGGGGGATTGACAGAAAGCAGGCCTGTGGATCTGGCTCATTCTTTAGACCTGTTGTGACTTTCCCAGATGGGAGAGAACATTTCTTAGAAAGCTTCTTCCCCCTCTTTACTTCCCTCTCTGCCTCTCGTCTTGCCTTTATTTCCCTGCTCATCTGTGCCATCTTTTAAATCTGTTCACAAAACAGCAGGAGAGGCCATAAAGCGCTTCCTCATTTACGCACACTTAATAGACCCACAAAATAGGGAAAGCAGACATAGAGTTTTTGTCCCTGTGTCACTCTCTTGTCTTTTTATACTCAGTTATTATGTTATTCGTGGGAAAATTATTACATTTAATGCCTACTGTGGGTGTAACCATACAAAATGTTTTTGTGGATATGATAAGATTTTTTGATGTGGAAAAATCAGGATTACCTAAAATAAATAAATTTTATGTTGCTAATGCTTCCATTTCCAGTTAACAACATACAATGTTTTATAGTAATGAGTTCGCCTTAAGCGAATACATTAGCCCCAAGCTAATATACACTTGCTTTTTCCTTTCTGCTCTAGATTTTAAGGGTAAAGTGGGAGTGGTGTTCTTTTTTAAAATTTTTATTTATTTATTTATTTATTTAAATGTTATTTTATACTTTTTAGAGAGAGGCGCTTCATTGCCGGTCTGCTTAATTGATTTTGTTTGGTATATTTCGTGCCCTATAATCAGTGTAAAAATTGACACCTTATTTTGAATGTATTGCTTGATGCTCTTGTATATCAAATTGAGATGCACGCATTGAACAATACAACATGATACACTGAATTACTACACTCCTATTGATCACGCTTTCATTCTGCGCTCTTTATTATGGGTTTTGTGAAGTGTGAGAGAGAAAATATATTTCATTGAAATGTTGGTGTGCATAGAAATAATGAACCCAAAAATCATGATCTCGCAGTGTGACCGTGTGCATTGTGGACGTGTAACAGTGCATTAGAAATACATCCCACACTCATTCATGATGATCATGATTCATGATGCACCAGCATTGTTTGCACATCAGTGTTTAAAATGGCTTGGACCAATCGAAACCCACTTTTCAGTATGCTTGTGTCATGTGACAGTCTGCCTGCCTCCCATCTTCAGTCTTTTTGGTAGATTATGGGGTAATATGGATACAGCAAACCTTTATTTTGAATATCAAATTGTGAACCCAATATTGCCAATCAAATGGTGGGCTGAATGTATCATTACGGCTCCAGTGAGCAGGACTAGGAGAAGGTGATGAAAACCTAACTAATGATTTAATGTGCTATCTGATTCTTTTATTAGCTTTTACCTGACATGCATGCAGCTCATAGAGACAGCACTCTCCTTCGCCTGCCCACTCAGTCTCATAAAGCCAGACGAAGTGGGCTTCTCAAACTACCTTGAGCATTAATGCCAATCTAGCATATTAACACCAGAACACTTAATATAGGCTGCCATGCCAGGCAATTTATTTCCAAAAGCTATTAGCATTTATTTTCAAATTGGAAGTGATTTTTTTTTTTTTTGTGAGAAAGTAAGTGGGTCATTAGGTTCAAATGCTGCAGTAGTTGGAATAGGCTTAACTGACAGGCCTGCTGCGTTTTCCATATCTCCAGATCTCTGCAGTGTCTCTGTATTTTTCTTATTGTTTTTTTCTGACTGTGCTGGCTACAGGCCTGCTGAACAGTGTTCACTAATAGGAGAGACCTGACTGCTCAAAGTCTGCTGTGGAGAGAAACAGTGGAGCTGTTCAGGTCTAAAGTGCTGCACATACTCAATGCTACTTTTACACACAGTTAACTATCCTGGATTTGTGTAAAGTGCACTCGCACACTCACATGCACACGCGCACACACACTCCCTGTTCTACCAAGGGGAATAGAATAGTGGTGCTCTTTCAGTCTGAAATGAGTGTTCACACCTCCCTCTCAACACTCCAGCAGCTCTACCAGAACACTGCCATGACTCGTCAACCATCTCACTGACACTCCTGTGTGACACTGACGCTGCAAGAACGTTCTTGTCCTTTGAAGACCTGAGAATGTAATGTACACACTCTCAGCCACCCCCCAAATGACCCCCTTTTCCAAAAACGAGTGTGTTTGTGTGCATGTGAACGCGATTGGACTGAGCCCTGAGAGTCTAGACATATCGCTTTACACTGTTCATCATTTGTCCTGTACATCTGTGGACATGCACGACATGTTGAGGGGGAAAAAAAATTCTTGCACCACATGTGTTTATGCATTCATGGCATAGATGTAATACTCCTGGGTCTGGGTCACAGTTGTTTTAGGGTAGGTCTGCTTGTGTGTGTTCATTTGTCCTTCCTTATTTATAATAAATAAGTGTACAGCTGCTGGTTTTCCCTGTTATGCTTGTGTTGTGTATTTCTGTTCAGCTGTGCACTTTTTCTTAATGAGTGATCGAGTAAATAAAGCATTGCAGTCCTAGCATGTATTTTTTTTTTCTGTTGATCTCATTACAGTGTCAGGAGCTCAATAGATTGATTCAACCTAATTGGCAAAAAAAACATATTGAATGGGGCAATAAAGTTATTAATAAAGTTAACGTCTACCAGAAGAGCAAATAGTGAGAGAATAGTATGACTAGTATATATGAAGAATCAATATAGATAATATAGTAATATTGATCAAAATATACTGATCAGGTATAACATTAAAACAACCTTGTTTCAATACACATGTGCATTATCTCAGTTTTACTGACCATATACGAGCCCTTTGTAGTTCTATAATTACAGACTGTAGTCCATCTGTTTCTCTGCATACTTTGTTAACCTCCTCTCACCCGGTTCTTCAATGGTCAGGACATGGTGGTGGAGTGTTAGTGTGTGTTGTGCTGGTACAAGTGGATCAGACACAGCAGTGCTGCTGAAGTTTTTAAACACCTCAGCGTCACTGCTGAACTGAGAACATTCCACCAACCCGAAATATCCAGCCAACAGTGTCCTGTGGGCAGCATCCTGTGATCACTTATGTAGGATTAGAGGACGACCAACACAAACTGTACAGCAACACATGAGCTTCTGTCTCTGAGTTTACATCTACAAGGTGGACCAACTAGGTAAGAGTGTCTACTATTAGACTGTATTAGTGTACAGTGAGTGGACACAGCATTTAAAAACTCCAGCAGCACTGCTACACGCACTAGCACACAACAACCACATCAGTGTCTCTGCATTGCTGAGAATGACGCACCACCCGAGTAATAGCTGCTCTGGGGTGGTCCTGAACATTGAAAAACAGTGTGAAGGAAGGCTAACGAAGTATGCAGAGAAACAGGACTACGGTCGGTAGTTATAGAATGAGAGTGCTCCTATATGGTAAGTGGAGCTAATATAATGGTGGTGTGTGTATGTATGTATTTTATTATTATTATTATTATTATTATATGCCCTCTTTATTCTGTGCACAGTAAGCAAGCACAGATGGGGCATGTATTGCAGCAGATAGTTGCTTGTTGTAAGCTGTTGGAATCTGAACTTCACAATGTGAACTGTGTTTTATAGTAGATGACTGCAAGCTGGCAGTAATGATGTCCTGTTGATGTTGTAGTTGCTTTTGTCTGGCATTGGACCTGTTTTCCCCTTAGCTAACATTTTATGGCTAACAGCAAAGCACAAGTGCATGTTTGCGAGTTCCAAACATGTTCCCATGTGTATTGTAAACCGGGTGTGGGGAATTTGTTTGTGGCTTTGTCTCCATGTTTGTCCCTGTTCTACACTGGCTAGCTTTGTCTTTGACTGAGTGCAATTAAAAAGGGATGTGAGTTCACAGATCTGGGTTATAATCTCTGAGTATTAGATTTTATGACTGGCATAAATGGCGAGTGTAAATTGACCCTGAAACCATGAACCTTTACCTTTGTCCTTTTCACCACCAGCCAGTTTCCCAGACTGTGTTTAGGCCTTAATGTGAAGTAAAAAGAATTTCAGTGGTGAACCACAGTTGGCATTGTGATTTAGTTCAAGATTGAATGGGGAAACTTTTTAAATGTTCAAACAGCTCAGCCGTGTTTGATTGCTTTGAGATGTTCACATGTCATACTGGTTTGATGGCCACTGCCAAGTTGGAAATGTCAACATTTGACTACATGACTCAAAGCCTGCCCTTTCTTCATCAGTCTGAAGCATTTAGAAATATAATACCTTTGTTAACTCTGTGTGTTTTTCCCTGCATTGATCCTACTTTCTTTGTGGGTATTGTCCTTAGAAGTGGTCAAGCAGGCCATTGCTTAGGTTGGGTGTGTCTTGATCCTTATCTCAATTGTACTACTATCTCTGGTGGCTCTATTTTTATTGTGTGTGCATTTGCATCCTAAGTGTGTCTGTGTGTATGTTTGCATCTCTACAGGAGAAATTAGAGTGTTGCCTGAAAAGGCTGTGATAAGATGGGAACACACAGTTGGGGGGCACGTGTTTAACATGTTCCTGCCCCCATGGCTGGTAAACAGGATCTCTCCAGCCTCTTGTAATCATCTCTTTGCCTCTGGCTGCTTCACAATTACAGAGCAGAAAGGTGGGCAGAAACCCCTATTAAAACCTGACCAGCAAACGGAGGCAGCAAAAACCTTCCCAGCATGCTGATCTTTAAGCAGGAGGTGATCTTTAGTAATTGGTCTGATTGTCTTTTTTCTTAACCTTCTAAGTGGGGAAATGCTGGCATGTGCACATATAAAGGTGTAATGAACTACAGTTGCATTCTAAACAGCTGAGAAAATAGCTCCGTTATAAACAACCGTCCAACACCCGTACCAAATATACCTTCTACCCCAAGGAAGGCATTTTACTGCTCCTGTAGCCAAGCAAACCCTAAGGATTAGACTGACCAAAGCCTGTATACTGCTTATTAAAGAGGTGAAGTTTCTGCCCCCACAATTTTATTCCCATCCAAACCCCCACCCTAGCAGTATGCTAGCAGCACTAGGAGTTTGAAGACTTGCACAGGCTTCCTTCATCTGAGACTTATGAAGCTAATCAACTGCATCTTTTCTATATTCTGCAAAACACTTTGAGGAGAACTGCCAAGTCTATGATGTCAGCTTACAAACGCCTGTGTTGGTTACCATCGTGCTGAGTGTAGAGGAGAGGGAAATACATCCTACCTTCCCTCCAGAACATTTCTGGACATTACCTGGAGGAGCTGTATGTGTGAACGCAAAGGTCTGCATCATTTGTACAGGACATAATCTCGCCAGCCCCTAGTACAAAGTCTGGGTAACGTCTGAGTGAGCCCATGTGTAAATAGAGCAGGCTATTTTCCAGAGAATTTACAGTGGGTCATGCTGTACATGCTCATGTCCTCTGTAGTGACATGGAAAATATCTGGCTGTACACTAGATGTTGAAAAATGTCCAGATCAGATTCTTTATTATTTTCCAGGGTTCATATGAGAAAAACATGGCTAAGAGAGTCTAATGGGTATCAGTGGAAAATGCCAGATCAGATATTGGAAAGTATGAAAATGAATGAATCTGACCTGATTATTTAACTTAAGTTCACACTATTCACACCTGGCCACTTCATGTGATGAGCGTATATATAGATTGGATCTTGATGATAAGATTTTAGCCACATGCATTTAAAAAGCGTCAAAAGTGCCTCTGGGTAGTCAGACTGAAATCTTAGAGCTGTGTGAGTTGGAATATACAGATTTGCTTGTTGTGCTGCAATTATTACTGGTGTGTCTGTTATACTGGGGGATGTTTTGGTTATTAAATGCTTCTTGGAGAGGCGGATGCGTTTGCACCTGGCTCAAATGGGTCTCAGACCACCTCCTGAAGTGGTTTGAGTGATTTTAAATGCGTCGTTGGGTTTGTTTACGCCTGCATTTTTATGTGACTTGGCCTCATCTAGATCCATCCGTCCCTCTCAGCACATTTGAAAATGCATGTTGGGGGATTGATAACAAGCTTGCAAAGGCAGTGTATAGTGAGGAGCGGGCTTTTGAGGGCGCGCTTGCAGGTTAGGAACAGCAAAAGTGTAATTAATCCAAATAAAATGGTTGAGAGAGTGAGAGTGAGAGTGAGTGAGTCTTCCATTTGGGACATTTAATGTTGTGTATGAAGATATTTCCAGCATTCGCCCCTGGTCATTACGGACACTGGCTCGTGAATCTGGAATAAAGGCTGATTTGTTACTAAGGACCTGCACTGTCACTGCTGGAGAGTAACCCACATTTCTCACCTAAATGAAGAGAAGTAAAGCAGTCAGTCACGGTCTGGGCACTAGCTGGCCTTCATTATCTCCACTCTAATGGCTGCTATCTGATTGCTTTCCGCAGGAACAGAAGCGTGACTGAAGACGGAGGAGAAGCCACTAGCGCTAGGGGGAAAATGAGGGAGAGGGGGATGAAGGCTCTTGTTTTCTGCTGAATTTAGTCCCCATGGCAGCATAAAAGCATAGTGTGACTGACAATTGCTAAAAAAAAAAAAAAAAAACAAACAAATGAAAAAAAAAATGTCAGAGGAGACTAATTAATAGTTAATTATTTTCCTTTCCCAGACTGAGGCTGGATGCACAAAACATGCAGATGGAGATTTTGAGCACAGCGCTTAGAAGCTGTCACTCACCGAAGCCACTCAAGTCCATATTCACTTGTAATTAGAGTTTTGTGTTTGCTGAACAAAACTGCAAAACTTCTCCCAGTAATTGGGTGTGTGTGAGTGTATGTGTTTTGGCGGGGGGTGGGGGTGGGGGGTTTGAGTGAGAGATTTTAACTGTTAACGGCTCAGTTTGGGGTGTGTGTGTGCGTCAGGTTATGTTTGCTCTCGAATGATGTTTGCTCTGTGCGGACTCTGAAAAGGGGTCCGGTGAAGGTTTCTGAACTGCTAAGGCATGGTGGGTGATGATAAGCTGCTGTCCTGCTAACAGTAAAGGGGGAGGGGGAAAGATGTAAGAGAGAACCCAGCGCTGACTAGGACAAAGGATGGGGAGATTGGTGAGTGGTGAGCAGGTGTCTGTAAGATACCAGATGCTGTAAAAGCCCAGACAAGAAATGGACACTTGAGACGGTGGTGTTAGGGTCCGGCTGAGTGGACTGGTCACAAACACTAAATATTTTAACATGTCTGCTGTTAATGGGTGAAATGGCAAAGTGGGGTATGTGCACCCCATGCTCAGGACCGAGAGAAGGATTAGGGGTTGAAGAGGTTGGAAACTCTTGAGTTTAAGAACAGGGGAGTATGGACAGTATGTTAGAAATACAATATGGTACTTAAAGACAATGCACCAGCAAACACTAGTACAAGTATTAGGGATGCATTGATATGGGAATTCTGGGGTGATGCTGAGCTGATTTTATGAATATATCCGCCGATGATAACTATTTTTGAAAAATGTAGAAATTGGGACTAAATCTATCTGGATTAGCATTAAGAGAAATGTGATGTTAATTTCTGACGATCTACAAATGAAGTACAATGAATAAAATGCAGATATTGTAACACAGTAGCTCAGTTGTTCTAATGTTCTGCTTCACTAAAGTACACACAATCAGATAGCATCCTACATAAGCAAATATCTTGAAAGGTTGGTCGAATATGATATTGAAATGAGTCTAGTGAAATAGGCAATACAATGGTTTTCATTGTTATCATGATAAATGGTCCTGTAAGTTCCAGCAGTCCCTGTCCACGGGCCAATATAATCTTAAATATGAGCCAAAAGATGCCCCAGCAACACTATGTCCATCACTCTGCAAATCACCTACTTTTCAAGTACAAAAAAGACTACATTTAGTCTGGTTTAATGAAAACCATGGCAGCAGACTGCAGTGTATTCTGTCTCTAGGAAAAACACCATGAACCAGGCAAAGCTACATCTAGTTACAAATCACCCAGATTATACCAACAACACAAGATCTGCAAAAAAATCGAATACCAAGTCTGGACACTATGAGCGACTCAGCAGATTGATAAGAGCAAAAGCCATCACATCAAACACATCGCTAGAGAAGAGCTTGTGCTCCCATCAAATAACTATGAGGGCAAATATATGCCTAATGTGTCTCACATTTGGACTAAAAAAATCAATAAATCTGTGAGGTCAATATTGTGAATATTGTCAGTACACTGACCAAAGAGAGCATCATCAGGGCTGGTTCACTGGATTAAGTGGGGTGTGTATGTGAGAAATCCATTTATCCATACATCCATCTTATCCACTTCTTCCTGGTCAAAGAGTCTAAAGCCTACCCAGATTCATGGACCACTCACAGGGTAGTGTGAAATTCTGAATTCAAATCTTCGTTTTGAAGGGAACAGTACATGAACACACACACACACACACACACACCGTGGGGACTAACAGAAAAGTAGTAATAAAAAAGAGATAATCAACATGGGCAAGACTGAGTCGATTAGAGGTGCTGAATGTCTGTCTTGATTAATATTTGATGAAAGGAAACCCAGACTCTGTAGCTAATCAAAATTTCAACCATATTTTGGGAAAATCCTTATGTACAGTGACTGTCTTTCATAAAATTTAAAAAAATGACAACATTAATGTAATAATGGTCAGTAAAGTGACAAATAACTATGGTGGTAGTATAGTCATCTGTGATGATGGCTGTTATTTATTTATTTAGTTGTTTTTTTTAACACACACATATACACACACACACACACCGACACGTATGCAAACACACCAGCAGCTATTCTACAGCTGTGAGGGTCCACAGCCTGAGGTGAGGTCAGATGTATGGTGGCCCATAGAGGGTCATAAATCATTGGTGGTTAACATGCTTGTAGCACTTATGTAATGCAAAGCAAGGGTCCTTAGAGTATCTCTCGTGTGTTCCTGTGTCCCCAGGCTGCAGAAGTGAAGCATGGACTGACACAGCACTGGTAGATAGCAGGCCTGATTTGTGGCCTTAGTGCATCCAAGACCGTGCAATGGTCATGCTGTGGGCTTTCCTTTAGTCCCTGCATGAAAAAGATTTCCTTGCATGGTTGCTTTGCACAACAGTATCAGCAGTGTAAAGCTGGGCTTAGTATCGACCTCGAAAGAAATTAACTAGTAAATTAACTACCATGATCAATAAGCACTACATCCTTGTTTACAACATGTGGTATTCTTACTCACTATACTGATGCTCAGCATGTGCTCCTGCTTGTGGTTTGTGATGACCCAGTCTATACCAGGTCTATTCCTTCATCGTGAATAATCTCTGGCCATCAACTTGTAGTCTGGATTTACCTTTGGTCACAGATCCATAAAAACAGTCCACCACCTATTGTAAATCTGCTGGCTGTTCTGGTGTAATTCGTACGCTCCTAATCAGCATGAGAAACCTCTGACATGTCTTCAGGATGTATGGTAAAATAGAGAGCATGTGGGTGAGAAAGGGTCATCGGTCATTAATGCAGAACAAGCTGTGGTATTGGAGCCAACTGCTCCCCCACAGCATGTGTGTATGTGTGTATATTGAAGCTTGTATGGCACATAAGGTATTACTAGAAGTAGGAGAAGTAACAGCCTTAGTTTGATGTGGTTGCAGGTTATTATAAAGGCATTTCTTTGCTAGAACACATGCAGGCTTTGATTTATTAAAAGGCTAACAGAAACCCTCATCTAGAAGACTTATGTAGTGGTCAGGATGCTCATGGCACCCTAATTAATTGTTGGATGGCTCATTTTCATATTACAGCATTTGCAACTGGAGGCCAATATTGTGAAAGCAATTAACAAACAATCTAGTGTGCAGTGCTAGTCATTATTGTTCTAGAGCTATGGCTATGCTGACGGACTGCTAATGCTGTGGGGCTCCTATTGACTTCTGTTTATTCTTGGTCTTGAGCTGTCATTGTAATTTATAAAGGTTATGGCAATACACTCAACCCCTAATATGATTTGCTTCATGTTTTGATAATCTCATAATGTTTTGAAAAAATGTTGAATAAAGCAACAAAAAAAAAAAATCCCTGTATCGCGTTCTGTTGTTGTGGGGCCTACCAAATATCTACCAAAGAATTTACTTAAATTTGTTGTTTGGAAAAGTGCTAAGACATGGTCTATGTGAGACTTATGATGTGTTTTCTAATTGCAAAATTGTCCGCAGTAGTTGTGTAATGGATATGTGTATTCATAACGAACCCTCGCGGTACAAGGGTCATGGTTGTTATTTTAAGGATTTTTTGAGAAATCAGTCTGAACAAAATGGCCAAACAATACAAATGAAAGCTAGAGAACGATAAGAGGCCATGACATTAAAAAAACTTACAAAAAGATTAACTAGGACTCCTTAATGAAAAATGTCCATCAGACTGTTTTCGCCGGTCACATCATGCTTGGATTCACTTGGAAAAGCTAGGAGTTAAACATTGTGATCAGATCCCTCGAGCCACATTCTGAAGTGGTCAGAGACGGCTCTTGACCACGTTCAACACAAGTTTAAGCGGAATGCGTTTTACCGTTACGTGGGAAGAAATGCGCCTGCCAAGCGCCGATTAGCAGGTGAGAGGATAAACAGGGAAATGCCAGATGGAAGCTTCGTGAGGCTGGAGTTACGTTCTGCTTTTGACAGTGTATGATATACTGGCAGCAGCGAGAAAGAGAAACAACTTCAGTACTTTGCTGGAAATTAAACTGAAATGTACTCATGTGCTTTTTAGGTAGGAAAGTAAAATCAGCTCTCATTTGGTCACAGTGGGGTCGTATTTTAGTGAAAAGTGTAAATGGAATACAGCCAAAGTGAGATATGATCCAGACATCCAGCCTGCCATTGTGCTAATTGCTAATTCATCATTGTTGATTCATTAGGAAGGTTTCTTTTTTTCTGAGTAACTGAGTAATTGTGACAGCCTTTATTAATTCAGGCCATTCTTGGATGGATTCCTGAGAGAGGATTTCTCTGATGTCCTGGCAACAACAGGCAGCCACATTCTCTGTGGCTGGAAGGCTGAATGCTGAGACAAAGCTAGCAGTGAGGCTTCAGTCTGCTACCCTGCAACCTTCTGCTCTGCTCTCCTCTTTTCTGCGCCATTGAAACCAGATCCCAGCTATGTTCAGTGTAACATTTCACATGAAAGGAACAATGTCACGGACATCATGCACACATGGTTCACATAAAGGTCCCTGGGCATGTATATTGGCCGTTAGGCCTCCTGTATGTCAGGTGCACTGTGGGTCTTCAATGGCCGTGAGTGTGTGTGTGTGGTGTGTGAAATAGACCATGCTAGTGAGCACCACCTGTTCCTGGGGCCTGAGGCTGTTGTTCCTGTTTTAACTCACTCAGGCTGTGCAGGCCTGAGGGCTGAGAGGCGCACTCACTGTAAGCCATTCTGCCGTTCGGTTCCAGAGCAGAGAGGAGACAAATCTCAGCCCAGCAGGGAAAGACACACAGTTCAGGGAGAAAAGGAGAGAGCGCAGACCCAAGAGGCTAAATGCAGGGTCCAAAAACTGTTTCACTTGAGTGGTCTTTGTTTTTGTTGCTCTGGAGAGTAATGTCACCATTACATGCTTCTTTCAGAGTGGATAACTGTGGTCTTTGCTGAACGGTTTGTGCACAGCGAGCGACACTCTTCAGAAGACTATAGCAGTGTTACACAGAGGCCAGCTCTTTCACCTTTTGTGCTCAGCGGCAGACTTCCTTTTGAAACACAAGACAGAGTGGCAGTAGAGAACTGAATTGGAGGCGATTATTGCTCCGGTCGCCTGAAAAGCTCCCACTTTTACTGTTTGTGCGAGACATCCATTAACAAGGACGGGGTGAAAAAAAAACGCTCGTTGCTAAT
The DNA here is from genome assembly GCF_030463535.1 of Salminus brasiliensis. Taxonomy (NCBI): domain Eukaryota; kingdom Metazoa; phylum Chordata; class Actinopteri; order Characiformes; family Bryconidae; genus Salminus; species Salminus brasiliensis. The sequence goes on from NC_132885.1 coordinate 19,487,054, forward strand.
GTCCAGCTCCTCCACATTAGCCTCATAAGTGCTTTTGTGCTTCTCGTTGGCTTTGTAATTCATCAGTCTTTCAAAGGCAGCTGCTAATGCAGGCTATAGATGTGCTTTAATGTAGGACATAGTTCTGAAGAGCTCAAGTACTCTGTAATGGCAGTGACATCACCCGAATTCATACACACACACACTTGCACATGCACACGTGTGCTCGTTCACTTCTCGTTCTGTTATTGTTCATCATAGCACTGCCCCTATGCGCTTGGTCATCATACACCCATTTTCTCTATCTACTCTGTCATCTTTTGAAAGGATGGCACTTCAGTCCTTCAGGAGAAAAAAACGCACGCTCTCCATTTCCCTGTTGCCATGGTAATGACTCTGTCGGGTTTTGAGATGCACCTAGGCCCCCCCGTCCCTCTTCCGGGGCCCCCTTAGCCACCATTCACCTGGAGGAAATTGCTCTTTGGGAAATTGAGTGGAAACAAATTCATTTGTGTGGATATGAGCCTCTATTTAACGTAAGGTCGCAGTGTAAAGAGCCTTGCGCATCGCTGCAGGCCAGTACCGGCCTCCCCCATCTGTACATCAACAATATCTCGCTGCTGCCTCCATTAGCCTCCTCTCTTCCACCTGGTCCAGCAGCCAAGTAATGGAACAGTTTCGCCTTCTCTGCTGCCTTCCCTTTCTCGCTCTGCCACACACACACACACACACACACACACACACACACACACACACACACACACACACACACACACACACACACACACACGCTTATGTGCAATGAGCTCCATTTGGGTGCAGTACACGCCATCATTCCGACATCAATACAGAGCCGGTTAGATGTGTAGGTCAGACAGGGTTGTTTTAGCTGACAATAAATTGAGAGCACACCACTTGTTTACCAGATGTCTGTTCTTTACATTATAGGTTAGTGGGATTAAGGCCTCCAGGTTATTCCATCTCCCAGCAAATGGCTGCTGCGAGACAGTTATTTGGCATTTTTCACACTGTGTTTTCAGGCTGTTACTCCAAGTAAGCCAGCAGGGAGTACTGGCAGATCCTTCAAAGGTACAGTTTCTTCTTCATGGCAGAATTTGTGTTGTTGGAAAGGTCTTTCTGGAGATAATGCCTTCCTGCTTGATTGACTAGAAGCTCACTGTCCTTCACGTTTAAGACCATATTGTATAGGCTGAGCCTTTTCCACCTAACTGTGTTCCCCTCAGGTCTGCTCTGAGAGTGGTATTTGGAGAGCTTTAGAAGGGCTTAAGGGGGCCATAGCTGTGGTTTCGATGTATGTGACTATGAGCTTGTTTACACCTTGCATTAACAAGTCTATCTTGATGTACTTTGCCAGATTCCATTTTATGTTTTACTTAAGTGCATGCCTTCGTAAAAGGCACATCAGTGTGTGTGTTATTTCCGTTAACAAGTATGGCTGCAATGTCTAAAAAGGCACTTGGTTGCGGGGTAACTCTAGCCTGACCTTTACTCTATTCTCTTGCTTACCAGCCTTGTATTTCCAAATATAGTGGTGTCTTCATATGGTGGAAGTTCTCATTTGCAATTGCAATTTGCAATTGCAATTTCCACCCACTGGATAGGACTCTCCCTTTTACATGATGCTATAGTGAAGGGAAGCATGTGCTTTCTTTGAGTCCCAAGAACCTGTATCTTTTTAAACTGCCGCTAGCTTGATATTATTAGAGGTGAATAGTAATGGCCAGTTCTTCTACTGTATGTCAGCTTACAGATGCCCGCTCTGGCCAGCATTGCTAAGACTGTGGTGCATTTCTCGTTTAAACTCTCTCTCTCTCTTTAAAAGTGATGCACAGTCATTTTTTTCATGTTCAATTCTTAAATTGTTTCCTTTATTGGTTTGTGGAAATCCACTGAGACTGCAGTTCCTTTCAAGGGAATCCTGATAATGCACGAAGCACAAACCAAGAAAATCCAAATCTGAACAATGCAGATAAGACCGTTAAACATGACTGTTCATAAAGCGTTTTTTCTCACATTAGGACAAAAGGAAGCAGATTTTGGATTTTAAAGAGTAATTAAAAATCCCCGGAGAGATTTCAGGACAATAATTTGTTCTTGTTTGTTTGTTTTTAGAGATTCTGATTTCATGGGGCAAAGGAAAATATCCCAGAACTGTTTATTTCCTATTTCACCCTGCACAAGACTACATTCTCACCTTCTGTGCCGTACAAACTATTATAATGCAAACTATAAGCCGTCTCTGGGAACCCTGAAGGTGCGCCACTGTATGTTTACTGCACTGCAAGCGTGTATTGTAATTTGACTTACTGTAACTCCGCCTCTCTCAGGGTTATTCAGAAGGTTTATTGAGGGGTAGTGTTGTTCCATTGTGGCATTGCGTCATCTGTGTGTTCTGTAGAGGCTGACTGTAAAAATGTGTGTGTTGTCCTTTCCTCTGTGGTGCCTGGTTTTTAAGTGGAGCATGGGTCTCTCTGACCTGCCTCTGTTATCCCTCTCTGTCAGCTTTATCTTCTGGCTCAGGTGTTTTGTAGAAGCAGGACCCTGCTCCCTCTCTCTATGTGTGTATGTGTGTTTCACTGCCTCTCCAGGCTGCAGACCCTCAGGATAAAACAGAGGCCTTGTACTAAAGAGAGAGGGTGAGGTGCAGAGAGAGGAGAACTGAAGTCTGCAGTAAGCGTTAGTTCTGCTGCTGCTCTCAAAGTTTTCAAGCTCTTGGCAAAAAGATTGAGAGCATTTTTCAGGTTTCAAGCAATGCCTTTGTACACCTGAGAAGTGAAACTGTGTGTGTGTGTGTGTGTGTGTGTGTGTGTGTGTGTGTGTCAGATCTAGGTGAGTGGTTGCCAATGCATCTGTTTTTGATGTGGGATTATGTGAGCAAAGATTAACAGGCTGGTGTCAGACCCTAATGAAGCAGTGAGGCTGTTTCTCCTCGCAGGAGATAGGAGTTGCACTTGATTGGATTAGTACTTTATTCCCTCCTATCCGTGGACCTGTGTGCATAATCCTCTTTAGAATTTCCCCTCTCCCTGCCTGGCTGTGCTGGGAGGCTGTCCTTGATCTCCACTCCCTGTGGGACACCACTGAAAAGAGCTCCACTCTTCTCTCCAGCAGATCGGAGCCAGATTCGTTTCTGTAGTCTGCGTGGACAAGAACAGAGGCATTAAAAGAGGTTGTTAGGTATACAATACCTGTCCAAAAACATCCAGGCACCTGCTCCTACAGAGGTTCTGCTGTAATCAATGGTATTAATAGCGAGAGGCGGCCCACCCTTGACTGCTGTGTCAGCAGGTACGCATCTAGCAGGACTTCCTAGTAGATGTTGATGTGAATTCATGTCATATTGAAGTCTCACCAATCTGTCCCTGTTGGTGTAAATCTCCCTGATAAAGCAGCAGTAATGAGCAACTTGTTTTGTACTGTAATGTTTAGATGCGCCAATATGGGAATAGTGGGCTGATGATTAACAGCTGATGCTGATAACAATGTTGAACCAAACATGCATCGCTGTTAAAAATGCTCCTCCAGTGAATTATTGATGGAGTTCAATGTGCTCACACAGACAGCGGGCGTGTCCTCTGACTTGTTCAATATTTTCTCAGATGCTTAGCACAGTTTTGTTCAGCTTTTATCCCTATTTGTTTCTTAGCTTTACCTCAGTCTCACTGGGTTCTGCCTACCCTAACTTAACAAGCCTGATTCGTGTTACCTTGCTCTAGATTCTGGCAATTTAGGTGTCCAGATGTAGAGCAGGATTTCTTGCTTCATTGTTTTTTACACTGTTTTGACTGTTTTGCAGGGATTCACAGATACAGGAATTGTATATATGTATATATCTGCAAATCTTGATACATACACATTTATACAGTGTAGAAACTGAGACTAAATCTACCTGGATTAACATTACAGAGTTACAAATCACTGCTGTCCAGTGAAAAACTTGTATTTTCATTTTTCCCATTGTTTGATGTAGAGTAAGGAACTACGATAAATGGACCAATAGAAATGCTCTAAATAAGCTCCTATTTTACATTAACGTCCATTCAAAATTAAGAACAATTTTGCCTTCTTCTGTAAAGTCACCACCACCACTGGAGATACATGTTTTTCATTGGACAGTGATGATATTAGTAAGTAAGTAGATAACACAAAGCAGCACTTCTTACGTATTTTACTCTACTGAGGTAAAATACGTACTTTACAAAATCTGTTCAACATGTACAATATGTACAATATTTAATACTAATAGTTTATGTCCTTTGAGTGTATATAATATGTTTAATATTTCAGCATATACAATTATATCAACAGATCTAAATGATTAAAAGGTTGTTTCTTGATAAAGGTACTGCCTGCAATTTTCAAATCATCTGGGCCTAGTTTTGATTCAGTTCAGCCACAAGCATTAGTGAGGTCAGGTTCTGCCATTGGCTGATTAGATCTGGATCACAAATGGCACTCCAACTCATTCTAAAGGTATTCGATGATGCTTCATCACGCCACTGAATGCATTTCGACTGCTTCACAGCTCAATGCCGGGGAGCTTTACAGGCACTCTAGCCAACGTTTGCCATTACTCACAGTGATGGTTTGTGACTTGTATATGACTACTCCATTGTCTCCCATTCTGCTGCCTCTGCTTTTCTATGAAAATTACACAGCTGTGTGCATGCAGTTTAACACCCGTCACCAACTGCTCTGGCTTAAAGCATTTTTTTAATTAGAGGGAGTGTCTGAATACTTTTGGACATATTATGCTAAATCTGACTTGCAGTTGTCTGGTTTGATCCACGTATTTTAGGAAGGTTCTTATGTTTCGGGTTGTTCTGTATGTCAGCACAGGCAGCTGCAGTTGGTATGTAGGCATAGTGTCTCTAATGAGGGGGTGAGGGGGGTTTAGGCCCTCATTGTTAGCCTCTGTGAGCAGTGTGCCCTGATTTTTGTGCCCCCCTGAGCCAGTTAAACCCCTGTGAAAGGGTTCAAAAGGTCCGCAAGACAAACAGGAGCAGCAGACATTCCCTCACGCGTGCCTAGTGACGAAGCAAGGAGGGAAAGGAAGAGAAAAGAAAGTGAACTCATGAGTGGAGAGACGACAAGAGAGAGCGAGAGAAAAAGAAAGTGGATACGATGGAGTGAGAGCATTTTAACAGTACTCTGGTTGTGCTGGAACACATTTAGCACTAAGTGATGGCGTTTTTATAATGGCGTTTTTGTGTTTTGTGTATGCTCAGCATGACTGAATAACTGCAAACTTCTCGCTCTCACTTGACTGCACAGACATGTGCAGCATAAGCATTTTAAGTCGACTGAGGACGAGATCATTATCCATTTTTAATCCTTAATGTTTATTTATTTTTTGACAAAATTAGAAGCGTGTGATCTAATTTATCCAATCTTCATTCTCATAAAAATATTGTAGCTCTGTTGTCTGGTGTCAGCCAGGGAATGATAAATTTTAGAATAAAGGATAAATAAAGTTTTTTTTTTTTAAGTCTTGTTTCTTCTATCATTAGGGAGTTTTTCCTGGCATTGTTACCCTCGAGAGCACTCGTTATGGGAGGATATGCATTTCTATTAGGCTGCCTTACGACGACGTCTGTTGTAGGACGTGCCATACAAATACAGTCAAATTCAATTCACCAGGGGTCTGGTTTATAAATACTATGGAGGTTTGGCTGATGTAGCGTAGTGAGTAACATTGCTAAGTTCCTTATGGCAGATGAGTCCTTGGCTGTGACTCCTAATGCTATATTTTCCTTCCTCTATAAAAATTCCAAACTGTAAGACACTCTCTGGGAAGAAGCAAGTTCCCCCTGAAAAGTCATTTTATTGTTATATGTTTCAATTGTATACTTCAGAAGTTAAACAGCAGTACTGACTAATATGAATACATTTCTCATTGCCACACTTCTTAAACTGAACCATTTTAGCCTGTTTTTAAGCCTGATTTGGTCATAGCCGAGTTTCAAGACGTTTGACATGCAGTGTGCGAGGGGACGCAACGCCCAATTAACTGCTCAAACAAGCTCTGAGTGAGCTGTCGGACAACCAGTTGGATTTCTGACGTCAAACAGTTTGCTTAAGTCTTAAGTTTGAGCAGTCGCGTAAGCTGATTTCTCAATGTCACAACCTGTTTTTCTCTAAACTGCATATTGTAGATTGCATTGATTCAGCGTACATATTGATACTGAAAAAAAGTTCATTTGTCTATTAAAACAACAATGCAGGTAGTAAGTATTGGCTATCAGCCAACAGATAGATCAGTCAAGCCCTAATAAATACTGTACTCCTCAGACTGTCTTGTCTGACATTCCCAGTGTTGATGCTGCTGCTGTTGTGGATGTACCTTATGCAACACCCTCTCTGTGGACCACTCTAGCACAGGTCTTCTGTGCTACATCCTGGCTGTGGTCCCTTTTTAACTGCGGTCAGACAGTGAGACGCCCTGTTTTTCTGTCTTGCAGTGTCTCGCTAATGCTACTCCATAGAAAGTGACGCACTCATTCAGCAGCACCCTGCAAAAGCACTGGAGTCTGCAGTCTTGTAAGTGCTTCTGCTTTGAAAGAATGGTCCATTATAGATGCCGACCATCAGACATGCAGACGAAAAGGGTGATCATCTCTTGCTCTGCTCTGGAGGACAGACAGACCAAAAGGATGACCAGAAAAGTATTTAGAAATGCGAAAGTCGACCCACAATGCACCAGGGGGAGGATCAAAGTGAAGGAGCATATTAAACAGCTCGTGTTCCTTTGAGGTTTTCTTTTTCTGAAATGCTCTCAGTGCATTTAATTCCTTTTCAAATGATCACAGGGAAAAATACCAACAGGCCGTATGAGTTTTCAGTTAGTGGCAAGATTTTGTCTCATTAAGGAGCCCAGAACTGTGATGGGTTTGAAATGATGTTCTGCATGGAGCAGAAATCCCTTTCAACTTTTTTTTTTTTTTTTTTGGTGGGGAGAAAAAAAAACAACCATCAAAAATGAAGTCATGAGCTCAGGGTGAAATCTTGCCCCTAAAACAGTAGGCTTGACAAAACACTACACTGAAAAGCCCTGGAGGGGTTGAGGGAAAGAATACAGTAGAGTAGCTACACACATATATACTCTCACATGCAGAAATGAATGAAGTCCATTACACATCGTTCTTTTTTTTTTTTTCCTTTTTTTCTTTCTTTTGACTCACTGGGCACAATGCTGTGTACGGGGGTTTGTTCATTTTTCATCTAAATAACTTTTACAGGCGAGCACATTCATGCTCAGAGGGGCTGCTCAGGCCCATTGACTACCACCATGATGGAAGTGAATGAAAGGCAGGCACAGATATTGTGCATCGCTGTTAAAAATGCTACTTCAGTGAATTATTGATACAGCCCATTGTGCCCAAACAGACAGTGGTTTTGTCCTCTGACTTGCTCAATATTTCCTCACATTCATAGCACAGTTTTGTTCAGCCTTTTGCGCCTGTGTGTTCTAGCTCTCCCTCAGTTTTTCTTCCAAACTGTCTTTTAAACGGTTCACCTTGCTCCAAATTTAGCCTGGTATTTCTCCCTGCATACAATTCTGGTGTACAGGTATAGCATCAGTCGATCTTTTACAGAATTCCCTTTTCAAGCTCTTCTGCTCTTCTGAGGTACAAGAAAAGCAACACATTATTAAACATGGGTTTGAAACATTAATCAAATCTTAAGTGGCATCAGATCTGCCTGATGTCAATACTGATTCCTATATCGTGATGCCTCCCTAGTGTCATCATTAATTGAGCACCCATGTAACTCATCAGAAAAGATAAGTCTGACCAGAAAAATATCGAAGAAACATTTCCCAGTCGCGGTGATGTCAGACTAAATCCATACAGCCCAGCAAAGTGATCGATTGCCAGATTCAGGCTGGCTTCAGGAGGGTATTAACTAACCCCTGATCCATCCATAAACCTACTCGACCTTTGACATCTCCAAATCACGCTGTAGAGACCGATGCATACACAAATAGAATAAAACGGTGAATGATGTGAGTATATTGGAGACGTTTGGCATGTCTGGTGCTGCAAGGTTACATGTTCCAGACTCAACCTTCACCTCCATCATGCAGGTCATATTTCTCCTCCAGACACCACCATACTTCCTTAATCCTCATGACCCCCTTATTACCCCCACCCCAGCCTTACTCTAAATTTGTGCGAACACACACATACACAAAGCTTATGCACCTTTATGAAGGCCTAATGATCTATTGCCTACCCGTCCACACAGAGACACGCACTGTGTCCTCACACTACCTCTGTACTCTCATACACACACTCATTTCCTTCATCCTCTGGGCACAGGACCCTCCTCATTAATCACTCTCAGTAAAGGCCTGCCCTGTGTGTGTGTGTGTGTGTGTGTGTGTGTGTGTGTGTGTGTGTGTGTGTGTGTGTGTGTGTGTGTGTGTGTGGCAGGCACTAGTACATATGCAGAGCTTGTTTCCTGGCGACCTTGCTTTGGCCAGCTGAGGGACCTGCTCTGTCTCTAGCAGGCTGAATACTAGTCTACCGAACACACACATTAGCCATGTGTCCTAATCCTGCACTTTACCTTTGTCACACAGCTGACAGAGGCTTGCTAGCATTCTGCAACATCTTTTACATGCTAGCTTTGGGTAAAGTGTGTGGGCTGGGTGATGAGGTAAAAATAGTATATCACGATATAAGACTTTTTTTCACGATTCATGATATTTATCACAATACATGTAATCAAAGACTAAAAACGTCAGTAAAGACAGATTCTTATAAACTACTAGTGAGAATAGTGAGTGATTTTTATTCAACATCTGCTGCACATCTAATTAAACCAGTCTAATTACACTGCTTGTAATAAAACCTGCAGCAGATCAGTGTTTTATTAAGCACTAACAGTATCCTCGATATGCTTAGAAAAGTATGTTATCACGATACAATAAAATATCGCCATATTGCCCAGCTCTACTGTGTGGCTTAATCTTCACATACTTGCCTCAAACTGTTTCAGGTTAAGTAATTTCATGCTATGGTTTCATACTGTTGTCTATAAAACCAATACAACATTCCTGCTGCTACCGATTTTAGCCCTATGACATACCTCTACATGTTTCTGTAGTGTGTCAGAAACCATGTGATGGGTGCAGTTATATTGGTATCAGCAGATAATTAGGTTAGGTTTGATGTTTTAATACTAAAGACTGATAATATTAAGTTTCCATTTCTTGTTTGGGTTAACCAATTACCCAACCCATTAATTCATCACATGTAATGCTCCTTTAAAACATACGCAACCAGCTACCGCCTCTTTTCAGACTGCTGATGCATAGTCCTTGGACAACCAACGTGTACGGGTACCAAGCTCTTATGCATCGGTGTATGCTGATGTGGGGAGAGAGCCATCTACCCTCCTGGAGAGAGCAAGGGCAATTGTGCTCTCTCAGGCACCGGCTGCTTATGGTACACAGCCTGATCTAGGATTCGAACTAATGATCCTCGGGTCAGCGCCTTCAGATTTAGTCCGCTCAGACTCAGATTATTATTTTTATTATTATTGTTATATATATATATTTTATTTTATTTTATTTTATTTTATTTTTTATTTTTTTTGTTGCACAGTGCAGTAGCAGTGTTCCGGGGGTGGCAAAGACTGACATGCCATCCTCCCTATTACAGTCAATGTTATTCTGAAGCTGCTATTTTAAGGTAGAAGTCTGTTGTAAGTACCTCTTCTGCTGACTGAGCGGTAGACTATGCTTAATCAACCGGCTTATTCTACATAATTATGCTTCATGTCAACATGCATGCTACTTCAGACCTTGCACACACAATCACATTCACACACACACACCCCACTACAGCTGTGACCCCAGCTGCTCACACACGCAGACAGGAAGCAGTGTGTCCTTGTCCTGGCTGCTGTGTGTGTTCCCTGGCTCTGAAAGACTGTGTGCGTTGTTTGGCCTTGCACAGCTGAAGCATTGCACAGATGTCTGCTTTTGCTAACAGTTCTTATTGGTTTTTAACAACAGGGGTCTCAGTGGGTATTCCAAAATTTCTCTCCAAACTCAGAAATCATATTTATTTACACACTGATGATTTATTTTCCCTGCTTGTTAGCTCCGAACAGATGTTTGAACTGGACTTAAATAGACCAGTAGGAAAGCCCACAATGAAATGAAGACACTCTGCACACACTCATACGCTGCTGGATGGTGTTAGTAAGCATCTGTTAAACTGTAAAGCCGGTGTGCTGGCATGTCCTCTTCCATGTCTGGAGAGAACAGAGCAGCTGCTGCACGTATCTGACTAATAAGGAATTTCTGCTGTATGAAAGGGCAGACTGATGATCAGTATACTAATTGATTTTTGGAGGTAAAAGCTCTGCTTTTGAAAGCGCTTTGGATTAACCTCAAGGCCTAGCAGTTCCCTTTCAGAAGAAATTTGATGACCGTATTGCCCCTTTGTCTTGTCTGTGTGCATTTGAAGCTGGACTTGAGAAAATGTCAGGGGTTTTAGCCATTCACAAAGTGTATAATAGATAATGGGAAGTGTACATGTTGAAAGATTTAATGCTGGCTAATCACAAACCCGTAATTCTCACAGTGGTCATAAGAGAACTGTGACATTTCTCAATGCCTTTGGCCTTTGCATACTTTGCCAGTCACCTCTAATCTGTCACCTTTCCTCAATGCAGGGGTGGGCAACATTTCTTAAATTTATCTCGGTATTTTCTGTCATCTAATAAATAACAATATGAATTTACTGTTTACTGAGCTTACTGTAGTTAAGATTTGTTAACATTCACCTTTACACCAGTATACCTCTCAACCCTACCTCGATATATCTGCTGTAGTAGGATAATTAGGGGTGCATAATCAATTTAGTTTAACTGTTGTGAAAATAATTAATCGAATGCTGCAATTAAAGACTCACTAACAGTGGGAATTGAAGTTTACATTCCTCTACCATTGTATGATCTGGCCATAAATAATGTGGAATACTTACTACAGTAGTTTAGTTGTTTAGTTGCTGTGTAAATTGATTGTTCTGGATCTATGAAGGTTTAGGATGAATTAGTGGGTTGGGTCATTAAAATGTTAATTACATTCTTGTCATTCTTGAGCAGAAGTGAGCAAAGGCCTCTTGCCTGCCACTCTGCTCAACATGTTCATCTTATGCGGAGGAGTGCATGCATGCATGAGGAGTGTTTTTTTCAGAAATTTGTTGTAAAGGACCTGTGTTGATTTTTAGAAGCAATTATTGCCTGGAAGTGAAGCGTTTTTCATTCACAAGCTGTGAAACTTGCCGGTGGTCGCTGTCCATAAGTTTCAGGCCAAAATTCTGATTTCTGAGGACTGATTTCCTGTAGACTGGAATTTCTGCTACTGCTAGTATGACCATACGCTTCGATACACCTGCAAATTCAGTTACTTCTTTCACACTATGGCTTTTGGCATGCCCACATACAATCACTTCTTTCTTGCAAACATTAACATCTGGTTTACGACTCGTTTTCCACACCTCGAACGAGGCGTTCACTGCGCTGTACCACCTCTTCTCAATCTATGAATCCTGTCACACACTCCGCAGGTATTTTATTACCCTGATCATCCTTTTGCAACACCATCTGCAGGAGCCTAAAGCTGTTACCACCTTAAACACACAAGATGACAATTTTTTTTATCATCTTGTGTCATTTTGTGCTTATATCTCTATATCTAGGAAAAGGTCTGCTGAATGTAACATTATTCAGTCATTCCTAGCTCAATATTAATATCTATAAAGCCTGAACCACATTTAGCTCTCCCAGATTCAGTCTGTCTATGGTTAAAATGCACTCAGGCGGGCTGACTGCTGCTGCCCTTGACAGTTCCATTTTTCCCCACAGTCTCTTGAGTTTGTGGCTGAGGCATCTTCTAATTGTCTGATTCCAGTTCTACAGTTATGAGATCTTTTCTATTGTGTGTTTGTGCGTGTGTGTGATGCCGCAGGTCTGCTGGAGATGGGCAGAAAGGATTGCTGTAATTACCCCTCTGGGTTTGTATGAGCCGTAGTGATTGTGTTAATGGTTCTGGGCCAGTTTGTCCTGTATACTTACGGCTGTCATAACCCAATTTTTAACGTGTGTGTGTGTGTGTGTGTGTGTGTGTGTGTGTGTGTGTGTGTGTGTGTGTGTGTGTGTGTGTGTTTGTTCTCGCATGGCCAGGGTATCTCAGGTTGCTCTCTTGGGCCTGCTGATGCAGATCTATGGCTGCCGTCCATGAACACGGGCCGCTCCATTAAAGCTTCTCAGTGGCGACTCTGTGAAAGGCAATTAAAGCAAAACAAACAGCACGCCGCGGAGGGGGAGATCACTTCCCATGCAGTGGGATTTATCAGTGCCTTTACTCCACAGTTTTCTGCTGACCAAGGACTAAAGTGCGCTCTCCATTTGCCCCTCTGCTCTCTCTCGCTCTCTCTCTCTCTCTCTCTCTCTCTCTCTCTCTCTGCTTTAGCTGGCATTAACACCATCACACTCAGTTTTTTCTTGAGTAATCCTCTGTATCCATGTGTCGTTTATCCTCCTATCTCTTTCTTTCTGCTGGTCATAATCATTCAAGGTTTTTTTCTTTCTTCTGTCTAAGTCTCTGTTTCTTTCAAGAGTGTCTTTATAATGTTCTAATGTGATGGGGCACATACGGAGTACATTAGTGCAGTGGTACCCAATTTATGTCCTGAAGGGCCTTAGTCCAGCTCAGGTTGGTAATTTTCCTGCTCAGACGCATCTGTTTCAGCTCCTTAATTAACTATCCGGGTTAGTAGGTGTGTTTGAGCAGGAAAATCAGCAAATTGTACTGGGCTCTGGCCACGCAGGGCCAAAAATAATGACCCTGGGGTAATGTGGTGCTGGGCAGTAGACTGTCTGTACCGGTATACTGGTGCTGGTGTCACATGAGAATGCTAATATTTTTGTCTTTTAAACTTTAGCTATATTAATCAAAATGCATGTTAATTACAATGTTTTTTATGTTGCTTTGAAAGTCTATGGAATAACAGATTCATGAATCAGATCATGGCCAGAGTTTATGGTTATACTCATTCAGACTAATCCTGTATATTTTAGCTATATAGGCCTTCAAAATGAATGAATATGGATTTAATTCCCTAAAATGTTGCTGGTGGTAACACAGGTCTGCTGTGAAAGTAGCCAATATAGATTCACACATTTTGCACGCAATTCTGAGAGTGGGAGTGATTTTCATATTGGCAGCATTTTTACAGGCTAGTAGTTAAGGATTGCTTTTGAGGTGTGAATGTGTGTGCCGTGCAACTCTTGCACTGAGCGGATTACCTTATTTGATTGGTTTTGTCGTCAGAGCTTTTAATGAGGTGTTAAATCATGCATATGATGGTATGTTTATTTTCAATATTATTTACAGTTTTCCTAAAATTTGTACAATACATAGTCTTGCTATGTATTGCTATATTATATGATATTGCTCTAGTATTGCAATATATCACAGTATATTGAGGCATAACCCCTATATCGCCAGGCTCTTGTCAATACACAGCCCTAGTAAAGTAGTATGTTTCTTTCCAGCAAATGTGGTTCCGAACGAGTGTAGTCCTGATTCTACGAAATTCCAGAATGTAAAAAATGTCATGGGTTAATTTCCTTTTAACGCATATGTTGTACTGTGATTCCTTAGACATATTTAAAAAGATTGTCATATTGAATGTTATCAGGGCCAGGCTACTAGGTGTGTAGTGGCAGGGCAGGGCTGCTGCTGATAGAGGCTGAGATTCGCTTTAGCTGTGTAGCTGTGATGCGAGGCCTGGGAGTGTCAAAAATGGAACATGACTCAAACCTGTGACTGAGGAACTGGAAACGTGTCAAATGAAACATGAAATGCCTGGCTTTTTCTTGTTAGCCCGAGAACAGATTCAGGGTCTCTAAGAAGCTTACCATTTGTTTGTAGAAACACACACACACACACACACACACACACACAGGCAGGAAGTCACCTCTGCCTCTGACAGTTGTGGTAATAAAGCTGACACCCTCTCCCCAGCCACTACCACCAGCCCCTCCCCCCCATCGCTCCCCTCTGTCAAGAGAGAGAGAGAGAGAGAGAGAGAGAGAGAGAGAGAGTGTCTGGGTTTTAAATGTGGGATGTTTTGTATGTGATCCATATTTAATGCGTCAGGCCTGATGCCAGGGCTGAGCTGGTTATTTGGGGGACGTCTAGCCTGACTCACATGAAAACGTCGAGCTCCTGTGCGGCGCTAAAGGAGAAGGATGAGGCTGACTTGCCTGTTCCAGTTTAGCGTCTCCAGAAGGCCTCCGTCATATTAAAGCCTTGTCCTGAGGGGATCAGACTGAAGGCAGAAGGGCTAGCAGGCTGTCATTTTCATCCATGAGAATTACACGACTAGCTAGATGCCATGGCTGCTTGTTAGAGTGGTTAAATGGCTCTTAATGATGCTGGACTGCTGAATAAATCTTATGTAAATTCAAATCTCAGTGTAATTAATCACAAAAAGCCCACAGTTGGGGTGCTCTGCTGAGTACTTTGCTTGCTGTTCCACATTGTTTTGGTGTCTTTTAAAGCAACATTATGTAACATATTTACCTTAAAATGCTGACTTTAAATTGGGAGAATAGTTTCTGTATCGTTGCTTCTTTGGGCTTGGCACGCTGCTAACTGCACTATGTAACTTTGGTAAACTGGGCTGGACAGCGCACGAGTGACTTCCACTTCTCGACTTCCTGACCAATTCTTACATATTGCTGTTTTAAATTAGAAATAATAATAGAATTAATACACAGTACACACTGTTGTCTGCATGCTTGAACGAATCACAATAAGCCGTATAATCGTATGCCTTTCTGTAGAGCAGTCCCTGACTGTGTATTCAAACCACAACCAAGGCATAACTTAAAATAATCCCAGCTACAGTTTGAGCCGGTAAAACTGTGCAGCGCTAGAAAGCTGTAATATATCATAGACGAAAGAGAAAGCTATGGCTCCAAATGTCTTAAATGCTGAGAATGCAAATGTCTGACACATTATGGGATATTTAGTTTGTGACCACACTGCATCATCTAATTATGGGCACGTACACTACTGCTCTGTTGCACTCCTCGAGACTGCTTTGTTAAAGCCTTACATGCAGCATAATGGGGTCTGTGGAATCTAATGACTCTCAGAAAGAGATATAACAAGTGAGTGATCTGTAGATGATATGATCTCTCTGATGTGGTCCTTCCTAAGCCTTTTGCCCTACATGGGCCTGCATAATCTCAAGTAAAGGCTCCAGGGCAGCTGTCTTGTTTATCCATGGAGAAGTGCCATTGTTTCTGTTATTTCCTTTGCTGCTGCTTTTTTTCCTTTGTCTGAGAGTAGCAGCCTGTCACCCTTTGAGAATGTGTCACTGATTATTCTGTCTGGTATAGCAGCTGCAAGGACATTTCCTCAATGAGACAAGACTTCTGCCGACAGACACGAGGCCGGATCAGGCAGGTAGCGCGTGTGATGAGGAGATGCAGAGACAGCTAGCCGTAATCAGTGTGTGTGTATGTGTGTATGTGTGTATGAGCCAGAGACAGCTACCTATGTAGCATAGAGGAAAGAATGAATAAACAGCATTTTGTCAGGAGACTGGTGGACAAGTCAGCTAGACAGCATGACTGTAGCTCTGAGCTGGATTTCAGGCTGGCTACACGGACAGCCTCTGCACATGTGAGCGTGTTGTCATGGGCGTGGGATGGGTAGACAGCTGGCCGTGTGTGATTTAGACCAGACACGGGCTGTTCAGCATGTTGTCATGCTACCTGACCTTACTCCACTCTCAGTGTCTAAATATAATAGAGTATAATGATGAGAAAACGGTACAGGTGCTGAGACCAAGACAGACCAGGAGCCTGTTGGAAAATGGTCAGTGCATAGCTGGCTATACAGTGAAGTGATAGGTTGGTGAAAAATCTAATTTATACAATTTATCCTTACTGAAGTTTGCCTCCTTTATTTAGTTTTGTTTTGGAGCTGTGAGCTACGTAGAAGAACATTTCCTCTCAGATTTAGATCTTTTAAAATCATTTTTACCCCAGTTTTCCTCCCCAATTTAAGACGACCCATTTCCCAGTTCATGTGTTAGGACTCTTCCCTGTCACTTGTAGGAGGGTGTTACATGTGGATTCAGCCACCGCTTCTTTTCAAACTGCTGCTGATGCATCATCATTGGGCAGCCAACATGCTCTGAGGAAAGCGGTCCATGATGGTGGGGTGAGGGAGGGCTATCCTGGTCCTGATATAAGACCAAAAGAGCTTGCTCTTATATCTTAGTATCTTCAGTATGCCTGCTACAACTGATGTTTGATAATTGTGTGTGTGTGTGTGTGTGTGTGTGTGTGTGTGTGTGTGTGTGTGTGTGTGTGTGTGTGTGTGTTTGCATGGTAAGGGCACAAGCTTTTTTTTATGTTAAGGCTGCTAAAACGGTGCTTAAACCTTTGAAGGGGGTGCTTCAGCAGTGTGGGTGTGTGAGGGTTGGTGGTGGAGGAAGAGGGGTTCGGGTTATTGAGTGATAAGCCTTTTTCATCATTTGCCATGCCCAGAGAACTGTCCTTCAGCACCGCCAGATAGAAGCAGTAGTCGGAACTGATTCCTCTGTTACCTAAACAGCAGAAGCATTTTAGCGGCGCAATACAGCAACCACACTTTTATGAGGGAAGCGATTTGCTTTGCAGTGAAGAAAGTGGAGAATTAATCTTCACTTACACAGCTATGCTCTCGAGGTGCTCTCAAGCCATACACATAAAACACACTTGTGGGCATTGAACACAAATAAACGCACTTGTGAATGTTAAAGTAGCGCTGTAACTGGTGAAGAAGAATGCTGACTAAAGGTAGCAGCAGTTATTGCTCTCCTTACCTTCACTGTTTAAACAGGCAACCATACATCATTCATAGCGACTAAACACACAAAGCTGAAGAAATCTCTAAAATGTAGTTCATGCAAATGCAGTGTTCTTGTGGAGAAAAGGTTTGGACACCCTATGCCTTAATAGCTGATGTTCCCCCGTTTGGCTGAAACTGTCCACAAGTCTCTGACATTGACCAAGAGATAGATTCTCCCACTCCTCTATGCAGAATTTGTTCAGCTGTGTGATGTTTCATGACCTGTTTCATGACCTGTTTCATGACCTGTTTCATGACCTGTTTCATGACCTGTTTCATGACCTGTTTCATGACCTGTTTCAAGACCTGAATGGTCTTAGGAGTGTGTTTGGCTGGTTTCAGCTACATTTAGCAGGCTGGTTTATCCAGGTTTGCTTGCTTTCCCTTTCATTAAAACTCAAAACACTGCTAATCCTGCAAGTACCTTTGGGCTTGTTTATTTATTTTTGCCAGGAACTAGTGACCTCACAACGCTCCCCTGTGGACAACTTAAATGCACATTGGGGAATGGGCTATCTGGCCATGTAGTAGGTAGAAACAGAACAGAAATCACATTAGACACATGTATTTTGAAATATTGTCCTTATTTGGCAATACTTTCATCATTAGTTTTATGGTATGTGGTATTACTGTTACTATATATGTGTGTGTGTGTTAAGTGGAGAAAAAGGTTGAGTTGCTCTTTTTTGTGCTATTTGGATGATGGAAGACGACTTTTTTAGACTTATGTTTTGATGGAGAGAAGGTCTGCGGTTGCGTGTGCAGTGAATGCAGGAGTCGCCATATGTACACACAAGTACTAATTGCGTATAACAGAGAGCAAAAAAAAAAAAAGTATACGTTGTCGGCCTAATTACATGTGATGTGATGTGATGAAAATTATGAAAAGACCTGTGAACCTACCAGGGGTGTTAAACAATTTTAGGGGGGGGGGGTGCTTCAGCACCCTGGCACTGTGCCTGGAGTTAAATATTAGTCATGTGTGTGCCTAGAAGAAAGGGGTCATCTTTTTCCCACTTTTTTTTCTTTTTTAAATGTGTGGTGGCACATTAATGCATGTGCATATTCCACAGTAATTAAATCAGTGCTTGCTCTGGTGAGCTGTGGAAAACACTCCGTCCCTCTCCATCTCCCTTATACTCACATACACATGGTGTCACCGCAGCCAGACGGGGCTTGCAGGCAGATGGACCATCCTTTTTCTCCTCGTTGCAGATTGGACAATGACATCCGAGGCACAGCTCTCTGACTGTTTCTTCACCTCCAACTGTTCACATTTGTCATAATGTATTCTGCCGTGCTGCCAGTATATGGACATGTCACGGATTGTACAACCCAACGACACCATAAACAGGAACAGAAAGGGGCTTTTTCGGCTGTCACTGGTTGCAGGAGCCAGTATTTCAGAACAAGCCTCTTGAACGCGGAGGTGGTTATGCCAATATCAAGAGGGCTTCTACTTACTGAAGACAGTATTTATTTTTACTCTGATTTTGACCCACTGACTCTGTGATGTGAATTATAATCATGCCAGGGACACTAGTTTATTGCTTTTGTTAGAGAGTGAGTATGAGTGTGTGTGTGTGTGTGTTGAGAATCTTGAGTGGGACATTAAGGCTGAAGGCCTATTGAAGCTTCTTCATACTTAAGTGGATAGAAGAGCTTTAGAGGTAGTCACTGAACTGCAGATGCTGGTGTGAGCACAAACAAAAAAGCGAGTGGACCAGCAACTGCACAAGTGGTGTATAAGGTCCTTCACTGACAGATCTCCCTCTCTTTTTCTTTCGGTCTCTCCAGCAGGTGTGAGCTCGGCCCAGAGGGTAGTCTCAGTGCAGCCTGGACCCCTGGTACGAACGGAAGGCTCTCATTTGACCATCTGGTGTAACGTGACTGGCTATAAAGAAGGAGTGGAGCAGGACTTTGAATGGTCCATGTACCTGCACACTGCCCCAGACAGGGAAATCCGCATAGTGAGCACAGCCCAGCCCAACTACGCCTACGCCGTGTACTCACAGAGGGTCAACAGCAAAGAGATTTACGTGGAAAGACTGAGTGGAGACTCCGCTCTTCTTCACATCACCAAGCTGCAGGCCAAGGACCAGGGAGTTTTTGAGTGCTACACGCCAAACACGGACGGCCAGTACTTGGGCACCTACAGCGCCCGGACCAACCTCACCGGTGAGTCAGATCTTAAGAAACACTTCACATGGCGAGGCAGTTAATGTCTTGTAATAGATTTAACCTATAAATAAGTATCTTGGGTCATGACTCATGACCTCCTTTCCAGCTTCTGCTTACACTGGAGCTGTGATGGAGCTAATGGAAGCTTATTCACACCAATTAGTGTTAGTGTTATTAGCAAACTGCATGGTTACTCATCACACACTTGCCTCAAACTACATCAAGTAATGTCAAGTACACCTTGTGTCTCAAAGAGACGTTGTAGGGGACGCTGTATCCTAAAATGTTTTTGACAGTTTTTCTTTGTTATATGTACACTGATTAGCCATAGCATTAAAACCACTAACAAGAAGTGAATGAATTAAATATCTAGATACATGATACCTGTCAAGGAGTGGGATCCACATATCAGACAGCAAGTGAAAAGTTAGTCCTTGAAACTGATTTGTTAGAAGCAGGAAAAATAGGTAGACATTTGGGTCACAGCGTCTCCAAAACAGCAGGTCCTGCGGGGTTTTCCTGGTATACAATGATCAATACTTACCAAATGTGCTACAAGGAAGTATAACCAGTAAACGGGCGACAGAGTTATGGGTGCCTCACTGATGTGGGTCGGGAGTGAAGACTAACCTGTCTGGTCTGATCCCACGAAAGAGCCACTGTAGCACAACTGCTGAAGTTTATCCATGCCTTGACAGGACCGAGCTTATTTGGCGGTGCTAGGGGGGGCCACACATTATCTAGGTAATTTCAATGTCATGGCTGTTCAGTGTGCTCTACAATTTAAAAGTTTGAGTCGCTATTGTCAATATAAAAGTAATTTTTGATCTAGAAGATACTTCTATGACAGGAAAGTGTTAAAGGAATGGAAAAAAAATACAATTAGTATTCAGCATTTATGGCTATCAGTATAATGCTGATAAAATTTTGTGACTAGAAATTGGAGTGAAAGAAATAATCCATTGCTGTAAATATTGGTATTTATACAAAATGTCAATCTAGCTTGTATCTTGCTTGTTGTGCAGAATGAAGTACATTTTAGATCTTTATTGAATGAAATAACAGCAGTTATTAATATGACATGTTTAGTAGTTTTAAACAGTGGTATAAGTGCTGGGTTGCTAACAAGCCAATATATGAATGAACTGTTGGCAAAACACCCATGCATTTTAACTCTGCTAGTTCTGACCCCAGAGCTATTGACGGTACATCTCCATTTCTGGTCAATTTAGCCTGTACTGCTACACTGCGCAAAACTTCACCACCTCACTTAAAATTTACAAAACCTCCACTGAGTCTGTAAGTTTATTCTTACTGAACTGTGTGAAATTCAGCCATGTCAGAACTTGGAGTGACACCGCTTCGACACCTGCTTCTTCATCAGCCATGCTAATGGCTCCGTGTTAATTGGTGGAGTTTTAATGCCTGGGTGGATTTATGGTAGCAGCATCAGTCATTTGCTAGGGCTGGCTGTGTAATGGAGTAGGTAACTGACAGAATGCCAGTCCATCTGCGTGCCAGCCCACCCCATCATTAACCAGGACACAGGCCTGTTCTGCTGCTCTGATATCAGCCACCACAATACAATTATCCTTAGCCTTTTAATCATGATCATAATTAAACCCATTCTCTACACACACACACAAACACATAACCCAAAACACACACACAGGCCACGGTTGTCTGTGATAACGCTTTTAATTCTATCAATTTTCTACATAGGTGATATGATTTTTTTTCATGAGCTTTATGTGTGATTGAGATATACACCAGGTGTATGTGAGCGGGTGGGTGCTGGGTATGTCCTCAGTCATTGTTTCACCTATTGTTCAAATCCAATAACCAGATAAGCAGTTGTAGGTTTTTAAACCAAACCTAGGGGTGAAATGATACACATACGCTGTAAAAAGCGATAGTCCAGTTTAACCCTAATCTTTGTGGCAACAAGCAGTTGAACTTGGGTATATTCAACGCAAATACTTTGAACAAACCAACAGTGAAGTTGAATTTTTGGGCAGTGGTGGCATTTGCAGGGACAGTGATCGTTCTGAGGTTAGAGCACCGGGCTGTTGTTGACAGGGTTGCGGGTTTGATACCTGGGCTCGGCAAAGTGTGCGTTTGCTCATTTGTGTGTGTGTGTGTGTGTGTGTGTGTGTGTGTGTGTGTGTGTGTGTGTGTGTGTGTGTGTGTGTGTGTGTGTGTGTGTGTGTTCACTGCACGGATGCGTTAAACACAGAGGCCAAATTCTATCTGTGTCTAACACAAATGGTGAATATGGTTGTCTTGTCTAAAGTATTTATTTGAATCTAACTGGGTTTAATCAACTCCTAAACGAATACCTGGATATTGAATTTGCAGTATTTACTTGAGTTGAACTGGGTTTATTCGGTGAGATTTCTTTGAATTAACTAATATTGAATGAAAATAATTTGAGTTTAATGAACCCAGTTCAATTGCATGTAATCACATGAAGATTGTTTTTAGGTTTACTCTTCGTACAGTGTATTTTCAGAGTTATGATTTTTTGCGTTATGAATTCAAGATTCGATGACTAAGTTTGACTAAATTGGGAAGATGCATTTAGGTGCCCTGTTCTGATCATTGTCGATACTGTGAAAAATCAGAGAATCAGAATCACAATCCGATTGAATTGCCATGTAAGTATGTTCAGAATGTCAGTTTCTTCAGGTACTCATTTCAGGTGAGTTCAGTTGAGTTGAGTTTGTGCACGTGTTTGTGTGTGTGCTCTGAACAGTAAAACCGCTTTTAATATGGTATCAATGTGTGAGTCATGAGTGGTGTGGGTTGGAGAGCGTGCGTAATGTCATGCAGGGAGCCACCTGTTTAAGGACAGCCATATTGTTTTCTGGCCCTTTATGCCCTACCACCCCCTCATACAACCCCCCTGAACCCCATCTGTCATGGGACACTTCCTTATAACTGCTAAGACCTCGTTTGCTGCTGAAATGTTACTGCCGTTAGATCACGGTTGTGTATTTCAGACCTGACTCATAACTCATCTAGACAGTGGTACTTTAGTCAGCAAGTGACTGGACAGATCTGCCCAACTGTGTATTACTCACACGTATCGGCACTGTCTGTGGCACTGTAATGGCATGGTCTTATACTCTCCTGTTTAAGTCACTTTTAACCGTCAGAATGCTTTGTGTACTATTTTTTGTTAGTATGACCGTATAGACCTCTGAGATTATGGGTCTGCGTCATGCCCAAATAAGGTCTTTTGGTCCGAGACGTTTTTGAAAGGCTGTTTAAAAATCTGAGCTATTACCTTTTTGTGAACCTTAGTGTTCAAAGGCTTGTCATCATATTGTCATCAGTATGAAGTGTTTTTTTTTAAATAACAGGATGCACAGAAAGACTCTCACTGTCCTTAATGCTGACCTCTCCATGGATCTTCCCATCACTCCCACACTGCTTAGCTGCTTATCTGCACCACTTCCTCCCACAGCCCTGCCTAGTGCCTCTACCACATGCCATTATACAGCCTCAGCGAGCTCTGGTCAGTGGTGAAACTATTGCAGAACATTCAGAAAACCGCAGGAGAGTCATGTTGGGTTTTTTTTCTATCAAAGACAGAAGATGCACATAATGTTTTCTGACAGACAAAAATTACATTTTGAATATAACCACAAATCTGGTCAAACCACACATGACAAACCTCACGCTTAAGCAGTAGTCCTTAGGATTTGGGGATTCCAGAGACCTCTCTGTTAAGAATGTGTTATTGTACCACATTTGGCTTCCTGTTTTAGCAGCTAGTCATAAAATTATAAAATATCTTACCTGTTCAGCAAGAAAAAAATCTTGTTCTGCATCAATTCTGAGTCCTATCAGGTCTCCTCTTGTTTTGCTATTCTGTTTAAATCTGTGCCATTACGAACCAGCAAAAGGTCTTTGATCCTCTTTTAGATGTAAGTCTCTGTGCATGTGACATAAGTATGTAAATGTAATGTGGCCAGGAAAACGCCTGCACAACCTACCAGACCACTTTGTTTGCAGGAATGGCCGCAGAAGCACATTGATGGCATTTATTATCATTGCAATTATTTATTATACAATTATTGTCCACTCAGGAATGCTACTGCTTTCAATAAAAAAAGTCCCAACGATTGCCAACAGAGGTTCTAAGGTTTTTATTCATTTAAATTTAAAAGGTATTAATTTAATATTTTAAAACGTATTTAAAAAATACTGCGCTTCTGCTATTCAAAATCATCTTCAATCTCTAGTAAATTCAGTTTATACTTGTTTACCCAAGTCACATTATCTGAGTGTGTGTGTGTGTGTGTGTGTGTGCGCGTGCACTAATAGTGATTTCTTTCTATTATCCATACTCACATTACATCAGAGGTTACACATACCACATAGATATGAAGGCTATACTGTACATACAGTTGGACCCAAAGTAATGCTGTGTGTGTGCGTGTGAAAAGCTTTTTATAACCGAATATAGCAGATATTGTGTGAACCCTTGAGCTGGGCAGCTTCTTTTCATATGCATGAATAGGAGGTCAGTAGCAGCTTCTATTGCATTTTGGTGTTGTGTTTGGATAGACCGTGACCTTTCATGGCTTTTGTATTTATGTGTTCCTGTGTGTTCCTGTGTGTGCCTGTGTGTGCCTGTGTGTGCCTGTGTGTGCCTGTGTGTGCCTGTGTGTGCCTGTGTGTGCCTGTGTGTGCCTGTGTGTGCCTGTGTGTGCCTGTGTGTGCCTGTGTGTGTGTGTCTAGAGGCTTTTTGCAGGGGTGTCCAAACGATTTGAACTGGTGGATCGAAATGTAATCTTAGCCGTGAACCAAGGGCAACAAAATACCAAGAAAATCCATGTGTAATTCGTCTGATAATACCTTCTGTAAAAACCAAAATGTCACCTTCAAAGTACATGTTGTCTGCAGGTCTCAAGAAAGAGTGAAAAGAAAATGCCCTGCCGTTTGGCCAGACCAAGCCTGAGTGGAAAAAAGTGCACAAAAGTGTGCAAAATTAGAAATAAAGTGAATATAGACCAGGCCTGTGAGCTGTTGAAGCTGCAGCAAACGCCGGTTGTAGGTTTAGGCTGTGTGTGTGTGTTGGTGAGAACTTACACACCACACACACTGACCCTCTCTATGTTTCTAACCTCTTAACCCCCCCATCTTTCCACTCCTGTATTGGTCTGTCAGTAGCTCCTCAGCAGCTGTGTGTGCCTCATCATTCAGCATTTCCTCCATTCCCCTTATCCTCCATCTCCACCCACTTATTTTCTCTGCTTCTGGCCCCCTTTATCATATTCAGTGCACATGCAGCCTTCCTGTTGCTTTTGTCCCAGAGTGCTTTTGCTGCAGCTGAAACATGAGCAGAAGCTTGTTTAGGTGTGACAAGGGATCAGGTTAGGCTTGGTGCTTTTTATTCAGGTGGCGAGTCGTGCTCCAAAAGTGTGGCTTCCACGTGGAAAGAGGAGGCCTGTTACTGTTTGGTTTTTTTCTGCCTTTTTGATTTTTTTTTTTTTTTAAACATTGCTGTTGATTGAGTGAGTCAAGCAGTAGATCTGCTAGATTGGCATTGAACTGAGGTTGAATGAATGACTCCATGACAAGATCTGCTGCCTCTGGATCACTGAATATTTCATATTTGGCAGTGATTTGTCTGCTGTTAAAGCGGCCAGTCGAAACCTTTCTCCAAAGTACAATAGTAGTCTGTAAAAGGAGCAGAAGTCACTGAATGTGTGTCCAATATATCATATTGAACCTCACCCAATAAGTGCCCAGATTTAACCTCCCAGAATTAGAAGGGTCATAAATTAACTGGTTCTGTGAAGACCCCCCCCCACCCCCCGTCTAGCCAGGAGTCATAAATGGAGCAGCTCTGTTTTAAGGATAGGACATTTCAGCATTGCCATGGCAACGTGCACATGTGCAATAGTCACATCGCAGGGTGTGTATTATCATCTTTTTCAATAATACCAAACTTTGTCAGCGTTTACCTGAATTAAGCACACGGCACCTCCAGAAGGCTTGGCGGTATGGTCTGGTGTCTCAGACCCCCCTCCAAGTTCACTTTAGCTCACAGAGCTATATCTTAACCAACTGTAGCACCACAGATATGTACAAAAAAGAATAATATATTGTTATATATTATATAATACGTTCAGACAGTTCTGTGGCAAAGCAGGTAGTGTGTCTTCCGCCAGCTCCAGGCATGGGGTTGTGGGTTTGATCCTTACTGCAGCTTCCCTCTACCTCTCAAAAACACATGTGGTAGGTGAATTGGCTATGCTAAATTTCCTCGAGGCGAATTGTGCGTGATGGACTGGTGCCCTGCCCAGGGGGTGTTCCTGCCTTGCACCCAAAGCACCAGACTCACCAAGAGGGAGAAGCAGATAAGACGATGGATTGAGGGAATGGAAGTTTCTCTGTGTGTTATCTGTGGTAAAATGCTTTGAATCTGTGTTGATGCTTTTGAAAAAATCTTCAGTGTATTTTAACAACGGCATTATAGTGCTGAAAATCCTGGAGAAGTGCACACAATGGACGATGAAGACTAGGTAGTTGCATATGACTAATAAAGGTGCTTTTACCAGATATTAGACATTTACATTTATGGCATTTAGCAGACGCTTTTTTCCAGAGCGACTTACAAGGTAACTCGTATTACAGAGGTGGGCCAATGTAGTGTTAGGAGTCTTGCCCAAGGACTCTTATTGGTGTAGCGCAGCATAGTCACCCAGCCCGGGAATCGAACCCCAGTCTCCCACATGGCGTGGTAGCTCAGTGGCA
This sequence comes from Salminus brasiliensis, assembly GCF_030463535.1. NCBI lineage: Eukaryota > Metazoa > Chordata > Actinopteri > Characiformes > Bryconidae > Salminus > Salminus brasiliensis. The sequence continues at coordinate 19,512,939 of NC_132885.1, forward strand.
GGTAGTGGTGTTATCTGTTGCGCCACACCAACCACAGACCTGACTTTTGCTTTTCTAAAGTAAAATCTAATTCAGGACTCTATCTGGATCTGTCCATCTTAGGATGCATGTGATTCGAACCAAGAGTGTGAAATGTGCTTGTGTCTATGATGTCAGATGAACTGCAGAAAAAGAAAAAAGCCAACAACAAAAATGACTCCTCTCGTTCTGCTCTACTGCGCCGCCATGGTTTATGTAACAGTGTGTTTTTCCTCTAAGGAAGAGTTTTGCTGCTGTGAAATTTCAAATAGTTGTTTCTCTTATCTGAGTTAGCCTCCGTTTTTCAACTGTCCCTGGTGAAGTAAAGCTGGGCGTCAAAAGACGGGTTGATGGTGTGAAGTTTGTGTGTGTGTTGGGGGGGGTGTTGATTTGTATTTGTTGTGTGGCGTGGTGAGAACACTTCAGTGTGTTGAACTCTTGAGAGCGGGAGAGTTTGATGAACTACACAATTTAGCGTTCCTCTGAAGTCCTCTGCCTCTGCCTGCTATAATAAGATATTGATCCATGTGTGGGGTTGTGTGTTTAGGGTTTTTTCCCCCCCTCGATTCATCTTTCTTTGATGCTGTGGTATGTTGTTGTTCCGTGAGCGTTGTACATTCTGGTGTGTGCATGCATGAGTGTGTGTGTGTGTTTCCTGATGTGTTCCTCTATTGCGCAGGAGACAGTGCAGTGGATTTGCTGCTGATACCGTGGGAACCTGCTTTAAGTAAACAGTCATCCTGAGGAAGAACCGTTTCAGCCTGCCCTCGCACTGACAACCTCCATAGTCATACTCCACTGGTCACCGAACCAGTCTCTCACACAAACACACACGTACACACTTCCTCCTCTCTGACAGTTTGGCCATGTTTTACTCACACAGCAATTGTCCACCATGCATCAATAGATTTAAGCTAGAAGTTCGTAAAGCAGAAATAACGATTGTGGATAAATTAGATCTATAACTTGTCTTCTCTTATACTGTAATTATAAAAATATTAAAACTCAACAAAAAATATGTTTTAAAATGTATCCACTAGCAGCTAAATAAAACCGCAGCCCCTCCACATTTGGCACAGCCAGGCAAAACGTGTTTATGGGGAACCTGTCTTAAATATATAAAAAATAGAGGTGAAGTCTGGTTCTATATAAAAACATGACCACGCACAACCCTTTTTGTATGCTTAAACAGCTCTTTATCTGGAGTTTTCCACATTGGTAGAAGTATATGGTTTTATTGTATGTAGCACTAAAACGGGTTCCACTATCTGTTACAAAACAAACAACCCCTTTTCAGTACCGTATAGAACTGGTTTTGTTTAGAGTGTCTAAAAGGCAGAAGGATTGTAGAAACATTTCTGACAGCATTGCTCAGAGCTGGGTTTGTGCTAGATTGTGTGCTATTAAATATCCTAAAATGCCTTCATTAAAAAAAAATACAGAACGATTTCTTGCCATTTTATGCATAATAACTTTTAATTTCAGAAGACATTTCATTAGAATGTTACTTGCATTTTTAATTATTGGCATATTGAAATGTAATTGTTTGAAAGACTGAATGAGAGTGAAGATTCATTGTGATATCTATTGCTTTTCAAAGAAAGTTGAGGGAACCTTTCCTGACTTACAATAGCTTAACATTTTAAAGACTGAAGTGCAGCATCTGTACCAGAGCGATACTATGGAGGAAAAATAAGGACGCTTATCATCTGAGCACCCACAAATGTAACAATAATACAAATGATAAGGGTGTTTTCTTTCTTTATATATTTATATTTTTTATTACAGATTGCAACATTCTTTAATTGAGTAACTAAATCATTTAAAAAATGACCTGTGAGCCATGCAAATGAAGCCTAATCTAGCATTTGTCTGGAGCAAAGACATAATGGTTTATATTTGGTGACTGACTCTCTAAGAGCATAAGGTCACATAAGCTGCAAAAACCTACGCTGATAAGGGAGTCTGACCATCCAAATTGAACTAACCTGGGCAGTTTGCTTAACTAATCGACAAAACATCAGCCCTGTAGTAAAGCGTATTGGCTTGTCGACCAAATGATAAATATATGGTATTGTCAGAACAATGCCCTTTGGATACTTTCAATACCGGTGAGAAAAGACTAATTTCAAAAGAAGACAAGGTGTCCACAAACTTTTGATTGTCAGTGTGTATCACACGTTCTAGCAGAATGCAGTCTGCTGTGCTCGCTGAGCTGTGAGTGGTGAGTTGGACTGTGTTCTGGCTCTCAGTGCTACAGAGTGGAGTGGACGTGAACGTGGCCTCTTGTGCGTTCCTCTGAAGTTTCCATTGCACACAGCTCTCTTGTTCTCCTCTTATCTGCTCTCTTCTAAAGCTCAGATTAGCTCTCCCTCAGGACGGCCCTCTCAACGGCATGTAAAAACACTCTCCCTGCTAGGGCTCTGGAACAGCAGTACGGAAGCACACTGAAACAAGGAAGTGAGGAACCAGAAAAAGAAAAGGACAAAGCTCAGGAGAGAGAGAGAGAGCGCAAGAGAGAGAGAGAGAAAGGATAACCAAGAGGGCAGCTGACCGTTGTCTCGCATTACTGAATGGGCTATTTTTGTTTTTATTTCAAGTGGAGTGCACAAGCTTATCCACTTTCTATTTTACAAACCGTATAGCGCACTCGCTAACCTCAGAGCTGGGCTGTTTCAGGCCAACTCAAACACGCCATGGATACAGTCAAAAAAGAGGCTGAGGTTAGATGGAGTGTGAGTGCCGGGGCAGATTGAGAAATGAGTGTGACGTGAACAGAGCGATGTGTCAGTGGTGCGTCAGTGATCGTTGCTACTGTAGAGAAACTCATGTTTCATGTTTCAGCAGCACACCTGGTTCTGCTCAAACCTGATACACCTGTAAAACACCCCTTATGCAGACACATACACACACAGTGGCCTTCAGCCTTCTGGGAGGACAATAGGAGAGTCACCCGAGCCGGCTGTGGGTCACACTTAGTCATTAACTACTGGAGATGAGGGTGCTGACGCATCACACTAGTTTTGGCAATACTGGCATTATACACACCAGCATCTCTCTCACTCTGTGATGCTTTGTACTCCTCTGAGCTTAAGGGAGATTTTCCTGATCAAACACGTCTGAACAGGCTGTTTTCAACACCGATTTAACAAAAAAGCAGACTTTTGGACACTGAGGTTAAGGTTAGGGATAAGTTTAGGGTTAGTATAGTTAGGGTTAATGTTATAAGGTAAAGGTAAAGGTGCACGTATTTGTCACTGTACTATGTACAGCGAAATGTGTTCTCCGCATTTAACCCATCTGTGGTAGTGAACACACACACTAGTGAACTAGGGGCAGTGAGTACACACACACCCAGAGCGGTGGGCAGCCAACTCCAGTGCCTGGGGAGCAGAGAGGGTAAAGGGCCTTGCTCAAGGGCCCAACAGTAGCAGCTTGCCGAGCCTGGGTATCAAACCCACAACCCTATTATCAATATAATAACCCTGTTATGCTTGGGTTAGGTTTGAATGACGATATAGTGATATATTAAATTATGATTACAGTTTGGATTAGGTTTGGGGTTAGTAAAGTTAGGCCTAGATTAGGGTTAGTAGGGATTGGTTTAGGGTTATAATGGTTATGGTTTGTTTTAGGTTTAGGGTTAGTATGGTTACGGTTTGAGTTAGGTTTGAGGTTAGTGTGGTTTGGCTTAGGTTTAAGGTTACTACAGATAGGTTTGGGATCAATATTGTAATGGTTTAGGATTGGTAGGGATAGGTTTGGGGTTATAATGGTCCGTGTTAGATTTGGGGTTGGTATGGTTTGGATTATGGTTAATAGGCACAGGTTTAGGGTTAGTGTCCTGGTTAGGTTTAAGATTAGTATGGTTATGGTTAGGTTTTATAGGTAATGGCTTTGGGCTTAATATGGTTATAGTTAGGGTTAGGCTTGGGGTTAGTATAGTTAGGTTTAGCTTGGAGTTAATAGGGATAGGTGTAGGGTGAGTGTTATGGTTAGTAGTGATAGGTTTAGAGTTAAGATTAGGTTTAGGTTAGTATGACTGGTGTAAGGGTTGGGTTTGGGTTTAGTATGGTTAGGTGTAGATGAGGGGTTAGTAGGGTTGGGATTGGAGTTAGTATAGTTGGGGTTAAGGTTTCAGTTTCTGTAGCATTACTTGGTTAGAGTAATACAAACATTAGTGGTGATCCTCTCTACATTTAGTAGAACAGGTGTGTGTGTGTGTGTGTGTGTGTGTGTGTGTGTGTTTATTAAGTGAAATTGTAAGACCTACTGTTCTTTGAGTTTACAGGAATCATCTGTAGTGTTCTCTTAGTAGATACAGTACATACTGTTCTCATTGCCAGAGAATGTGCTAAACTTTGTAGATTTTATTGGTTATTTTTGAAAGGCATTCTTTATGGATCTCAGTGGATTTTGGGTATTCTGTCAGAAGGTGCAGCTCTGCTTCTGGTTCATTTTATTCACACTGCTCGCGTATTCTATTTCTCAGAGGGCCCCCATGGAACTGCTGCTCTCTGTAGCCAGGCGGTTCTGCGTGAGCCTGAACCATGTCAGGGTGGTTCTCAGTTTTAGAACAGTCACTGAGCTCAGGTACACACACCCATAGAGTGCAGTCTTAAAGGGCCAGTTGACTTTGCCCGCGTGACTATGTAAGCATTTCCCAATGGTGTAATTAGGTGGTGTGATTTTGTTTGAGGTGTGCGGTCTTGTCTCTTTCTCTCTTGCTCTCCTTGTTTCCCTGTTTTGTCTCTTTATATGAATTTTTTTTTGCCCATGCTTTTGTATGTGTTTGTGTAAACACTGGCTCTGCCCTTTTATTAATCAGTGGTAGGGTGACCTTGAAAAGCAGGTGATGATAAAGCACAGCACTGTTTTTCTTTGATCCTTTTGCTGCTATTGAGTTATTATGTGTAATAGCTGCTGCAGCAGCAGCAGCAGTAGTAGTAGTAGTAGTAGCTGGTAAACAGGGACCATGCTGAGGCCCATCTCACTCTCTCGCTCTCTCCATCCTTACCCACCCGTGTAGGAGGAGATCTGGAGCTGAGCTCATCTTCCTACGCACCGGCCTGCGTGCACAGCGCAGAAAAACAACAGGCTGCTCTTGCTCTGACCATGTGCCTCTGCAGAACCTTCCCTGCTGACACGCTCTGATTATTTCAAACACTGAAATTAACCCTAGTGGCCAGATCATCATCTCTCAAAAATGTCACCATGTGTTGCAAGCGCATAATCTGACATGATGATGGGAGCACTACTCTCTTACTCAGTGTGGCTCACGGCGTCGATGGGCAGCCGAGCGTTAGTCATAAAAGGCAAAAAGCACCATAAACCAAGTCATTCTTCATAGCCGATTGCGTGCCTGTTCTTACTGAACGTCGTCGAGAAGAAAAAGGAAAGAGCTCCTTCTAAGAAAGCAGTGCTGGAGTGGGCCTAGGGTGGTCTTGCCTGGCACCATGTATGGAAAAGCAGGTCAAACTCGCCTGGCTTTGCGGAGCGGACTGAACAGAGCTTGTGTAAGCCAAGTGGAACCAGTACAGTCACGTTTTCATTTAATCTGAATACCTACCATTATGCACCTCCCTTTGATTCAGTGATAATTCAGTTTAATGACATTATACAATTCCATAACTAATTCTAATAGCGCTTGATTCCCATTCTGTGTCGACAAGTTTAAGTGTGTGATTTTGTTTCTATTTCTTCAACAACTGACTATATTCATAGGCCTGTACCCAGTGAGTGTGAACTAGGTTACCACGGTAACAGCCCCCAGTGACTGTAAAAACCTGTTTTCCTTTTATGGATTTATGTCTTGCAAAGCGTAGCAAGACGCTAGGATTCCCACACAGCAACACAGCTGAGCTTTTTTAATATGATGTCATACATTTAATATCACATTTATTATACCTAACAGATGAGATTGCGCTGCAGGCATTATAATATGCCTGTACAAAAAGATGTGGTGCAGTGTGAATTCCTCAGAGTGCAGTACCAGGTTTCAGATATCAGACCAGTCTCAGAGTGAAATCATGAGGGTAAAATCAAGACTCTACTTTAGTCTAGGAGGCGAAATAGCCAGAAATCACATCAGAGCTATGCTAAGTGGCTTCAGACAGTAAAGTTTGGACATTCACGCTTGTGTTCCACAACCTTTACTGAACTACGCTATATGCACAAAAGTATTGGGACACCTGCTCATTTATTCTTTTTTCTGAAATCAGGGGTATTAAACAAAGAGTTTATCCTGCTTTTGTTGGAGTAACTGTCTCTACTGTCTAGGAAAGGGGTTCTATTATTTTTTGGAGCATTGCTGTGAGGATTTGATTGCATTCATCCCAAAAGTATTGGATGGAGGACCATAAATTCAGAGAACACGTTCCACTGCTTCACAACTTAATGCTGGGGAGCTTTATAGCCCACTAGCCTGGTGTTAGTCATGGTGCCAATAGGCTCATGTTTATCTGCTCTAGAGTTTGCATGTGTTTTTGTGTGTGCGTGCGTGTATGCAACTAAAAGTAGCACATTCACGTCCACAAACATGTAGTGTATATTGTTTATGCTTCTGAGCATGTCATCAGTGACATTCCTGGAAGCCTCAGATAATAATAAAGAGAAACTTTTCGACTTAGACTATGGTCTGTTTGTATTAGTGACTTTTATTTTGACAGTCTGTTTGTATTAGTGACTTTTATTTTGACATGGTCTGTTTGTATTAGTGACTTTTATTTTGACATGGTCTGTTTGTATTAGTGACTTTTATTTTGACAGTCTGTTTGTATTAGTGACTTTTATTTTGACAGTCTGTTTGTATTAGTGACTTATTTTTACATGGTCTGTTTGTATTAGTGACTTTTATTTTGACAGTCTGTTTGTATTAGTGACTTATTTTGACATGGTCTGTTTGTATTAGTGACTTATTTTGACATGGTCTGTTTGTATTAGTGACTTATTTTGACATGGTGTGTTTGTATTAGTGACTTTTATTTTGACATGGTCTGTTTGTATTAGTGACTTATTTTGACATGGTCTGTTTGTATTAGTGACTTATTTTGACATGGTCTGTTTGTATTAGTGACTTATTTTGACATGGTCTGTTTGTATTAGTGACTTTTACTTCACAACAGGGTCTGTTTATTTGTATTACGATATTGGCTGCATGGAGCGGTTGCCTGCTACTGTGTCAGTTGTAAGTTCTTGGGGGTTCTGGGTTATTACACAGCAGGTTTGAAGGCCAGTATCTACAGACCTTAAAGGATCAGGTTTGGGGGAAGTATTTAAAGGGAAACAGAATTAAAAGAATAAGTCTTTCAGAGCGCTTCGCCATTTTCCAGATTGGTGGGTGCTGAGAGGGCATGTGAGTTAATTGAAAAGTGAAAGAGACAGGACGGCACGTCACATCAGTTCAGTGAGAGTGTAGATAAAACCCCAGTGGCTGCGGCTTGTTTGGGCTTGCCTCGTGGCTGCTGTAGAGCATGTCCTCTGTAAGCTGTTCTTTATATATTTATTTTTAAAGCCAGTGATTAGCCAGTGAAATGATGAACTATACTTACTGTGACTTATTGCCTACATTATGTTATTGGCTGTGCCCCTTTGACTTTTCCCCATAGTGCTTCTGGTGATATTTTGTGCACCATACATTTTCCTTCGGACATTAGTCTTTTAGGCTTTAATATGCTGCCTCGGACTATGGGTTCTTAAGGGAATGAGCAGATCTTTAAGGAGATGTGATGGTTATCACTGGGGAACGCCAAACTAAGCTTTTAATTTCCCACCCAGAGAGAAGGACGCCGCGATGCAGTGACTGAGAGGGAGAGGTGGAGGAGAGTGAGTGTGGTGCAGGGGGTAATGAAGCATGCTGGAGCTGTATGTGAGGAGCAGTTCTGCTGAGATCAGCATGAGGAGAGCAGAGTGATGGGGAAGATTCTCCTCTTCTTCTCAACTCATTTAGAAAATCAGCGCAAAGTCAATTACACCATCTCTCTTCTTCTACAACTCACTCTTCTTCTTCTGTCCTCTCTGCATGCCCTCTTTTATTTCTTTCATGTCCACATTTACCCATTCTCAGCCTTTATCCCCCCCTTTCATGCTCTTTCTCACCAGAAAAATGTCTCTTCCTGCTTTTCACTGGCATTAATAGATTCTTGTCTAAGATGAAGCACTACGATTTCCAGGAAGTGCTGATTTTGTTCTCCTGGAGTTGCTAATATGATTTTTGGATTTGAAGAAAAATGATGAAGGAGAGAGAAACCTGGGTTGCGCTTCCTCCCCTCTTTCTCCCTCTATTGCTCGCTATTTCTTTTAGTTTGTCTCTTGTAGTCTGTCTTTTTGTTTAACAGTATTTTGTCTATTCTGGGATGTATATCCACACAGGCCATGCAGTTTAAAAGGTATTGTGGAAGGTAGTGGAACCGTGATACCAGGTCCGATTATTTTTTTAAATATATTATTTTTATTTTATTTTATTTTTTTGCATTCTGTGCTCCATAAACGGGCTTAGAAACTATAGCTGTCAAATTCCGAGTCACTTTTTTGCTCTGCTCCCTGTCTGCTTTTGATCTCCTTAATTTTCCTTCCCCACACGAGTGGTCATTAGGAAGGGAAGTCATACTTTGCGCTTCTGTGTGAACATAAACAGACTAGGACAAACCTAAAAATTGTTTACATAAAGTAACTGTGAAGTACTCATTCCCCGCCTCTCAGCTCTGCTCAGTCCTATATTTCTTTAACCTCTGTGTTTTTTTTTTTTTTAGTCAGTGTGTTGCTGCTCGTTATATTAGCTTAAGTGTTCTGCTGCAGTTTTATTCATAGTTATACATATATCTATATGTATATCTATGGTCTGGATGCCCTTTTGGTTCATCTGCAGCCATGACAACGAAGCTCTGATTGGTCAGGCCGAGTTACACCCCCGCACTCGCCGTCCATCAGTTTCAGACTTATCGTGAAATCATTAATGTATGTGTGTTCATTTTTAAAACTTGACCTTTTTTGTCCGTAAAAATCAAGCTTGGTGTGAAAAGGCCTGTAGGCTGGTAGCAGGACACTGATGCTATAAAACAAATGAGAGTGGAATTTGTATTTCATCAGAGCACCTAAAAGTTCCTTGGGTTGAGAAGAATTGCTGTGGTGGTGTTTTGGGGTTTTTTTGTTGTTGTTTTTTTTTCTCCCCCCCTAAATGAATGTTTCCTGCCACACAGACAGACTTGTTAGCTCTGATGCTTGGGAATCATGCTTGTGTTCTATGTGGTCATCTAGGAACTGAACAAAACATACTTCTCCTGTCTTACATGACCGTCTGCATAAATCCATTCTGCATCAAGCTCTACTACACAAAGTAAAAGACGAGGCAACCTTGTGTGAGAGAGAGGGGGAGAGAGTGTGAGAGGATTTAAAGACTGGGTGAAGAGCAGAGAGCATTTCAAGATAAGGAACAAACAGAGTCTGAAGACCAGCACCAGGCTGCTTGGCTACTGGTGTGACCGGCCTGGCTCTGCTGAATGTAAAGTGCCGGTCAGAGCTGGGGATTTCTCCTTCCTCCTTCTGCCCTTTTTAAAGGCATTATCATCACTTTCATCCACCTCCACCATTACGCCTCAAATTGTTTTCTCTCTTGCTTTCGTCTGCCTCTGAGGAAGTGTTTGCCAGTCATGACTCTCACCCTGGCTCGGCTCCAAAGGGAAAGTGATTTTATCGCTGCTGCTCAGCCATTTCCCTGAAGATCCCGCAGGCTGCCGGAAAGGACTCCTGGCATAACGACATTAGCCTGGCTTTAAGCCTCCTCAGAAGCCTCCTCTGGGCAGGGCCGGATCGGCCTTACCAGTAATTGACAGATGTTAGAGAGCAGTAATTTACTCTGAATGAGCTCCATGGCCGCCAGCTAGGACCATGGAGAACGTGGTGTGTGCAGTGAGGGAGCCAAATGAGGGGGAACCCTGAACAGTAAGTGGCTGCTGGGGATGGAAGGCAAAAAATAGAGGAGTTTACAAACTTGGGACCAAAGACAGTGCACGATTGAATTAGGAAATCTGTGCTGCGTACAAGAAGAATAGGACATGAGCACCCACGAGGAACAGAGAAGGACATGAGAGGGCTTGAGACGAGTGCTGAGTAGTGAATGATGAAACGTGCCGAATTGTGCAATGTTCTGGAGCAGTCAACCGAGATTGGTCTTCATCTTCAGTAGAGTACAGGTGGGACTCTCAATCTTGAGTATCAACTGATACTGACAGCAATACAGTGTTTTTAGTGGAAGTGCAGCAAAGAAAGGTAGGCTTTCATGCTTAATCGCAAGCAGACGTGATATGCAAATGTGTGCCAATTCTGACTATTTTCCACACTGATGTCTAATAATAGTCTTTTCTGGTACCCATCAATACCAGCATGCCTCCGCTAGTCTTCATCCAACCCCTTTTGAGTGGTCTCTGTAATCATGCTTGCCCTGCCAGGCCCTCTCCTCAAGCCCATTTCACCGCTATTACTCAAGCACCATCCACTCCACTATTCCCACCTTGCTCCTCGTTCTCCAGGCCGGGAGGTGTTCCAGCGTTAGCCGGCTTGCTAATGGATGCGCCAGAGAGACTGAGAAGCGTGGCAGGACTGCATTTGGTTATTAGCCACCCTGTGATGGAATTAATGTGGCTGGGAGATGCTGTGGGCAAAAGAACATCCACAGGAACAAGCTCCCGGCTAATGAGCGAGGCTTAATATGTTTATATTATGAGGGTGTTAACAGGGTTCATCTTTACATTGGGAAAATGGGCCAAAGTGTTCCTCCACTGCGGTGCTTTTGATTTGATTAAACCACTAAACCCCAGGCATTCATATCTCCTCTGTACTGCTTAATGAATGCAACAAATCCTCCGGAATGAAAATATGAATATGAATGGTTTGTAAATGTATTCAGTAATTGTTCTTTTTCCATACACTGCATACAGAGCTCCAAATGACTGTATCCATGTGTAAGGTACTTGAATGTGCCTCGTGCCAAGGGATTTCTGTTTTTTTCCCCTCTTTCATTTCATGAAAGAAAGACAGGCTCAAGGTGCCCTTAATGTGAGTTCATTATCACACACCCCATCAGCATACCCATTCCTATCTGGTCATTATTTTCCAGCTATTCTCAAAGAACCTGGTCATTCTTATAATTATTCCCAGACGCTTCCTCTCTTTCTGATTGTTGCTCATAGTCATGGAGTAGAAAGTGGAGGCCATAATGGACAAATGAGATGTCTATTAATCATAAAAAAGCACAGCTAACTTCCTGTGAATTTCAAAATTACTGCTGCCACTGCTTCAGAAATGTATGAACTGTCATGAAATCATGATTATAAAACATTGATCGAAACGGTGGATACAGGAAGTAGAGACGTGATGACACCCATCCTAATCTTCCAATTGCTACATACCCAACAAGAGGGAGAGGAAAGAAGAGAAAGGGGTAGTTTAAGCTAGATAACTTTAAGTTAGATTTAAATTTGATTTAATTTAGGTTTAGGAACATTTGTATTAGTATTCGCAACTTAATGCTGACACACACTGGATGTGTTGCATAAAATATTCAAGTTGTGCAGTACTACTTCAAAACTATTTTGAAACCACATGAAGCCACAAAAAAAAGAAACAAATGACAAGGCCAAGTTAGCTCCGCTAACCTTACTATCCTAGCCCTGTTTATCTCATATCTATCAGTTCAAAAGCAGCCAGTTTAGGAAGTGGACGGAGTAAACTGATACCTTTTAATATATTCAGCTGCTAGGGAAACAGCTGAATGTGCTGAAAAGAAATCCCAAAGGAAACCCTGATGTAAGCTAACGTCTTTCAGTGAAGGCTACTCGCTACTAATGATTGTCACTGGAGTACTCCATAAGCCATATCAGATTCCTAGCTTTTCTAGCAGTCTACTATCAAGCATTTGGCTTCCATTCTCTAACAGCATTAGCACCATTAACTAATGTTTCTATATTAGGGGGTTCACAGAGTTTTGCATGCAACCAGGGGGCAGATCCAACTCACTATTTTATTAATGTATTAGCAAGAGTTTACAAACTCCAATATGCCCAAATCTACCTTGACTATAGTAGCAGACTAACGTTACAATCTACTGATAATCTATATTTCCGAAGCTCTCTTACTCCCGGCTGCGTGCACAACCAGTAATGTTTGGAAATCCGTCTATTCACACAGAGCTCACGTAGGGAAATGAACAGTTATGGTTTGTATTTGTATTAGAAGTGAACTTATTGGTGTAGTATGTAAGTATAGTGTAAAGATTGTGGTTTGGGATGTGGCCATGATTTGTTTGCTTTGGGAATTTACATTAAGGGGCAGTGGTGGGTCAGCAGTTAGAGCTCCGAGATGACAGAGTTGTGGGTTTGATACCCGGACTCTGCAAACTGCCATTGTTGGGCCCATGAGCAGGATCCTTCACCCTCTGTGCTCCCTAGGTGCCGCGGCAATGTCTGCCCTCTGCTCCGGGCATGTGTGCTCACGGCCACTGTGCGTGTTTTATTGGTGTATGTATGTGTTCACTGCACGGATGGGTTAAAGGCAGATGCCAGATTCCATCTGCGTCCGACACAAATGTGTATGTAGTTGTCTTTGTCTGAACTGATTTTTTAACACATTATTGTGAAGCAACACAATTATCAGTGTGACTTTCCAAAATGGTAAAAAAAAGCCTTCTTGACTCCTGATGTAATAAAATTTTAACAAAATGATTTTATTCCAAGTCATTTTGAACACTTTTTGTCAGTCCATTCATATAAAAATGTCCCCACAGTGTAACGAGCAGCTGGTGTGCTCAAATGATGTAGATGAATTAAAAATGAGGAAAAAAAAAAAGATACATGGTTCTGATATGACTGACGATATATGAGCTCATCCATTTGCCAACATTCAGAAACCTAATCAGTGTACAGATTAATGCGCACACAAAAGCCATAATGGCAGGGAGTTTGCAGGTCCGTGTGGAAGCATGCGGAGGAGCAGTGGTGCGTGGTTAATGGTGCTGGAGCTCCCTGTAAGGCTTTGAATCAATGTTCAACTTTCCCTGGAGTTATTAAACGGTATTACCATTTCACCCGCCTCATTAAAATGTTAATCACTCCCCTCATTATTTGGAATTGAAAATTTAGATTTAGTAAAAATGTCTAGCGTAATTTGTTTGAATATGTGCGAAAAGGCTGGAGGGGTTCTGGCGTCCTCTTTAGGTGAGAGGAATTAGTCAGCCCTTGAGTTCTTGCAGCACAGCAGTAAATTCACCACTCTTTTAACTTTGAATAAGCAGGATAATGCACTCCTAAATCTGCCTCTATCTGAGAGCTTTCTCAACCCATTCTCAAGGCTCTCACGAAGATAACTACATCATTTACTCAGGGCAGACAGGTTACTAGCTCAGCCAGCAAGGCACAGACTGCTGCTCTCAGCTTCAGAAAATGGGGCTTATTTAACCATGCTAAAGGGGAAAATACCACCTTTCACTGTGTTGCTGGTTTATATGTTAGATTTTCTGGAGACAGGAATGGATCTTAAAGCTGTTATGGGTTCATGACTGTGTTAAGTCAAGGAAAACAGCTTTACTTGCATTTTCTACATGACCCACATCATTGTCTTTATAGTGATAAACACTCTTGGCTCTTGGCTCTGGTGCTCCTTGACTCCTTGGAACCCCCATGTTCTCCTCTTTCGGAACCCAAATGAATGGTTCTGAAGGAGCTGGATTAGCTTCCTCACACATGACTGCAGTGAGAAGGAATGACTTTAAACTTGCCCATCGCCAGTGTATTTTTACAATTTACAATTACAATTCTCGTAATTTCGTTTTTACCATTTTAGTTGTTATTTACATTGTCTCAGATATGATCATGAATGAATCACTTGCTGATGGTTAACGGGGATGAAAAGCTGTATAGTACCGTGTAGTGTATGTTGCATTTGATTTTGGTGATGCTGGTCAAGCTTGGTTATAAAGGTTGTCTCGCTTTGTCAGGTTGGTCATGCTTGTAGACCAGCTGAACCATCAAACCTAACAAAAACATACTCTATACTGGTCAGTCCATACCCTAAGCTGGTCATCTAGCTTAACCAGTTTTCCAGCTTGTGAAAAACCAGGGCTAATAGAAATTCTCCAACTTCTTTTTACATTGAATTCCATTAAAAACTGACATCATTTTTCCCTCTTCTGTAAAGTTGCCATTTTGGAGATAAAGGTTTTTGTGTGAGTATGAGTGTGAATGTGACAGCGACAATATGCATGTTAAGATTCTCTTTCCTGGAACTTTCTGGCTGCATATTGCATCTTCCCTTGCTACTGACATTGCATCTCCCTTATTATGGTCATGTTTGTGATTGGTTTGTTTGTGTATATGTATGGAATATGTAAATATATTTTACAACAAATATTTATATGTAGCTCTGGTTCTTTGAGAACACATGCTTTTGTGTAATTCCTCCTCCTGTTCTCTTGTGTTGGTCAGGTTTTGACCTTGACCAGCCTTCTTTTTGTTTATTATTATTTCATGATTTGCCCACAATAACCCTGTTGTCCTGTGTCTTGACCCCACCTGCAACCAAATTGCTTTTATCTTATTGAACGTGTTGAGTCTTGAAAGATGATTTCTTATTTTACAACAGTGGTAGATAGTGCTACTACAGAAAGAGAAAGAGAGTAGGGAGAGAACAGGAGGAGTGGGTGGCAGTGTTACAGTTGCCCTCCCCTCTCCTGCCCTTTCCACTTGGCTGGGGCTCAAACAGGCAGTAGCCGGGTGCATCTGCTGCCCTCCTGGACGAGCGCCTGGTGGTTTTGCCCTCACTGCCTGCTCCAACACCCCCGCCCCCTGGGCTGGTTCCTGCTGGGGGGGGCTGGAGGCGAGCCACGCTCTGCCTTGCTTGTGTCTCTGGAGTCCAGCTCGTCTGTGATCCTGTAGTCTGGATGATCATTAATGAAGCAGCTCGATGCTTGTTGGGCACCACAGTCCAGCTGATGCTCAGTCCTGCTCCGGCCTGGACGCCTGCCCCTTGCTTCTCTCAGCCAGTCATGATATTAGCTTGGCTCCTGGTGCTGCTGTTTCCTGACTTTTTTTCATCCCTAGTGGTTTGCTTTTGTTTAGCCAATTATTAGATCTGACCACTCGCTGATGGCTCTGTTTGCTTGTAGGTTTAACTTGCCAGTTGGAGTCATTATTTTCCGGTGTTCAGTATGGCTTTTTAGTAGAGGTATTAGACATGCAACTGGTTGACTTTAGTGGTAATGTGTTGGCTTTTCTTATTGGTGGTCTATTGTACAAAATCATAGAAATAAAATTGTTTTAAACACAGGCATATGCAAGCTGTCAAACTTGTAATGTTCTTATTCATGCAAATAGACAATGCACATTACTGTGTACACACACACACACACTAACAAACACACACACACACTGTCTCATGCATAAGCACACCTCAGTGAGTCTTTGTGATCAGATGGTTGGGCTAAAACCGTGTCCTTCCTGAGGGACTTGTTTAATTGGTCGCAGGGCTTGGACCATCTGTGGTTGGAGAGGCTTTTGAATAAAAGATTGGGAATGACGGGAGGCGAAAAGAGAGTGGGGTGGAGGGGGCCTGAAGGGCGGGGTGGGCCACGGAAAGAGGTGGAGGAGAAAAAGAGAGAGACAGAAGGGTAGAGAGGACAGTAGAGATGGGGGACGATGTAGGTGCCAGGCCCTCAGGTGGTTCCGAGGCTTGGTCCAATGTTGCAGTGTTGCAGCCTTTTCAACGATGGTCCTGGCCATTATGAACCTCTTGAAGATGACCCTCTTGAACCCTGTGTTTTCTATTCAGTTTTTATTGCCATTGCAGAAACCATTAGGAACTACTCCGTAGCCATATTAGGTTATGAGAGTGAAGAAGATGTAAAGGGGTTAATGCCAATATCGTTTTACAGTCTAACATTTAACATTGCATCTAATGAATGTTATTCAGTTGGGAATCTTGAATTGTCAAATATGACTGTCAGTTTTCATATGCCACATTTTTAAACTTATTTTACATAAAAAAAAATATTGTTCTATGGAGGAAATTGAGCTTTATATAAACAAGACCAGATATGTGGGTTTTCTCACATTTTAGTCCCGTTAGTAGAATCGTTTTGGTGCTATACAGAACCAGTTAATGAACCATATACAACTGTTTTTTATCATAGGGATCCTAAGGATCACTTAACCTAAAAATCTAGTTAGGATTTTTTTTTTACATAGAACTGTTGCATTCGCTGAAGAAGTTTTTTTTGAGTGTAGTGTTGTAGCCAAGGCCATTAAAGCCAAAACTGAGTCCAGAAAAGATTGTGTTCTAAATAAGAACAAGACTTTGTAGCTGCTGAGTCCAGCTTCTGATAGATACCTCTACCTCTACTCCTTCTGCTCAGTATTGATAGTTAAAATGGATGCTCACATCCAAAAGGGGAAACAAAAAGGATAATAATGGCCTTTGTGGTCTTGAAAGAAAGCTATGAGTCTAACTTATCCTGGGGTCAAGACTAGACCAAGGTTGTTAATTGCACACATAAAGTAAGCCATTAATTGCCAATATCAACAGAAATTTTGCTTATGCTAATAAATCCAGAGGCTCGCAGTATTCTCCAGTATATCAGTTGAACCCTACTTCTAGCCATCATGGTGATGCTCTGCTCATATTAGCCAGTCATGAAACACAAAAAGGTATGTTTTGAACAGGGTATGCAAGAAGAAAGCTGATACTGTGCAGTATCTGCCAGCTAACAATAGGGACACGAGCCAAGCATTTGCTAATAAACCCCAGGAAGTCAAATATTCTAGACCTGCTTAAATCCTCAGACTGGCACACAACTGCTGTGTGTTAATGTTCATCAGATGCGTTGGCTCAAAAGAACCTGTTCTTCTCCTACTCCTTCTTCTTTCCTCAAACGCTTTGTGGCACGCAAGGACAGTCATCGTTTGTTTGTTCACTGGAGAGTGAATTGCTCTTACCACCTTGATTTAGAGGTGCATAAATTTCAGACAGAAGTCGGGGCGCAAAAAACTCTGTGTTTCCCTCTAGTTAAAAGTACTAAATCAAAACAAATTATAGGAAAGTGTATCAAAGAGCTGTCTGCTTGCCTTTTCTTGTTCTCATGCTAATGCGGGACCAGGAGGCAGTTCTCTGGAGCAGCGGTGCTTGATTAGCTGTGAGGCTGTGAGCTGATTGCTTCTCCGCTGGGTTGGGGGGGGTGGAGGGGGGTGGGTTGAGGCTGTTTGGATGGGGGGGGGGTGCAGGGAGTTTGTTGAGACTGGTAGTAATCACTTTTCTGTGTGTCTCTCTGCCTTTGCACATTTCTGCTGATCCAAGCACTACAGTGACAGGCTCGGTGGCAAGGGCCTTGCGGCGCAGCTCGCTGATAAGACCCTCCAGGCCAGTGGAGTTCGAGGCTCGTTTCATGGAAATGCAGGCAGATATAGAGTGATGTGAACAGAGGGAGAAGTGTATTATAACACAACTAAGAAATTTGCTTGTGTGTTGCTTTGTACCTTACTTTCGCTCCCATTCTAGCCGTCCATATGGAGCTGTTTTTGTCCCCACCCTCTGTCTCCCCCCACCCTCTGTTTTCCTCCAGGTACTTCTGTTGTTTTACAGTCTCAGTGCTTGTTTGTTTGCTTGTCTTTCTGTCTCCTTCTTTTTTTTTTTCTTTTTTTTTTTGTCCTTCACTCCCCCCAACCCCCCTCACCCAAACTCATTTTCCTTGCACGCTCCTGTCTTTGTTGTGTCTGGTACTGAGTGGGTGTGTCTCTTGCTCTTGTCTGCTTCAGAATTTAATGAGCCTTTGAAAGGCGTGACTGTGCAACTTATGGTAATGAGAAATCCGTTAACGATCTCCGATGTATAATCTCAGTAAATTGTATTAGTGATATTTAAGTTAGCACTGCCTGCTTTAGCGCATAGTAGCTGCTGAAAACTCTTCAATTACTCGGTGAGAAGGGAAGGGATTAGCCTGCAGACTATTGCTTAGCTATTGATTTGTTTTGCTGTATTGAATCTCTTCTTTGTTTTCATCTGGAGTTGCCAAACTTTGCCCTATCTTTCACACCGATTTAGGAAATAGAGGCGAGGCTAATGAGCTCATCTCTTTAATCGGATTACAGGCCTCTTGTACCCCCAACATCCCATTACACTTTCTCTCTAATGACGGCTTGATTATCCCAATGATAAAAACCTGGTAATGCTCCACTAATCCCAGCTCTGAGACCAAGCTTGGCCCAGACATGGGCGAACCAAACCCCATGGACCGCAACGTCACTGCTACCTCAGTCTCATGGAAGTGCTCAGGCCAGTTCTTTTAGGTCTCGCTGCCAAAAATGAATGCCTTGATGGCCAGGAGTCATTTCTCAGGTGGGGTGCTTGTGTGATGTGATGTGATGCTTGTTGCTCTACCCTGTGTGCTTCAGTAATCCTCACTCTTTCTCTCCCTTCTCTCCAGCTGGGAGTTGGATAGCTCGCCTGTGTTTTTACCACTGCATTAAATTCCTTGTAACGGTTCTTTTGTTGGGTTTTTTTGTTTTGTTTTGTTTTTTATAAATCTATCCGTGCTTGATGTCGACACATCTTCAGCGGGATCCAACCAGGTCTGTCTGTCGTACGTTACACCCACCACTCTCGCACTAAAGCCCCTCAAAGCGCATTCTTTCCTCCTTTAAAATCTCCTTTCTCTTCGAATTGCTCATACCTCCTTTGTCTTTATCGCTCCCTGTTTTCGTCTCTGTGAATAAACAATGTCATTATAAATCTCTTCCTAGTATGGAAGCAATCTGCTCAGATGGAACAGCGTCTTGCCTTAAATTGCTCTTTGTAAAGCGCTCAGCCTTTGGCCTTCTTTTTCTGCCACAGATAATGCTTGCTTCGCATATTCTTTTCCCCTCTGTCTCTCTCTGCCAACATCATTTCACATGAAACCTCAATGAATTTTATTCCTGTTTTCATACTACAACTGGTTAAACTCTCATCATTCACCTCCTACTTTCTTGCTCCTCTCCTCCTTCCCATCCCTTTCTTTTCCCCTCCCATCTTATAACATGTGTTTCTACCCATTTCTACGTTTTTCAGGAGTGTCAGTTATACGATTGTACCTGTGGCCTCAGTTGTAATTATAAAATTACCACAGTATGAGTGATTTTGCAATGGCGGTGTAAGAAAATACTAATATATTGAATTATCATGATATTATGTTTAGCAGTACTGTATCGATTCTCAAAAACACAGTATTCATTTTAATGAGTAGTTTACATGCAGTGTATAATGACAGACAGTAGTTGATTTTGTTTAAATCCCGACATATTTTATGCAAATAATGGTGTTTTCCTAAAATTCTAAAAATAA